>NC_138238.1:26495640-26640640 GCF_964197995.2 Scardinius erythrophthalmus | reverse complement strand
AGGCCATCTGGGTTGGGCGAGCGACTGTGAGCGGAGCGGAATATTCAGAAATGCGCTCTCCGCTCACGAGCTCTGATCGGAACAAACCCGAACCTCACTGTCTGCTGAACTTGCGCAGAAACATCAAAATAGACATAGCCAGCTTTTTAAAATTGTTTTTAAAACTAAACATTTAGACTATTTTAGTACAAATTATGAGCTTATATTGACGATTTTTTATAATTCTTGACAAAATTAGAATATTAAGTTATATTAAGACGCTACGATGAGCATTATAGCTACTTTAAAAAAAAATGCGGGTCAGGAAGCGGGTCGGGTACAATATTTTCTTTTTCGTTTTTTGCGGTCTGAGTTGCGGGCGGGTTAGTTGAAAACGTCGGTCGGGTGCGGTTTGTTTATACATTGACCCGCGCATCACTGATATATATATATATATATATATATATATATATATATAAACACACACATATGTATATATAATAAATATAGCTGCGAGCAGCGATGGAGGGCCAAAGCCGGTGGGACCGCCACCCCGGTGCCTTTAGGTAACTAAAGGCACCGGGATGGCGATGCCTCCGGCTTGGGCCCGTAATCGCTGCTCGCAGCTATATTTATTCTTATTTTTCTGTCAACCTTTCGGGCACTTTTGGGGCCCTTAACGTGCTCGAAAACTCTTGAAACTTTGCACACAGGTCTGAACCTGCGGCCATCAGGGCCGGGCTGAAGCTGGTACCCGGGCGTGGCAGGGGGGCTCAACAGCGCCCCCTTGAATAGGGTCCGAAAACTTGGTCCATAGATCAAACACGCTTGCATGAATTAATATGAAACTCAGTGCACATATAGATCTCATCGGGCCGAACAACTTTCTCCCGGTCAAGTTTTACGCCAGCCCAACAGGAAGTCGGCTATTATGGGTTGTTTGGAAAACGCTTGCTGTGGAATGCGAAGTACTCCTCCTAGAGAATTCATCCAATCCCCACCAAACTCGGTGTGCATGAGGTCAAGACATTGAGGATACTAAATTGCGGACGGATTTTTGATATCTCGAACGGTTTGGCCGTGGCGAGGAAACGAATTTATGGCGAGAAAAGAGAAACACGAAGTGGTATAACTTCTGCATACATTAACTGATCTTGATGAAACTTCACCAGTGTGTTCGTGGTAAGAGGCCGATCAGATGGATGTAACTATTGTGAGTCAAAGTTATAGCGCCACCAACTGGCAGCAGGAAGTGTGTCACTTTCAAAATGCTTTTGACAAAAGTGGGGGGGTTAGTTTTACCCACAGTTACAAAAATCAGTACGTACATTGGTCTCATCGAGCCGGACAACTTTCTAATATACAGTTATTAGCTTCGACCAATAGGAAGTCAGATATTTTGGTTTGAATGTGGATTTATTTGCAAATTCAGCCTCTGCTTTTTACCCACTCCTGCTAAGTGTTTTTTTTTTATTCACACCAAACTTTTTTAACACGATGAAAATACATTAAAGATGCTAAATTGTGAACGGATATTAAATATTTCAAACGGTTTTGACATGGCGAGGGATTAAAATAATGTCAAAAAAGAATCAGAAAACATCTCATATCTTCTTAAAATTTAATTATACACCATTTATTTTTATATAAAATTATACAAATATCAGAATTAAACCGAAACAGAACTAGTTTTGGGTTTATTCAGTTTTTTTCAATTCAAGAATTATGTACAAGTTTAAAATCAGCCAGAATGCGCTATTTAGTAAAAAAAAAAGTCATACATAGGGCTAATACTGCCCTCTTGTGTTCAAAATCAGGTAGGCCCATTGTATATTGTATTTATATATAAATATAATAGCGATATGACTGAGAATTTTTTCCCACTGGTTAATTGATGTGTGACACCGTGGCGGGGGCTTTTAAATCGCTAACTTAAAGGGATACTCCACTTAAAATTGAAAATTCTGTCATCATATACTCACCCTCATGTTGTTTCAATCCTTTATTAATTTCTTTCTTCTGCTGAACAGAAAGGAAGATATTTAGAAGAATCCAGTAACCAGACAGTTTCTGGTCTCATTGACTTCCATAGTATACATTTTTTTCCTACTATGGAAGTCAATGGGATCAGAAACTGTCTGGTAACTGATATTCTCCTAAATATCTTCCTTTCTGTTCAGCAGAAGAAAGAAATTCATAAAGGATTAAAACAACACGAGGGTGAGTATATGGTGACAGAATTTTCATTTTAAAGTGGAGTATCCCTTTAAAAGCGAAAGTGAAATACGGTCGTCCAGTAGGAATGAACTAAAAAACATTCACTCTGTTCTGCTCGTTCCTCGCTGTAGACGTTATTGCTCATGCAGCCGTGAGCATTTTAGTTTCATTAAAAAAATAGCGCCATTTCGGGGATGGGATTGCTTGAATGTTTTTTTACAAAAGCACAATGTTGTGTTTTATTGCGAGTGTACATAAATATAAGTAAAAACAGTGCAGTTTAAATGATGTCCTGTATGAACAAACCGACGGAGTAGCCTATGTTTTTATGTTTCCACTGTTCGATCGTGCCCACGCCTCACACACACACACACACACACACACACACACACACACACACACACACACACACACACACACAGTGCATTCCAGCATTGCAATCTTGACATCGCAGCCGGTTCATTACAGCCGTAATAAAATATAATAATAAATATAAATAGTCAACCTATTTGCAGCAAATGATAGTAGATTTTAGATCAATATATTTGTTTTCCTTACAATTTTAATTAACACTAACTTTATTCTCATCTGAATTATAAATAATTTATTTCTGTATAAAAAAATACTACCATTAAAAAATACATTTGATTGTCTTTTTTAATCAATGGAGAATGTGTGACTTAAAAATAAACAGATTAGTGCTCGGTTTGAGGACAAGAAATGAAAACCAATGCAATATGATGAATGTCCAAAACGTACGCTCTTCTCTGCCCGTTCCTCGCCTCGCCATATATATATATATATATATATTTTTTTTTTTGTTACATATATATGATGTATATATATATATATTTTTTTTGTTACATTTATATATATATATATATATATATATATATCTATATAGATATAGATATATATAGATATATATATATATATATAAATATAGCTGCGAGCAGCGATGGAGGGCCCAAGCCGGTGACACCGCCACCCCGGTGGCTTTAGTGTAACTAAAGGCACCAGGGTGGCGGTGCCACCGGCTTGGGCCCGCAATCGCTGCTCGCAGCTATATTTTATTATTATTATTATTATTTTGTCAACCTTTCGGGCACTTTTGGGGTTCTTAACATGTTCGAAAACTCTTGAAATTTTGCACACACATCAGAACCCGCGGCCATCAGGGCCGGACTGAAGCTGGTACCCGGGCGTGGCAGGGGGGCTCGACAGCGCCCCCTGGAATGGTGTCCGAAAACTTGGTCCATAAATCAAACACAATTGCATATAATAATATGAAACTCAGTACACATATAGATCTCATCGGGCCGAACAATTTTCATGCTCTAAGTTTTACACCAGCCCAACAGGAAGTCGGTTATTATACGTTATTTGGAAAACGCATACAATGGAATGTGAAATACTCCTCCTAGGGAATTCATCCGATCGCCACCAAACTCGGTGTGAATGAAGTCAAGACATTGAGGATGCTAAATTGCGAACGGATTTTTGATATCTCGAACGGTTTGGCCGTGGCGAGGAAACAAATTTATGGCGAATAATGGGACACAGGAAGTGTGTTATAACTTCTGCATACATTAACTGATCTTGATTAAACTTCAGAAGTGTGTTCGTTGTAAGAGGCCGATCACATTGATGTGACTATTGTGAGTCAAAGTTATAGCGCCACCAACTGGCAGCAGGAAGTTTGTCATTTTCAAAATGCTTTGAAATCACCCTCTTATTTTTACCCGATTTGCTTCAAACTTTGTGTGTATAATGTAAATACATGGCAGATGTAGACCTGTGAAAGGATTATTGATATCTTAGATACTGTTGCCGCGGCAACGCATCAAACTATAATATTATTTTCGGATGCTTTTGAGACTCTTTGCATGCTTGAAATTGGATGAAACTCGACAGACACATAACACTTATTAGCCAGTAGACATGTGAAAAGTTTCAGAAATGGGCGTGGCAGGTGGGCTCAACAGCGCCACCTTGAACAGGGTCTGAAAACTTGGTCCATATATCAAACACGCTTGCATGAATTAATATGAAACTCGGTACACATATAGATCTCATCAGGCCGAACAACTTTCCCTCTGTCAAGTTTCACGCCAGCCCAACAGGAAGTCGGCTATTATGGGTTGTTTGGAAAACGCTTGCTGTGGAATGTGAAGTACTCCTCCTAAAGAATTCATCCCATCCCCACCAAACTCGGTGTGCATGAAGTCAAGACATTGAGGATGCTAAATTGCGGACGGATTTTTGATATCTCGAACGGTTAGGCCGTGCCGAGGAAACGAATTTATGGCGAATAATGGGACACAGGAAGTGTGTTATAACTTCTGCATACATTAACTGATCTTGATTAAACTTCAGCAGTGTGTTCGTTGTAAGAGGCCGATCACATTGATGTGACTATTGTGAGTCAAAGTTATAGCGCCACCAACTGGCAGCAGGAAGTGTGTCACTTTCAAAATGCTTTGAAGTCACCGTCTTATTTTTACCAGATTTGCTTCAAACTTTATATGTATAATGTAAACACACGGCAGATGTGCACCTGTGAAAGGATTTTTGATATCTTAGATACTGTTGCCGTGGCAATGCATCAAACTTTAATATTCTTTTCGGATGCGTTTGAGACTCTTAGCATGCTTGAAATTGGATGAAACTCGACAGACACATAACACTTATTAGCCAATTGACATGTGAAAAGTTTCAGAAACGGGCGTGGCAGGGGGGCTCAACAGCGCCCCCTTGAATGGGGTCTGAAAACTTGGTCCATATATCAAACACGCTTGCATGAATTAATATGAAACTCGGTACACATATAGATTTCATCGGGCCGAACAACTTTCCCTCTGTCAAGTTTCACGCCAGCCCAACAGAAAGTCAGCTATTATGGGTTGTTTGGAGAACGCTTGCTGTGGAATTTGAAACACTCCTCCTAGAAAATTAATTAAATTGTCACCAAACTCGGTGTGCATGAAGTCAAGACATTGAGGATTCTAAATTGCGGACAGTTTTTGATATCTCGAACGGTTTGGTCGTGGTGAGGAAACGCATTTATGGCGAGAAAAGAGAAACACGAAGTGGTATAACTTCAGCATACATTAACTGATCTTGATGAAACTTCAGCAGTGTGTTCGTGGTAAGAGGCCGATCAGATGGATGTGACTATTGTGAGTCAAAGTTATAGCGCCACCAGCTGGCAGAAGGAAGTGTGTCACTTTCAAAATGTTTTTGACAAAAGTGGGGGGGTTAGTTTTACCCACAATTACAAAAATCAGTACGTATATTGGTCTCATCGAGCCGGACAACTTTCTAATTTACAGGCATTAGCTGCAACCAACAGGAAGTCAGATATTTTGGTCTGAATATGGGTTTTTTGTTAAATCAGCCTCTGAGTTTTTAGTTACTCCTCCTAAAAGGAATATTTTATTCCCACCAAACTTTTTCAACATGATAAAAATATATTAATGATGCTAAATTGTAAACGGATATTGAATATCTCAAACGGTTTTGCTATGGCGAGGGATTAAATTAATGTCAAAAAGGAAGCAGGAAACATCTCATAACTTCTAAAAATGTAATTATACACCATTTATTTTTATATAAAATTATACAAATATTAGAACTAAACCTATTTTATTCTGTTTTTGCAATTCAAGAAGTATGAAAAAGTTAAAAACAGGCTATTTAGTGCTATTTGGTTCAACAAAAAAGCAAACATAGGGCTATACTGCCCTCTTGTGTCCAAAAGGATATCAAAATAGTATATAAAACGTTTTACTAGGTAGGCCTATTGTATTTAAATATAAATTTATTAGGTATATGACTGTGAGGATATTTTCCCATCGGTTAATCGACGTGTGACACGAGGGGGTGCTTTTAAATCGCTAACTATAGTATACTATATACTAGTAAAATACAGACGTCCGCACAGACATTGATAATGGTGCGGAGTAGAGCGAGCATTTTCAATGTATTCCTATGGATGTAGGAATTAACTAAAACATTTTATTTATGTTTTTGTGTCCACTGTTCAACCGCAACCGCGTCACACACACACACACATTCCAGAATTGCAATCTTGACATCGCAGCCTGTTCATTATAGCCCTAATACAATATAATAATAAAAATAGTCAACCTAACATAAACGAATTACACTGCTCTGTTTAAATAGTCAGTAGTATAATTTGTACCATTCACAGAAAGCAGAGCTCCACTGTGATGTTTCCAAGCACATTTTTGCGCTTGTGAAGAGGATGATTTTTTTCCATCGATATTGGAACACGAGTGAAGTACAAAGCCTATAATAAAGAATAGTTTAGCATCCAAATACATCGCAAATATTGAAACATTTTGATTCTAATGAGAGGGTTACGTGAGACCAACACTGCTTACTTTCGTTTTTATTTTTACATTAAATTTAAAGGATTTGTTGTGGAATATTTTGAGTGTATCATAAAATCAGAATAAGGTAAGACAAGTAATATTTTCTGTCTTATATATATATATACGTGTGTGTATATAGCGATGGAGGGCCAAAGCCGGCGGCACCGCCATCCCCGGTGCCTTTAGGTAACTAAAGGCTCCGGGGTTGCGGTGCCACCGGCTTGGGCCCGTAATCGCTGCTCGCAGCTATATTTTATTATTATTATTATTATTTTGTCAACCTTTCGGGCACTTTTGGGGCCCTTAACATGCTCAAAAACTCTTGAAATTTTGCACACACGTCAGAAGCTGTGGCCATCAGGGCCGGACTGAAGCTGGTACCCGGGCGTGGCACAAAGCTCGACAGCGCCCCCTGGAATGGTGTCTGAAAACTTGGTCCATAAATCAAACACGCTTGCATGTAATAATATGAAACTCAGTACACATATAGATCTCATCGGGCCGAACAACTTTTGTGCTCTAAGTTTTACACCAGCCCAACAGGAAGTCGGTTATTATACGTTGCTTGGAAAACGCCTACAATAGAATGTGAAATACTCCTCCTAGGGAATTCATCCGATCGCCACCAAACTCGGTGTGAATGAAGGCAAGACATTGAGGATGCTAAATTGCGAACGGATTTTTGATATCTCGAACGGTTTGGCCGTGGCGAGGAAATGAATTTATGGCGAATAATGGGACACAAGAAGTGTGTTATAACTTCTGCATACATTAACTGATCTTGATGAAACTTCAGCAGTGTGTTCGTGGTAAAAGGCCGATCAGATGGATGTAACTATTGTGAGTCAAAGTTATAGCGCCACCAACTGGGAGCAGAAAGTTTGTCAGTTTCAAAATGCTTTGAAATCACCCTCTTAGTTTTACCCGATTTGCTTCAAACTTTGTGTATAATGTAGACACACGGCAGATGTAGACCTGTGAAAGGATTATTGATATCTTTAATACTGTTGCCATGGCAACGCTTCAAACTTTAATATTCTTTTTTGATGCTTTTGAGACTCTTAGCATGCTTGAAATTGGATGAAACTCGACAGACACATCACACTTATTAGCCAGTAGACATGTGAAAAGTTTCAGAAACGGGCGTGGCAGGGGGGCTCAACAGCGCCCCCTTGAACGGGGTCCAAAAACTTGGTCCATATATCAAACACGCTTGCATGAATTAATATGAAACTCGGTACACATATAGATCTCATCATGCCGAACAACTTTCCCCTGGTAAGTTTTACGTCAGCCCAACAGGAAGTCGGCTATTATGGGTTGTTTGGAAAACGCTTGCTGTGGAATGTGAAATACTCCTCCTAGAAAATTCACCGTGTCCCCTCCAAACTCAGTCAGCATGAAGTCAAGACATCGAGGATGCTAAATTGTGGACGGATTTTTGATATCTCGAACGGTTTGGCCGTGGAGAGGAAACAAATTTATGGCGAGAAAAGAGAGGAGACGAAGTGTTATAACTTCTGCATACATTAACTGATCTTGATGAAACTTTAGCAGTGTGTTCGTGGTAAGAGGCCGATCAGATGGATGTAACTATTGTGAGTCAAAGTTATAGCGCCACCAACTGGCAGCAGGAAGTGTGTCACTTTCAACATGCGTTTGACAAAAGTGGGGGGGTTAGTTTTACCAACAGTTACAAAAATCAGTATATATATTGGTCTCACCGAGCCGGACAACTTTCTAATTTACAGTTATTAGCTCAGAGCAAAAGGAAGTCAGATATTTTGGTTTGAATGTGGATTTTTTGGATATTTCAGACTCTGAGTTTTTAGCTACTCTTCCTAACTGGTTTATTTTATTCACACCAAACTTTTTCAAAATGATAAAGATACATTAAAGATGCTAAATTGTGAACGGATATTAAACATCTCAAACGGTTTTGCTATAGTGATGGACTAAAGTAAAGTTACACTTAAAGACTCATCTTCTAAAAATGTAATTGAACACCATTTATTTCTATATAAAAGTATAAAAATATCACAACTAAACCCATTTTATTCTTTTTTTTTTTCAATTTAATAAATATTTATAAGTTTAAAAATAGTAATTGTACTATTTAGTCCCATAAAAGTCAAGTCATACATAGGGCTATACTGCGCTCTTGTGTTCAAAATCAGGTAGGCCTATTGTATCTACATAAAAATATACTAGGTATGTGACGGTGAGAATATTTTACCACCGGTTAATCGACGTGTGACACCGCTGGGGGCTTTTGAATCGCCAACTTAAAAACGAAAGTAAAATATGTTCGTCCGCACTGACATTGATAGTGGTTGAGCGAGCGTTTCAAATGAATTCCTATGGAAGTAGGAATTAACTGAAAAACGTTCACTCTGTTCTGCTCGTTCCTTGCCGTGGATGCGCACCGTTATGAATGCCCGTGCAGCCATGAGCATTTTAGTTTAATTTTAAAATTAGCGCCTTTCGGGGGTGGATTGCTTGAAATTATTTTACAAAAGCACAATGTTGTGTTTTATTGCGACTGTACACAAATATAAGTTAAAGTCGGCATGAAATCAAATTTGACAAATCTTCTTTTTATATGTAATATTGTAGTGTTTAATATAAATTATTTATCTGTGCACTTCATTATTTTTTTAAAATTCATGTACCCTCATAATCTTTAATCAAATACATTACCTTTCCCTCCCCCCTCGAAACGACCACTCTTCTCTTTCGGTCACGTGCCATGGCGAAAGGGTGCGGCCAGAGCCGATGAGGGCGCGGCTATCGTCTGTCTCGTTTCTGCACCGCCTCTCAGAGAAACCTGTCAGTGATCGCAGCCAGCAACAGAACATGGTGGTCAGGTGTATTTTTGGTTGCGCTCTTCCTCACGTCCTCTTTTCTATCCCCAAAGAACCAATCCTGCGTGCCCGCTGGCTCGAATTCCTTCATTTTGAAGAAGGAGGAATAACAGAGAATTCACGTTTGTGTGCAAGGCATTTCACTGATGAATCTTTTAAAAATTTGATACGATATAAAATGGGATTAGTCAAAATTCTGCATTTGACAGACACGGCTGTCCCATCGGTGTACACAGTCGGAACGACAACGAACGTGAAGGTTAGTAAAACTAATTAACTTACTAACTAGAAATAATCGTATAAAGTTTAAGATGGATCTTCTGAAATGCCGCGTTGTGTGTTTTATTCGTCTGATAGCCACTTTCACGAGATGTTGGAATACAGTGTCCCGCCAAAACTGTGACCAGCATTGGTGTACAAGCGACATTTTCCACCCCAAAGCCGAAACGACGGAGTAAAGGCAACGTTATATTCTACTTGTGAATTTTTTTATATTAGGAGCAAATATTTATCTACTGTACGTGTATTTAATTGAATTTTTTCCCCATTGTGTTCAAATTTCAGCGGTTCAAGTAAAACCTATGTCCCCCTCTGTGTCCTGCTCTACTGAGGATCTTTGCGCCTTTATCGACCCTCCTTTTCTAACGTCCACACCGCTCAAAAGGCCACGGATGGATAATAGCACCGATGAGGTCAAAGACACCTCATCGAGTACAATAAAGGAGTCCACAACTTTGGATTCCACATTTGATCCTGATACCACTCAAGAGGATAGTCAAAAGTAAGTCTATTTTGATGTTATGCTCTGTGTGTGTGTGTGTGTGTGTGTGTGTGTGTGTGTATGTGTGGCCTAAACCCTACATTATGGGGACATTTTTTGTCCCCATAAGGATGGCAATATTTGAAATCTCTGTGTGTTTTTGTGTGTGTGTGTGTGACTTACTTTATTTTACAGTAATGTGTATGTGTCCTGCTTTTTGTATAGGGTTTGCCAACCCCTCTACAGTGCAGTAAAATACATAGTGTACGAGGAGAACCTGTTGGACCTATTTAAAAAGTGTCCGGCGTGTGCGCAGACCTGCACTGTAAACAAATTCGTGATTGGAACCTTTGTGTCAATCACACAGGTAATTACAACACACCTTTAACAATACACACATACACATTATTTTATATATATATATATATATATATATATATATATATATATATATATATATATATATATATATATATATACAGTATATATATAATCAAAACAGATGATAATTTGTAATATTATTGCACAGATATGTTCTCACTGTGTCCGCAAAACCCAGTGGAGCAGCCAGCCGTTCATCAAGAATATCCCAGCTGGCAATCTGCACTTGTCAGCAGCAGTAGCTTTCACTGGGACATCATACATCCAAGTTCACAAGGTCTGTTTTTAGTCTTGCTATGTATAAATCTCATGGGTCATAGTTCTGAAATGCTACTTGTGCAGTCAGTAATGTTTTAGTGTTTTTTTTTTTAAGGTTCTCTCAGCTCTGCGCCTTGAATGTATGTGTCCGAGGACATTTTTTAACCATCAAAAGGCTTTCCTCGTACCATCCATTTTGTGGCACTGGAGGTCTGAGCAAAAGGCACTTGTGGAGCATGCAAAGCTGTCTGGAAAGGCCATAGTTCTGGGAGGTGATATGAGAGCTGATTCACCAGGTTTGAAGTCAATAAGACCCTAAAATGAAAAATTTCGAAATAAGATTTTAGATCCAAAGGCGGTATCACGTGATAAAACTTTTAACAAACACATTTTTTATGTATTTTTTTCTTCTCTTCTAAAGGACATTGTGCAAAGTATGGTAGCTACACAATGATGAGCTTGGATGACAACAGGGTGGTGGACATTCAGTTGGTGCAGGTAAATAACAAAAAAAAAACTTTTTTTTGCACCCTTCCACTCTCCAGCGGGACAGATTTAATGTGTTGAAGGACTAACAAAATTATTTTATTCTTTCAGAGTAATGAGGTAGGTTCAAGCCCTCGGATGGAACTTGAAGGATTTTTGAGAAGCATCAACTTCTTAGAATCTGAAGGTATGAAGATTGGTGCACTTGTCACTGATCGCCATCCTTCAATTCAGAAGTACCTCAGGGAGCAGCGACCAGACATCCGACATTATTTTGACACTTGGCATGTATCGAAAGGTTTGTACTCTCAACGTGGATCAATATCACAATATGTAATATTAATACCTTTTGTTTTATAAATAAGATTGTTGGGCTATTTAGCTGTCAAAGTTTAAATCACAACTGGCTAGCGCGCACTTACCTTACGCATGCCATTATGTCAGTAGGTGGATTCAACCACATGAGCGTTTCCACTGAAACAAAATGTTGCATGAAAGGGGAAGTTGAATTTCTTGCTCTGAGCTAATTTTACATGTTATCTGTATTAATTGGCCAAGGTCTTGCCAAGAAAATAGATGCTCTTGGGAAAGAACGAGCTTGTGGAGAAGTTCTTTCCTGGAGAAAGAGTGTGGTGAATCACCTCTACTGGTGCGCAGTCTCTTCAACAACCGGAGAAGAAGCTGTGGCAAAGTGGAGGTCAATTGCAAATCATGTGCAAAATGTCCATCATCACAGCAGTGAGTTATTTCCTGTGTGTGCCCATCTACCACTTGAGGAGCGAGCATGGCTGAAACCTAGTAAGTAGCTTAACGTAGCAGTAATGTATTGTGTATTATGTATTTTAAGCTACATACAAAGAGCGAAACACACGTACAGTACTAATTTATGAAGTGTGAGTATTAGGAGTGTAACGGTGCACAAAATTATAGTTCGCTTTGTACCTTGGTTTTAGATTAGATTTTGAAGCTAAAACAACATTCTGTCCTTTTCTGTTAAACTCTCATTCAGGCACTAAAGCTTGTGAAAAATTTTGTGACCTCATGCTGCAAGGTCGTCTCTTGAAGGACATTGCAAAATTGAGCCCTCACCACCAGACGTCTTCAATTGAAGGCTTTCATAGCCTGATACTGAAATTTGCCCCAAAGAACGTGGTATTTCCATTTTTAGGAATGTTGAGCAGGTAAGACAACTGGGCTTCCATACTATTTAAAAATATTTGTGGGGTATTTTGAGCTAAAACTTCAAACACACACTCTGGGGACATCAGAGATTTATTTTACATCTTGTGAAAATGGCATTTTACCACCCCTTTAAAAAATATATGATTTTTTTTTTTTTTTTTATTGGTTCTACTATAATAACAATAGTTCACCTGAAACATTGCATTTAGAATGACACAATTTTCACATAATTTTCAGAACTGGGAAAGATATCCAGTGTTTGGCTGCAAGAATGTGAGACAGAATGCACAGAGAATGACATTTATCACTAATGGCATTCTCTTTGTATTCTGTCTAACAGGCTAATCAGTATGTACAGTTGTTGATATTGCGTCAAACTTTTATCTAAAAATATCCCCTTTTTTGTAACATGTAGATTACTCCTTGCCGCTCTTCACTACAATGAGAATGCAGATCGGAAACCAGCATGCAACGAGAGTGGTGACGTGTCGGTTCGAGTCAGATGGCCAAAGTTCAAGAAGGGTGAATACAGCATTTTCAGCATGAAAACAGCACCTACATACAGTAAGTTGTTTACTTTAAGTTGTTTACTCGTCTTTATAAAGAGGGACCATATCGAAGTTAGTTTCCACCACTAAATAAATGTGATTGTGACTTTTTATTCTCACAATTCTGACTTTTTGCAAGATAAAACCAGAGATAAAAAAACAGGTAATTGTGACTTCACAATTCTGAAGTCAAAAAAAAATAAATTTTAAATTTCACAAAATTGATTATATTGCTGCTTGTTTTACCAGGATGTGATTGTAAATATAATTTTTCACTGTTACATCAAAATTAATTTGACCATTTCAGATTATGTGGACACCCTGCTGAAGATGCTGTTTGAAGAAGTCATTCCCAGCCCTGGCCCATACCAGGAACACATGAGTGAACTGAAGGTCCCTGACACTCTGTGTGCTGCCTTCGAAAGGCCAGACATGCAGGAAGCTGCAGCAAGACGTTGGTCCCGCTTTTCACAACCTCCTTTAGTTGTTTCAAGTGAACATTTAATGTATGAGAGAGAAAAAGCATGCGAGAGTCTGTGAATGAGGTTTTTTTTTTATTGTACAGTGTGTGACAAAAAATTGCATGTAGTCTAGTGTAAATAGTTATCAAACAAGGCAATAACTCAGAACTATATAGTTCTGCAAAAGAAGTCAAATGAGAAATAAATGGTATAAATCAAGTCTTGGCATTGAAACACTTTATTACGAAGCATGCAACCGAGGCAGTTGGAATCCTTGGTATTGTTCAGAAGGAAATGTATACCTGATTTTTTCAACAATACATGACGGGATAACAACACGGACACTTTTCCCCAGGTAGCCCCAGCACCACCTCACAAATGTCCTGTAGGCAGTGTGACGGTATCGCCTGAAAGTGGAATTGTAGTAAACTTATCAACCAGTTATGATTAACATAACATAACAAGACATAAAACTTTGAGATGTGAAGTTTATATTACAGCATATAGAACACTGACATGTGCAGAATAATAGTTGTAGCTCAGGTATGTAATATTACTTACTCCTCCTCTGTAAAGTCTTCTTGGTCATAATCACCATAATATTGGAGCATGGATGCATACTCGATTTGCAGAACCCACGGATTGAGACAGACTGCCTCGAACCCAGGATGCTGAGTCATGCATTCGGGTTGGGGGTGAGCTTCAGAACATTTGTCCATAACCTTTAAGACGGTGACGAAAAAGTTTTGTGTCAGTGATACGTGTATAATATAACATCGACTATAATGTTTTGGGTTTTTCCTCTTTCTGATGTTTTATCAAGTTGAATCTATCCTCACACTTTATCTACTGGTTACATGTACTGTATATATATATATATATATATATATATATATATATATATATATACACAGACATAAATAGTGCATACAGAGTACTGTAGGTGATCCTGCACTTCTGTAACAAACCTGCCTAACCTCCCTACAACAAAGTCTTTCTGGACCAGTGGCCATATTCTTGCAGAAGCCACAGGAACACCTGAAGGACAGTATAAGTGGTAAAACTGTCATTCAACAATATTGAAAACAAATAATAGTCAATTTTGTGGTAACTGTAAAGTCGATGAATGCTGGTTATTGTTATGACCGTTAAACTTGCAGTCGGCAAGTCTGGCAGATTGAGTCGACTTAGCCAAAATTTGAATGTTTACATCTCCCAGGGGGTTCTGTGGTGTGTGCACGAACTGTGATTGACAGATCTCACACAGCCCTGCGCTGATTGGACCAGAAGAACCGGGAGCAGTGGATTTTTGCAAAACAAATAATGTTGATAACAGATTTATGTTGTTTTGTCGGAGCATAGTGTCGGTTTCAGTGAATATGATAAAAAAAAATCTTGCCGACGGCAGCTTTAAAGCAACTAGATTTAGATAAGATAGATAGCCTACCATTCGGACACGTCGAGATGCTCTCGAGGGTGAACTTCACTGATGACTTGACTTGACTCATGGGTCGCGGGAGGCTCATATAAATATGGGCTGATTCCTGCTTGAAAATTTAGCAGCTCGTCCTCGTTCTCGTCGCCGGGCTCCTCAATAAAAAATCCTTCATGGGCATGGCAGGGTAACGGTGGGGAGTTCGGGGGAGAGAAATCCTCCACAACTGACTGTAAACTGGCATTCAAATCTGCCTCCATTTTGTTTGCAACGCCCAACCTACAACGATCCAATCAATTCCCGAAGGACGAAATCAAGCCCCGCCCTACATTTTTTTCTAATTTCAGAAGCCGTTTCACTCGGATATACGTCACAACAAGGAAAAAATGACTATCTCAACTTCCGTTTCATGCCGACTTTAACACTTTGCAGTTTGAATGTCGTCCTGTATAATGACGGAGTATGTTTTTATGTGTCCACTGTTCAATCGCGCCCACGCCACACACGCACCCACACACACACGCACCCACACACACACGGTTTACTATCTTTGTGGGGACTCTCCATAGATTTAATGATTTTTATACTGTACAAACTGTATATTTTATCTCCTTACACTAACCCTACCCCTAAACCTACCCATCACAGAAAACCTTCTGCATTTTTACATTTCTAAAAAAACTCATTCTGTATGAAGCTTGTTTACCCATGGGGACCTCTATTTAGGTCCCCACTGTGATACGAGTCCACATGAGTCTGTGTGCATTCAGGTTAAAGTCCCCACCGGGACAGAAAAACATGAACACACACACACACACACACACACACACACATACACACACACACACACACACACACACACACACACACACACACACACACACTCCAGCATTGCAATCTTGACATTGCAGCCTGTTCATTATAGACTTAATAAAATATAATAATAAAATGGTCAACCTAACATATAAAGATTACACTGCTCTAAATAGTCAGTAGTACAATTCGTACATTCACAGTAAGCACCGCTCCACTGTGAATTTTCCAAGCACATTTTTGCGCATGTGAAGAGGATAATTTTTCCCTTCGATATTGGAACGTGAGTGAAGTACAAAGCATATAATAAACAATAGTTTAGCATCCAAAAAAAGGTAATTATATATATATATATATATATATATATATATATATATATATATATATATTAAAAATAGGGGAAAAAAGAATATATATATATATATATATATATATATATATATATATATATATATATATATATATATATATATATTTATTTTTTTTTATTTTTTTTTAAGTGACAAGACAAAGAATATTACTTGTCTGATATATATATAAATATAGCTGCGAGCAGCGATGGAGGGCCCAAGCCGGTGACACCGCCACCCCGGTGCCTTTAGTGTAACTAAAGGCACCAGGGTGGCGGTGCCACCGGCTTGGGCCCGCAATCGCTGCTCGCAGCTATATTTATTATTATTATTATTTTTGTCAACCTTTCGGGCACTTTTGGGGTCCTTAACATGTTCGAAAACTCTTGAAATTTTGCACACACATCAGAACCCGCGGCCATCAGGGCTGGACTGAAGCTGGTACCCGGGCGTGGCAGGGGGGCTCGACAGCGCCCCCTGTAATGGTGTCCGAAAACTTGGTCCATAAATCAAACACACTTGCATATAATAATATGAAACTCAGTACACATATAGATCTCATCGGGCCGAACAACTTTCATGCTCTAAGTTTTACACCAGCCCAACAGGAAGTCGGTTATTATACGTTATTTGGAAAACGCATACAATGGAATGTGAAATACTCCTCCTAGGGAATTCATCCGATCGCCACCAAACTCGGTGTGAATGAAGTCAAGACATTGAGGATGCTAAATTGCGAACAGATTTTTGATATCTCGAACAGTTTGGCCGTGGCGAGGAAACGAATTTATGGCGAATAATGGGACACAGGAAGTGTGTTATAACTTCTGCATACATTAACTGATCTTGATCAAACTTCAGAAGTGTGTTCGATGTAAGAGGCCGATCACATTGATGTGACTATTGTGAGTCAAAGTTATAGCGACACCAACTGGCAGCAGGAAGTTTGTCATTTTCAAAATGCTTTGAAATCACCCTCTTATTTTTACCCGATTTGCTTCAAACTTTTTGTGTATAATGTCAATACATGGCAGATGTAGACCTGTAAAAGGATTATTGATATCTTAGATACTGTTGCCGCGGCAACGCATCAAACTATAATATTATTTTCGGATGCTTTTGAGACTCTTTGCATGCTTGAAATTGGATGAAACTCGACAGACACATAACACTTATTAGCCAGTAGACATGTGAAAAGTTTCAGAAATGGGCGTGGCAGGTGGGCTCAACAGCGCCACCTTGAACAGGGTCTGAAAACTTGGTCCATATATCAAACACGCTTGCATAAATTAATATGAAACTCGGTACACATATAGATCTCATCAGGCCGAACAACTTTCCCTCTGTCAAGTTTCACGCCAGCCCAACAGGAAGTCGGCTATTATGGGTTGTTTGGAAAACGCTTGCTGTGGAATGTGAAGTACTCCTCCTAGAGAATTCATCCCATCCCCACCAAACTCGGTGTGCATGAAGTCAAGACATTGAGGATGCTAAATTGCGGACGGATTTTTGATATCTCGAACGGTTTGGCCGTGGCGAGGAAACAAATTTATGGCGAGAAAAGAGAAACACGAAGTGGAATAACTTCTGCATACATTAACTGATCTTGATGAAACTTCAGCAGTGTGTTCGTGGTAAGAGGCCGATCAGATGGATGTAACTATTGTGAGTCAAAGTTATAGCGCCACCAACTGGCAGCAGGAAGTGTGTCACTTTCAACATGCTTTTGACAAAAGTGGGGGGGTTAGTTTTACCAACAGTTACAAACATCAGTATATATATTGGTCTCACCGAGCTGGACAACTTTCTAATTTACAGTCATTAGCTCAGAGCAAAAGGAAGTCAGATATTTTGGTTTGAATGTGGATTTTTTGGATATTTCAGACTCTTGAGTTTTTACCTACTCTTCCAAACTGGCTTATTTTATTCACACCAAACTTTTTCAAAATGATGAAAATACATTAAAGATGCTAAATTGTGAACGGATATTAAACAACTCAAACGGTTTTGCTATAGTGAGGGACTAAAGTAAAGTACAAAAATGAAACACTAAAAGCCTCATCTTCTAAAAATGTAATTATACACCATTTATTTCTATATAAAAGTATACAAATATCACAACCAAACCCATTTTTTTTTTTTTTTTTTTTTTTTTTATAATTATTTATAAGTTTAAAAATAGTAATTGTACTATTTAGTCCCATAAAAGTCAAGTCGTACATAGGGCTATACTGCCCTCTTGTGTTCAAAATCAGGTAGGCCTATTGTATCTACATAAAAATATACTAGGTATGTGACGGTGAGAATATTTTACCACCGGTTAATCGACGTGTGACACCGCTGTGGGCTTTTGAATCGCCAACTTAAAAACCAAAGTAAAATATGTTCGTCCGCACTGACATTGATAGTGGTTGAGCGGGCGTTCCAAATGAATTCCTATTGAAGTAGGAATTAACTGAAAAACGTTCGCTCTGTTCTGCTCGTTCCTCGTCGTGGATGCACACCATTATGAATTCCCGTGCAGCCATGAGCATTTTAGTTTAATTTTAAAATTAGCGCCTTTCGGGGGGTGGATTGCTTGAAATTATTTTACAAAAGCACAATGTTGTGTTTTATTGCGACTTGTACACAAATATAAGTTAACACTTTGCAGTTTGAATGTCGTCCTGTATAATGACGGAGTATGTTTTTATGTGTCCACTGTTCCATCGCGCCCACGCCACACACACACACACACACACACACACACACACACACACACACACACACACACACACACACACACACACATGGTTTACTATCTTTGTGGGGACTCTCCATACACTTAATGGTTTTTATACTTTACAAACTGTATATTCTATCTCCTCACACTAACCCCACCCCTAAACCTACCCATTACAGAAAACTTTCTGCATTTTTACATTTCCAAAAAAACTCATTTTGTATGATTTATAAGCTTGTTTACCCATGGGGACCTCTATTTAGGTCCCCACTGTGACACGAGTCCCCATGAGTCTGTGTGCATTCAGGTTGAAGTCCCCACCGGGATAGAAAAACATGAACACACATACACACTCACACACACACACACACACACACACACACACACACACACACACACACACACACACACACATTCCAGCATTGCAATCTTGACATCGCAGCCTGATCATTATAGCCTTAATAAAATATAATAATAAAATAGTCAACCTAACATATAAAAATTACACTGCTCTAAATAGTCAGTAGTACAATTCGTACATTCACAGTAAGCACCGCTCCACTGTGATGTTTCCAAGCACATTTTTGCGCATGTGAAGAGGATGATTTTTTCCATCAATATTGGAACACGAGTGAAGAACAAAGCCTATAATAAAGAATAGTTTAGCATCCAAATACATGGCAAATGTTGAAAAATTTTGATTCTAATGAGAGGGTTACGTGAACCCAACACTGCTTACTTTCATTTTTATTTTTACATTAAATTTAAAGGATTTGTTGTGGAATATTTTGAGTGTATCGTAAAATCAGAATAAGGTAAGTCAAGTAATATTTTCTGTCTTTTATATATTTATATATGTGTCTGTATATATATATATATATATATACTGTATATATACTGTATATATATATATATATATATATATATATATATATATATATATATATATATATATATATATATATATATATATATATATAGCTGCGAGCAGCGATGAAGGGCCAAAGCCGGCGGTACCGCCACCCCGGTGCCTTTAGGTAAAGGCACTGGGGTTGCGGTGCCACCGGCTTGGGCCCGTAATCGCTGCTCGCAGCTATATATATATATATATATATATATATATATATATATACATATATTTAGGGCCCAAGCCCTGAAAGGGCGAAGGCCCTATTGTTTCCGGTACGATTATTTATAATTATTATTATTATTATTATTTTGTCAACCTTTCGGGCACTTTTGGGGCCCTTCACATGCTCAAAAACTCTTGAAATTTTGCACACACGTCAGAAGCCGCGGCCATCAGGGCCGGACTGAAGCTGGTACCCGGGCGTGGCACGGGGGCTCGACAGCGCCCCCTGGAATGGGGTCCGAAAACTTGGTCCACAAATCAAACACGCTTGCATATAATAATATGAAACTCGGTACACATATATATCTCATCGGGCCGAACAACTTTCGTGCTCTAAGTTTTACAAAAGCCCAACAGGAAGTCAACTATTATGGGTTGTTTGAAAAACGCATCCTCTGGAATTTGAAATACTCCTCCTAGAAAATTCATCCAATAACAAACCAAACTCGGTGTGCATGAAGACAAGACATTGAGGATGCTAAATTGCGGACGGATTTTTTATATCTCAAACGGTTTGGCCGTGGCGAGGAAACGAATTTATGGCGAGAAAAGAGAAACAGGAAGGGTGTTATAACTTCTGCATACATTGACTGATCTTGATAAAACTTCAGCAGTGTGTTCATGGTAAAAGGCCGATCACATGGATGTGACAATTGTGAGTCAAAGTTATAGCGCCACCAACTGGCAGCAGGAAGTGTGTCACTTTCAAAATGCTTTGAAGTCACCCTCTTATATTTACCCGATTTACTTCAAACTTTATGTGTATAATGTAGACACACGGCAGATGTAGACCTGTGAAAGGATTATTGATATCCTAGATACTGTTGCCGTGGCAACACATCAAACTTTAATGTTCTTTTCAGATGCGTTTGAGACTCTTAGCATGCTTGAAATTGGATGAAACTCAACAGACACATAACACTTATTAACCAGTAGACATGTGCAAAGTTTCAGAAACGGAAGCCTATAATAAAGAATAGTTTAGCATCCAAATACATCGCACATGTTGAAACAGTTTGATTCTAATGAGAGGGTTACGTGAGCCCAACACTGCTTACTTTCATTTTTATTTTTACATTAAATTTAAAGGAATTGTTGTGGAATATTTTGAGTGTATCATAAAATCAGAATAAGGTAAGTCAAGTAATATTTTCTGTCTTTTATATATATATAGGTAACCTTTAGGTAACTAAAGGCACCAGGGTTGTGGTGCCACCGGCTTGGGCCCGTAATCGCTGCTTGCAGCTATATTTATTATTATTCTTATTTTTCTGTCAACCTTTCGGGCACTTTTGGGGTCCTTAACGTGCTCAAAAACTCTTGAAATTTTGCACACAGGTCAGAACCTGCGGCCATCAGGGCCGGGCTGAAGCTGGTACCCGGGCGTGGCAGGGGGGCTCAACAGCGCCCCCTTGAACGGGGTCCGAAAACTTGGTCCATAAATCAGACACGCTTGCATGTAATAATATGAAACTCAATACACATATAGATCTCATCAGGCCAAACAACTTTCGTACTTTTCCTTTTTACGCCAGCCCAACAGGAAGTCGGCTATTATGGGTTGTTTGGAAACGCATGCTGTGGAATTTAATGTACTCCTCCTAGGGAATTCATCCATTCACCTCCAAACTCAGTCAGCATGAAGTCAAGACATTGAGGATGCTAAATTGCGGACGGATTTTTAATATCTCGAACGGTTTGGCCGTGGCGAGGACACGAATTTATGGCGAATAATGGAAACAGGAAGTGTGTTATAACTTCTGCATACATTAACTGATCTTGATTCAACTTCAGCAGTGTGTTCGTTGTAAGAGGCCGATCACATGGATGTGACTATTGTGAGTCAAAGTTATAGCGCCACCAACTGGCAGCAGGAAGTGTGTCCCTTTCAAAATGCTTTGAAATCACCCTCTTATTTTTACCCGATTTGCTTCAAACTTTGTGTATAATGTAAACACACGGCAGATGTAGGCCTGTGAAAGGATTGTTGATATCTTTAATACTGTTGCCATGGCAACGCTTCAAACTTTAATATTCTTTTTCAAATGCTTTTGAGAATCTTAACATACTTGAAATTGGATGAAACTCAACAGACACATCACAGTTATTAGCCCGTAGACTTGTGCAAAGTTTCAGAAATGGGCGTGGTGAGGGGCTCAGTAGCGCCACCTTTAGTCATAAGTGGGGGGGTTAGTTTTATCAACAGCAACAAAAATTGGTATGTGTATTGTTCTCATCAAGACGGACAACTTTCTAATTCACATTAATGATCTCCGACCAACAGGAAGAGAGATATTTTGGTTTGAATGTGGATTTTCTGAAGAATTTTCTCTCCCTCTCTCTGTCTCTCTGTGTGTGTGAGGGGAGGGGGGGATTTGACTATTGCTTTTATATTGTTAATCAAGGTTTCAGGGGCTTTTGGTGTCTTTAACATGCTCAAAAACTCTTGAAACTTTGCACACATGTCAGAACCCGCGGCCATTAGGGCCGGACCGAAGCTGGTACCCGGGCGTGGCAGGGGGGCTCGACAGCGCCCCCTGGAACGGGATCCGAACACTTGTCCATAAATCAAACACACTTGTATGTAATAATATGAATCTCGGCACACATATAGATCTCATCGGGCCGAACAACTTTCGTGCTCTAAGTTTTACGCCAGCCCAACAGGAAGTCGGCTATTATGGGTTGTTTGGAAACGCATGCTGTG
This sequence comes from Scardinius erythrophthalmus, assembly GCF_964197995.2. Lineage (NCBI taxonomy): Eukaryota > Metazoa > Chordata > Actinopteri > Cypriniformes > Leuciscidae > Scardinius > Scardinius erythrophthalmus. The sequence goes on along the minus strand of NC_138238.1, from coordinate 26,617,948 downwards.
GAATTTAATGTACTCCTCCTAGAGAATTCATCCAATCCCCTCGAAACTCGGTGTGTATGAAGTCAAGACATTGAGGATGCTAAATTGCGGACAGATTTTTGACATCTCGAACGGTTTGGCCGTGGCAAGGAAACGAATTTAGGGCGAATAATGGAAACAGGAAGTGTGTTATAACTTCAGCATACATAAACTGATCTTGATGAAACTTCAGCAGTGTGTTCGTTGTAAGAGGCCGATCACATGGATGTGACTATTGTGAGTCAAAGTTATAGCGCCACCAACTGGCAGCAGGAAGTGTGCCACTTTCAACATGCTTTTGACAAAAGTGGGGGGGTTAGTTTTACCAACAGTTACAAACATCAGTATATATATTGGTCTCACCGAGCCAGACAACTTTCTAATTTACAGTCATTAGCTCCGAGCAAAAGGAAGTCAGATATTTTGGTTTGAATGTGGATTTTTTGGATATTTCAGACTCTGAGTTTTTAGCTACTCTTCCAAACTGGCTTATTTTATTCACACCAAACTTTTTCAAAATGATGAAAATACATTAAAGATGCTAAATTGTGAACGGATATTAAACATCTCAAACGGTTTTGCTATAGTGAGGGACTAAAGTAAAGTACAAAAATGAAACACTAAAAGCCTCATCTTCAAAAAATGTAATTATACACAATTTATTTCTATATAAAAGTATACAAATATCACAACCAAACCCATTTTATTTTTAATTTTTTTCAATTTAATAATTATTTATAAGTTTAAAAATAGTAATTGTACTATTTAGTCCCATAAAAGTCAAGTCATACATAGGGCTATACTGCCCTCTTTTGTTCAAAATCAGGTAGGCCTATTGTATCTACATAAAAATATACTAGGTTTGTGACGGTGAGAATATTTTACCACCGGTTAATCGACGTGTGACACCGCTGGGGGCTTTTGAATCGCCAACTTAAAAACGAAAGTAAAATATGCTCGTCCGCACTGACATTGATAGTGGTTGAGCGAGCGTTTCAAATGAATTCCTATGGAAGAAGGAATTAACTGAAAAACGTTCACTCTGTTCTGCTCGTTCCTCGCCGTGGATGCGCACCGTTATGAATGCCCGTGCAGCCATGAGCATTTTAGTTTCATTTTAAAATTAGCGCCTTTCGGGTGGTGGATTGCTTGAAATTATTTTACAAAAGCACAATGTTGTGTTTTATTGCAACTGTACACAAATATAAGTTAACACTTTGCAGTTTGAATGTCGTCCTGTATAATGACAGAGTATGTTTTTATGTGTCCACTGTTCCATCGCGCCCACGCCCCCCACACACACACACACACACACACACACACACACACACACACACACACACGCACGCACACACACACACACACACGGTTTACTATCTTTGTGGGGACTCTCCATAGACTTAATGGTTTTTATACTTTACAAACTGTATATTCTATCTCCTCACACTAACCCTACCCCTAAACCTACCCATCACAGAAAACTTTCTGCATTTTTACATTTCCAAAAAAACTCATTCTGTATGATTTATAAGCTTGTTTACCCATGGGGACCTCTATTTAGGTCCCCACTGTGACACAAGTCCCCATGAGTCTGTGTGCATTCAGGTTGAAGTCCCCACCGGGATAGAAAAACATGAACACACATACATACACACACACACACACACACACACACACACACACACACACACACACACACACACACACACACACACACACACACACACATTCCAGCATTGCAATCTTGACATCACAGCCTGATCATTATAGCCTTAATAAAATATAATAAAAAAATAGTCAACCTAACATATAAAAATTACACTGCTCTAAATAGTCAGTAGTACAATTCGTACATTCACAGTAAGCACCGCTCCACTGTGATGTTTCCAAGCCCATTTTTGTGCATGTGAAGAGGATGATTTTTTACATCAATATTGGAACACGAGTGAAGAACAAAGCCTATAATAAAGAATAGTTTAGCATCCAAATACATGGCAAATGTTGAAACATTTTGATTCTAATGAGAGGGTTGCGTGAACCCAACACTGCTTACTTTCATTTTTATTTTTACATTAAATTTAAAGGATTTGTTGTGGAATATTTTGAGTGTATCATAAAATCAGAATATGGTAAGTCAAGTAATATTTTCTGTCTTTTATATGTTTATATATGTGTGTATATATATATACATACTGTATATATATATATATATATATATATATATATATATATGTATAAATATAGCTGCGAGCAGCGATGAAAGGCCAAAGCCGACGGTACCGCCACCCCGGTGCCTTTATTTAAAGGCACCGGGGTTGCGGTGTCACCGGCTTGGGCCCGTAATCGCTGCTCGCAGCTATATTTATTATTATTATTATTATTTTGTTAAACTTTCGGGCACTTTTGGGGCCCTTAACATGCTCGAAAACTCTTGAAATTTTGCACACAGGTCAGAACCCGCGGCCATCAGGGCCGGGCTGAAGCTGGTACCCGGGCGTGGCAGGGGGCCTCGACAGCGCCCCCTGGAACGGGATCCGAACACTTGTCCATAAATCAGACACGCTTGCATGTAATAATATGAAACTCGGTACACATATAGATCTCATCGGGCCGAACAACTTTCGTGCTCTAAGTTTTATTCCAGACCAACAGGAAGTCGGCTATTATAGGTTGTTTGGAAACGCATGCTGTGGAATTTGAAGTACTCCTCCTAGGAAATTCATCCATTCGCCTCCAAACTCGGTCAGCATGAAGTCAAGACATTGAGGATGCTAAATTGCGGACGGATTTTTGATATCTCGAACGGTTTGGTCGTGGCAAGGAAACGAATTTATGGCGAATAATTCAAACAGGAAGTGTGTTATAACTTCTGCATTCATTAACTGATCTTGATGAAACTTCAGCAGTGTGTTCGTTGTCAGAAGCCGATCACATGGATGTGACATTTGTGAGTCAAAGTTATAGCGCCACCAACTGGCAACAGGAAGTGTGTCACTTTCAAAATGCTTTGAAATCACCCTCTTATTTTTACCCGATTTGCTTAAAACTTTGTGTATAATGTAGACACACGGCAGATGTAGACCTGTGAAAGGATTATTGATATCTTAGATACTGTTGCCGTGGCAACGCATTAAACTTTAATATTCTTTTCGGATGCTTTTGAGACTCTTCACATGCTTGAAAATGCATGAAACTCGACAGACACATCACATTTATTATCCAGTAGACATGTGCAAAGTTTCAGAAACGGGCGTGGTAAAATGGCTCAGTAGCGCCACCTTTAGTCAAAAATGGGAGCTTAGTTTTTCCTAGAATCTCATTGACTTCCATAGTAGGAAAAAATATATACTATGGAAGTCAATGAGACCAGAAACTGTCTGGTTACTGACATTCTTCTAAATATCAGAAACTCGGCTGAATGGATTAGAAAACGGTAAAACTCAGCTGTTTAACTCTGGGGGAGTTATAAAATGAGCCTATTTCCAAAAAAAGTGGAGTATCCCTTTAACATGTATATAATGGATTAAGTATATGTTTTAAATTACAGAAACAAAATAGATACTCATAAGGTATCATATTTATACTTTTAAATAAACTAATCTAATTTTCTGATTAATAATTAGGCTGGCTAATTTTGAAAGTTTTCAAAGTCAATATTGCTTGTGATCTTAATATGTAATATGTATTTGTATTATTTTTGTTTACACTGTTGCATGATCTTCTTTTATAGGCTATGAGGAAAAACTCTACCATGCACACAGAGAATGGAGCTCAATTCTGCTAACTGGGATAGCAGCTGAAAAAGAAGAAGAGAAGAACAGTAGAACACCTATTAATGCAGATGACTTTATTCTTTTTCTGCAAGAACCAAGACAACCAAAGACTGATGATGAGCGCTCTGAGCAAACAGCAGTCAAGACGTGTGATTGCACATTGGACTTTACTGAGTTCTTCATTTAATGTTGGGCATCTACTGTACGCAGAACTTCTAATAATTTATGTGAATGCCATTCATAAACCTGTTAGATTTTTGTTTTATTTTAGAGATTAATAAAATTGTATGTTTTAACAATGTTATAGCTAAGCATTTTTTATGTTTAAGAGAACATTTTGGGAACAAAAATAAAACTTCCCACTAAAAAATTTATAAGAATGTTAAGTAGTATTTTTAAGAGTATTTTTAGAGAATGTTATCCTAACTTTTAGAAGAACGTTCTAAGAATAAAAATAAAACTTCCTGCTAAAAACTTTATAAGAATAAAGGGATAATGTTCTAAAAATGTTATGATTAAACATTTATAGAAGGTCATCATCACAAAACATTTTTAGAGTGTTCTTAGAGAATGTTATCCTACCTTTTAGGAGAAATAATGTTCTAACAATATTATTATTAAACATTTTTATAATGTTGTAAAAAAAAATGTTATCTGAACTTTTAAAAGAACATTCTGGGAACAAAAATAAAAACACCCCCTGAAAACTTTCTAAGAACGTTAGAGAATAATGTTGTAAGAATGGTACACCTAAACATTTTAATAATGTTTTTAAATAATGTTATCCGAACATTTAAAAGAACATTCTGGGAACAAAAATAAAACTACACGCTAAAAACATTATAAGAACGTCAGAGAATAATGTTGTAAAAATGTTACTACTAAACATTTTAATAATGTTTTTAGAAAATGTTCTCTAAACATTTAAAAAAACATTCTGGGAACACAAATAAAACTACCCGCTGAAAACGTTCTGAGAAAATTAGAGAATAATGTTAAAAGAATGTTACTACTAAACATTTTAATAATGTTTTTAAAGAATGTTCTCCAAACTTTTAAAAGAACATTCTGGGAACAAAACTAAAACTAGCCGCTGAAAACTTTCTAAGAACGTTAGAGAATAATGTTAAAAGAATGTTACTACTAAACATTTTAATAATGTTTTTAAAGAATGTTCTCCAAACTTTTAAAAGAATATTCTGGGAACAAAACTAAAACTAGCCGCTGAAAACTTTCTAAGAACGTTAGAGAATAATGTTAAAAGAATGTTACTACTAAACATTTTAATAATGTTTTTAAAGAATGTTCTCCAAACTTTTAAAAGAACATTCTGAGAACAAAACTAAAACTAGCCGCTGAAAACATTTATAGAACAATACATGCTAATGTTCTTAGAACATTTTTAGAACAAAAAATTTCTAGCTGGGGTTTCAAATAAATGCATTTTCTGATAATTTTTATTTTAAGTTTTGACTGCAAATGTCACATCCATTCACTGGAATCGCCCAATTTTAACGAATTTATCCTCAACTAGTTTTTGTGGTGTAGGTCTATGTATTTTATGTTAACTTAAATAATAGCCTACTAATAGTGATTTAAAGATGTGGTAGCGCTGCGAAGATCGCGAGTCGTCATGTCAACTTCATCTGTCTAGCCAACACTGACATCAAAAATAACTGTTTTATTTAGTAAACAATTAAAATGTCTCCTGCTATATTGAAAATATTTGCCTGTTCCTTACAAAACACTGACAGTGGGTTTTTTTTTTTTTTTTTTGAGCAGCTGCGGACAAATTATTTCGACACGCACACACACATACACACACACACACACACAATATTGATAAACAGGATTTTTTGTTGCTTTTTTAATACAATAAAAAATTCATTTAATTTATTGTTTAATAAAATTATAAGCCTATTATTATTAATAAAATTTAGTTTATTAACAGCAACATAAGCTGTAAAGATGAAGTTGACGATCGCCATCTCCGTAGTAGTGAACACGCCTATAGAGAGAAATGCACATCATTACATAACCAGAGAGTAGCCTATTTCTTTTCGTTTTAAATTGTTAAAAAGACATTTCAAGCTTTCTTAAGATATATTTCATGTAGGCTATGTGAGGCATATGCTGAGTTTCGTTAAGATGAGATGCGCTCCTGTTTACGAGCAGTACAAGTGACCACGCGGGCGCCTCTACGATTGTGTTGTCTGCTATATTTGGTATTTGGCAATTGGTTGATAAAAAAAAATATATTAAAATTAAGATACAATTTATACAAAACGAAATTCACTTTAAAAAATCGTTTTCTGCAAAACAAAACTTAATTAAGTGGTCAAAATCATGTCTGACCCGCTCCATGTCTCTCGATATTGCGTATACTCGTGTGTGCGGTTCACTTTTCATAATCAACATAGATGAAAAAATAACATTATTATATTTTAACAAAAATGAAACTAAATGAGCTTATTTAATGGTAACAACACAGTAGGCCTACAGACTCTGTATTTGTACAAATTGCTGCACATTCATTTTATTCTGAATTTTGCACACACAAGTTGAAAGGCATTTGTTTGTGCATGCATGTAAAACATATCTGCAACATTTATCAAGTTCACTGATAATTATGCGTGCATTTATTAATTATTATCTTAATGAATAATGTAGCAAGGACGAAGCATGTAAACTGTTTAGAATTTGGATCGATCATCGCAAATAGATCCGAATGAAGAAACGTAGGCTACAAAACCATAGGCTATAGAAAATGGGTGGGCCCGGACCTAAATGCCCACCCGGGCCCAATGGTAGCGCCGCGGCTGGTGGTAGCCCTACATCTTACACATCGTGGAAACAAATGGAAACTAAAATATGCAGTATCGCCCTACAGCGCACATTCTATCAGCAGTTCTGGCGCCTCAGTCCCAATACTGTTAAACTCGACGTACATCACATGTTAATGCAGCGGTAGAGTTACACTCACAGGACACTGTGCACTTAACAAAAGTTCATTATTTGCTCGTGCTTTAAAGCTTTGCCGGGTAAACATTTCATTGGCGTTCTGTTCTGACATGATGCACTTTTTCTAAGAGCGAACTGAAGGGCGCGCGCACTGTCAAACAGCGCCAAACTGGATTTTTGTTGGGTCAGACCCATCTGATATCGAAGGGGGGCTGATAACGCGAGATCAACATGGAGCTAAATGGAAAAAAATAGCACCAAACAAGCCACTTTGAAATGTTGCTGTTTTAATGAATATAAAAGTTGGGTGACCCTCCCCCTAGACTAAAAAAAGTTGGATGACCCTCCCCTCAACAAAGAATAAAAAGACATGACCCTCCCCTATTTTCCTCCGGTGGCCCCTTCCATAAATACCGAACGGTCCCTAAATACACTTAAAGTTATACTTTAGTATAATTTAATTATAACTAAAATACACTTAGTACAAAAAAATTATCCAAAATAGCACACTTCAAGTTAACTAATTATTAACACACTTGAAGTATACTGACAATTAGTCTGGCTGCAAGTATACTTAGCATACTTTTTTTTCACTAGGGTTTACGTCGTCTTGCTTCGCTGTGAGGAATAATCCTGGGAAATTGACCTCAGAAGTGTTGGTTTAGTTTCACTTCGAGGAGCAACGGATCCAGCTGAGGACTGTGAATAGTAAGTTATTTATTCTTAAGTGCTTTGTTCTAATTGCAGTATGCAATAGTGTCTGTAAACCGCAAAAAGACTGTTTAATTATGAATCGCGTGTCTGTGTGTGATTAATGAATGGATCAGCTGTAGTAAACAACAGCATGCATCTGTGCCATTCATTCACACTTGCACTTACATCAGTAAACATGTTATTTTTACATGAACACACTAGTTTAGCTTTTACCAAACTATATTGCTATACTGGGATGAGTAAAAATCGACTGAAATATGTTGAAATAAAATGTCTTTGTATAAGTAACGTATTAAACTGCAAATTAACATTTATATGCTAATATATAATAAAAACGATATGTTACAGACGAAATATAAAATGTTTAGACAAGATTTCGTTGATTAGTTTTGGATAGATTATAAAGTTTGTACTTATAAAGACTACTGTCACATCAAATAAGCTTTTGGGTTCGCCAATTTCTGCTCATATGTTAAATATATATGTGATGTTTTGTCAAAAATAAAGTAGGTATATTGAATTATAAACTAAGATGTTATTATATTGTTTGTTCCAATTTTCAAATGAATGAATCCTTAACTTTGAAATGCGTATGATAAAATGTATATTTTTTTAAAAAAAATTGAAATATTGTTAAAATTGTAATTGTTGTTGATTTACATGTGAAAACTTTTTAATAAACTAGCAAAAAATATATTTATAAGGTAGATGTAAGCAACATCTTAATAGGTCAATTACACTTGATGCCTTCTCATTAATTATTATTTATTATTGTTTTTTATTAGTGGCACATTTGGGGAGAGGATATATTCCAAAACTTTCTGAAAATACAGTATGAGAATTAACTGCATAGTTACTAGAAATGTTTACCTTGGATATTATACAATTTGCATGCATACAAAATAAGTTTTTTTTTTTTTTAAATCTGATTTTATCTGTGTTAAACTATGATATCAGTTATTGGTGTATTTTAAATGTCTACTTATATGTGTGCATTTATGTTTTAAAATGTATCTAATATAATACTTGAATTGAATTATATGTTTTGGATACCAGGATTAAATTATTGTTTTTATTATTATTTTACTGACTCAAAGTTGGCACTGTGCATACCCCATGTAGCAAGGTTTTATTTTATGGGAGAAAAAAGGGCTGTCTAAGTTACTGGCGACAAGTAACGTTAAGCCTAGACAATAACGAGTGAAAATAGTTAGGTTAGATACATTTGAGTAGGCCTGTTTTGTTAAAAATCGATAGCTGTAATGCTTCGGTGCAGAAGGAAGCCTGTGTGTGAGCCACGGAGGTAAATTTGCATGCAGATTAGGCTAATTTCCGCCTATTAGACTGCCTAGACACTTCATACTTTTTTGTTCTGCTTCACTTATAGCTCTTAAACCTTTAAAATGGAGTTTAGGAAGATGTATGTAACCACAGTCGTTAGCTTTGGTTAACTATTGGAGCCTTTTCTTGTCAAAAGGCTCAACGCGACCGCCGACTTTGTTTGCGTGCAGATTAATTTCCGCCTATTTTAGACAGCCTAGTATTTTGGTATTGCATCACTCATATCTCTTAAACGTTTAAAATGGAGTTTAGGAAGATGTACGTAACCACAATCATTAGATGTGAATAGCTCTTAAAGCCTTATCTCTTGTCAAAAGGCTCAACGCGACGGCAGACTTTGATGAACTCTGCCTGGCAGCAGCGAGGTCTGTGTCCGTTCCATTCTAATCAATGACAGCGTAACCCTGCTCCCAACCTATTTTTTACAGTCTATGCTCCCAACTCATAAATCTCGTATCTCGGATTAAACATGATTTTGGGGAAATGTTGTGTTAATGTTGGTACACAACAGTATATGATAGCAATATAAGGTATAATACCAACTTAACGAACAAACATAACGATACAATGTTTAATAACTAAAAAAATGCAGTTTTTTAAATTTCCTGAAAAAATAAATAATATAACATATTATTTAGGGGAGACCAGATGACAAATGACCATTATGTCATTTTTTTCTAAAAGTAAAAAAAAAAACAAAGTTTTTTCTAAAAGCAATATTCTAAAGAGATACAAAGACAGTGTACGTGTACCCAGATTTCGTCATGAGTCATTTTGTACCCACCACTTTTAACTTCCGTTGACCGTTTTCAGTGGTTATGAGGAGCAATATGAGAGAAAAAATTTGTAATCATTGTCTGACACAACAAAAAAAAATATATAATATTCATTTTATTTTATTTTTCGTGTTGGCATTTATGAGGGAAAAAACAACGTGTCAGTTTACGGTTATGGACGTGAGCGCTCTAAAAGCGGCACTAAAAGTCTGCTTTAAAACTTTCACAGAGACCTCAAACAGAACAGCTGCCTTTCTTTAAATTGAATTTCGTTTTGTATTAATTATATCTTAATTTTAATTTTAATCAATGTTTCGTGAACCAATTGCCTGGATTTAAGAAGTAAATATAGCAGACAATCACGACATTGGAGGCGCCGGCGATATCTCATAAATGAACCGAAACTCAGCGTGTAATGCACATTCACATTTACAGTGTATTTAGACACATTTAGACGCATTCATAATCATTACTTTTACCGGTTCTTTGTGGCAAGCTTTATGCGTGCGGTCGTGCGCTTGACAAGAACGTCACTTCGCTGTTTTAATAAAAGCAATGTTAAATATTCTACATGCACTCATCTCCTGGAAACCACAGCAATGACAAAGCATATAAAAATTCGTAAACGTTGTCCAATACCCCTTCTTGTCTTAATGAACCTTTTGCATTTACAAATATTTTCAAATATATCTGTGTAGCCTACTGTTAATATTTGTGTCTATTACTATTTATAATTTATATTTTATTGTGGATGTTTTCTCACAATCATGACGTAATGTGAAGTAAAATAAAAAATCTAATGTAAAGTTGTTTTTTATGCGCCACCTGGTGGATATTCTGTGAAGCGAAACACATTGAGGGATTTTTTAAGTAGGCCCCCCCAAAGCACTTGCAGAATTCTGTGAGACTCTACGAGACGGATTGCCGAATGGCGCGGGAGAAAACGCGCGTTTTTAAAGGCCAGATCTGTATGAATTCGCCACAACATAATTGTCGAGCCGAGCCAGGAGGGACAAGGGGTCGAGGAGTGACCACGGTGGGCGTGCTGGCAGAGGCCTCACAAAACAAAGGCGCCATAAAAATAAGGTGAGCAAATTTTGCTTATATTTGTTTTGTGCTGCCCCTGGTAAGCTAGCGCCCGGTTGGTGACTGCCTTAAACAAAAGACCCCACCAAAAAGAATCTAAAAGTGATAAAAGAAGGGAGGAAACAGGAGGGTAGGTTCCAGGTTTTGAGAAAAAAGTGCATGCAGTATCTGTTTGTCTGTCCATACGCAGGTGCGTATTCCATTCGCATGAAGGTGCATTGTACACGTGTGCGTCACGGTATTTTATGCGAAAAGTGCGTTTGCAAAATTATATGTTTGTCTGTCCTAAACGCAGAGGTGCGTTATAACGTGAGAGGCACGTTATTTGTGTACGCGAGAGGCGTGTACCCACGCGAGAGGCGCGTGTCCCCAACGCAGAAGACGCGTTGCACGTGAGAAGCACGTGATTTGTTTGTCTTATATGTTGTAAGTGTGCGTGCAACGCCCTACGTGAAAAGTGCTTTTGAAATGATAAGCACGTGATCTGTTTGTCCTGTCTTATATGTTGTAAGTATGCGTGCAACGCCCTACGTGAAAAGTGTGTTTGAAATGATAAGCACATGATCTGTTTGTCCTGTCTTATATGTTGTAAGTATGCGTGCAACGCCCTACGTGAAAAGTGTGTTTGAAATGATAAGCACGTGATCTGTTAGTCTGTCCTGTTTTATGTGAGAAAAGTGTTTTTTGTTTGTGTCTAAATGATTTTTCATCTTAAGTAGAAGGAGAGAAATCGTTTCTGTTTTATGTGAGGAGAAAAGTGTTTTTTGTTTGTATGTCTAAATGATTTTTCATCTTAAGTAGAAGGAGAGAAATCGTTTTGGAGAAAATTAGCATTGATAATAGTAATGATACCTTTATAATATAATAAAATATAATTTTTTTTTTCTAAAAAACCCAAAGTGCTAGAAATTAAAAGTTAGAAATGATATAGCCGTGTTTGAGCAGAATTCATAGAAAGGACGGAGATGCAGAGACAAAGTGTTTTTAACTGAGCTCTGTGCTCTGCATGAAATTACATTTGAGCCACTGTCCCGAAATTGTTACAAAGTACAAAACCTTGGCACCGCTCAGTGAGAAAAAAGGGAGTGAGAAAGCTGAGACAGACAAAGGCACATAAAATAAAACTCTTACAAGAAATAATTATTGAATCAGTGTTATTAAAAGTTTAATGGATAATAAAACAAAAATTGATGAGAGGAAAAAAAAAAAAAAAAGGTATCAAGGAACAAAGAATATTCCCCGAAATTGGCTTTGTCGGCTGTTTGGCCATTCTCCAAACTATAATCGATGTGATCCGGATAGGGAAAAACAGGCCATATTGTCAAAAATTTGATTGATTGACTTTGTCTTTTCATTTGTTACAAGAAAAATAGGGAAAATATAGCTGCGAACAGCGATTACGGGCCCAAGCCGGTGGCACCGCAACCCCGATGCCACCGGGGTGGCGGTGCTGCCGGCTTGGGCCCTTCATCGCTACTCGCAGCTATATTTATTTATAATGTATTTTTATCATGTTGAAAAAGTTTGGTGTGAATAAAATAAACCACTTAGGAGGAGTAACTAAAAACTCAGAGTCTGACATATCCAAGAAATCCACATTCAAACCAAAATATCTGACTTCCTGTTGCTCGGAGCTAATGACTGTAAATTAGAAAGTTGTCCGGCTCGATGAGACCAATATGCGTACTGATTTTTGTAACTGTGGGTAAAAGTAACCCCCCCACTTTTGTCAAAAGCATTTTGAAAGTGACACACTTCCTGCTACCAGTTGGTGGCGCTATAACTTTGACTCACAATAGTTACATCCATCTGACCGGCCTCTTACCACGAACACACTGCTGAAGTTTCATCAAGATCAGTTAATGTATGCAGAAGTTATAACACTTCGTGTTTCTCTTTTCTCGCCATAAATTTGTTTCCTCGCCACGGCCAAACCGTTCGAGATATCAAAAATCCATCCGCAATTTACAATCCTCAATGTGTTGACTTCATGCTGACCGAGTTTGGAGGCGAGTGGATGAATTCTCTAGGAGGAGTACATCAAATTCCACAGCATGCGTTTTTCAAACAACCCATAATAGCAGACTTCCTGTTGGGCGGAGCTAATAATTTAGAGTGCGGAAGTTGTTCGGCCCGATGAGATCTATATGTGTACCGAGTTTCATATTAATTCATGCAAGAGTTTTTGATATATGGACCAAGTTTTCAGACCGTGTTCAAGGCCACGCCGGGTACCAGCTTCAGCCCGGCCCTGATGACCGTGGGCTCTGACCTGTGTGCAAAGTTTCAAGAGTTTTTGAGCATGTTAAGGGCCCCAAAAGCCCCTGAAACCTTGAAAAACAAAGATTAAATGGAATAGACAAATCCCCCCCACCCCCTCCACACACACACACACACACACAGAGACAGAGAGAGAGAGAGAAAATTCTCCAGAAAATCCACATTCAAACCAAAATATCTGACTTTCTGATGGTCTGAGCTAATAACTGTAAATTAGAAAGTTGTCCGGTTTGATGAGAACAATATACATACCAAGTTTTGTAATTCCATGAAAAACTAAGCCCCCATTTTTGACTAAAGGTGGCGCTACTGAGCCATACCACCACGCCCATTTCTGAAACTTTGCACATGTCTACTGGATAATAAATGTGATGTGTCTGTCGAGTTTCATGCATTTTCAAGCATGTGAAGAGTCTCAAAAGCATCTGAAAATAATATTAAAGTTTGATGCGTTGCCACGACAACAGTATCTAAGATATCAATAATCCTTTCACGGGTCTACATCTGCCGTGTGTCTACATTATACACAAAGTTTGAAGCAAATCGGGTAAATATAAGAGGGGGATTTCAAAGCATTTTGTAAGTGACACACTTCCTGCTGCCAGTTGGTGGCGCTATAACTTTGACTCACAATTGTCACATCCATGTGATCGGCCTTTTACCATGAACACACTGCTGAAGTTTTATCAAGATCAGTCAATGTATGCAGAAGTTATAACACCCTTCCTGTTTCTCTTTTCTCGCCATAAATTCGTTTCCTTGCCACGGCCAAACCGTTCGAGATATCAAAAATCCGTCCGCAATTTAGCATCCTCAATGTCTTGTCTTCATGCACACCGAGTTTGGTTGCGATTGGACGAATTTTCTAGGAGGAGTATTTCAAATTCCAGAGGATGCGTTTTTCAAACAACCCATAATAGTTGACTTCCTGTTGGGCTTTTGTAAAACTTAGAGCACGAAAGTTGTTCGGCCCGATGAGATATATATGTGTACAGAGTTTCATATTATTATATGCAAGCGTGTTTGATTTATGGACCAAGTTTTCGGACACCATTCCAGGGGGCTCTGTCGAGCCCCCCTGCCACGCCCGGGTACCAGCTTCAGTCCGGCCCTGATGGCCGAGGGTTCTGACGTGTGTGCAAAATTTCAAGAGTTTTTGAGTATGTTAAGGGCCCCAAAAGTGGCAAAAAGGCAAAAATAAATAAATAAATAAATATAGCTGCGAGCAGCGATTACGGGCCCAAGCCGGTGGCACCGCAACCCCAGTGCCTTTAGTTACTTAAAGGCACTGGGGCGGCAGTGCCGCCGGCTTTGGCCCTTCATATATATATATATATATATATATATATATATATATATATATATACACAGTATATATAAAAGACAGAAAATATTACTTTACTTACCTTATTCTGATTTTATGATACACTCAAAATATCCCACAACAAATCCTTTAAATTTAATGTAAAAATGAAAACGAAGGTCAGCAGTGTTGCGCTCATGTAATCCTCTGATTAAAATCAAAATGTTTCAACATTTGCGATGTATTTGGATGCTAAACTATTCTTTATTATAGGATTTGTACTTTACTCGTGTTCCTTAGGAGGAGTAGGTAAAAACTCAGAGTCTGAAATATCCAAAAAATCCACATTCAGACCTAAATATCTGACTTCCTGTTGGTCGGAGCTAATGACTGTAAATTAGAAAGTTGTCCGGCTTGATGAGAACAATATAGGTACTGATTTTTGTAACTGTTGGTAAAAAAAAAAAAAATAAAAAAATAAAAATAAAAAAAAATAATAATCCTTACGAAAACAATAGGGCCTTCGCCCTTTCAGGGCTTGGGCCCTAATAATAAGTGTGTGAGAGCGGCTCTGCGTGAGTGTGTGAGAGCGGCTTTGCGTGTGAGTGTGACACTGTGTGAGTGTGTGTGATTGTGTGTATGAAATCCCGGTTGTATGAGTGTACGTGTGTCAGAGTGGCACTGCGTGTGTGTGAGTGGCTCTGTGCGCGGCTGTATGTATGAGTGTAGGCCTACATTATAGCAGACTGAAAGCGTTTGTATTGAGATAAAGAAATAAGGAGAGAGAAAAGTGACAGAGTTTTTTCACCTTTTGACACCTGAAGAAAAGTACACGTGGTCTAGAGTGAGAGATAATTACGAGGCTAGATTGCGGAAAGAAGAATGATTTTCAAGAGGCATTAAAACTAAAAAATTCTGGTTAGAATAGATAATGAAGGGCAGAGACAGGAGTTAACAGATCAAGGGAAGGATGAGCTTTTGAAAAAATTGACAAGAATAACAAACTTGAACCAGGTTGAACGAGAGTGGCTCTTAGGGGATTGACGTGATGTGATAAAAAACAGATAACTCTTGAAGCTCAGAGACCACACTTGAACAGATTTGACCTTCCCAAAACTACCCTTTTGGATTCCTTGCTGACAAAATCAGAAATAAAGCTAAATCCATTGTACATCCCATACCTGAAAAGAAATGCCTGGTACACTTAGCCTCAGGGTTTGGGAGGAGCCATGATTTTGAGGAACATGTATATGGTAGTGAGCTCAAGGCCAGAAAAGTGGGAAAGTGACACAATTGTTAAAGTCGGACAGGGAGGAGAAATCAGACCAGCACAGGTAGATAATTGGACACTGGAAAAACTGGTGGTAGTGGTAGTTTTGAGGAGCAACCCCAACCATACCAGTCATATGTTGGTAGAAAT
This sequence comes from Scardinius erythrophthalmus, assembly GCF_964197995.2. Classification (NCBI taxonomy): domain Eukaryota; kingdom Metazoa; phylum Chordata; class Actinopteri; order Cypriniformes; family Leuciscidae; genus Scardinius; species Scardinius erythrophthalmus. The sequence continues at coordinate 26,602,276 of NC_138238.1, read as the reverse complement.
TCATGAAAAAGACAGAAGTGCAGTCAGTTGTCAAAAAAGAGCAGTCAGTAACAACTGAGAATGTTTCAACGATGGACAAATAGGAGAGGAAACGGGGAGACAAATCAAAAAAAAAAAAAAAAAAGTTATTAGAAATATTTCTCCTCTTCATTCTTACAAGAAAAAATAAAGTAAAAGTGTGTGTGTGCACGTAAAATGCACAATTGTTTGAAACTGTTTGAAAAAGAACGATATTCATTTATAAAGAGAAACTAGAATTATGAAAGAACACTTGTTTCTCTCTCACATAGTAGAAGTAAATGGTGACTGTGATATGAGAAAGAGAGGCAGAAAGGAGGGGCTGCCTCTGACAGAGAGAGGAGGGGCTGCAAGCAGAAAGTGAGACTGCATGTGTGTGTGTGAGGAAGGCAAGGAGGGAGACAAAGAGAGAAAGAGTTCACCTCTCCTAGTTCTGACTAGCATATAAACCAGAAAGTGAGTAACCATTTCCAACATACACTTTGAACAACACATTGAGAGATTTTATTTGTAACTGTCATCCCCACCAGTGGACCTGTAATAGAGGAACTGCATTTTTGGAATACCTGAGAAAGGTTAATCAGATATCTTAATAAATGTCTGATGATCTTGCTGAAAACTAGTTAAGAATAGATGCAAGCTGGGGTTAGTAAGGTATACTAAAAAGGAGTGAAACACACTGATAATAATTAAGATTGTAATGGCATCAACACCTGTAGAGATACCAAGATCAAAATATTAAATTTGCAGAGATACTATAGGACAACCCTCCAAAAATGGAGAAAGAAGCCTAAAAACAAAATGACCAGCTGAGGGAACATTAGATGTGGCTATGTGCAGAGACACTGAAACATTTGTAAAAAAAATAAATAAAAAGGTATTCAAAACAGTTTACTAAGAGATCAAGTAAGATTGGTGAAATCTGCTAATCCAGTCAGAATTAAAAGTAGACTAATTTCACAAATACCAGGAAAACACAAATAAAAATAATTGATAAGAAATTAACCTGAAAGAAAATATGAAAATTGCTTAAATGTTAGTTGACCGGTCTATAGGGGAATTAAATTAATAAGCAGGCCTAACAGGGATTGATATGGAGGATTGCACAAACTGGTGGCCATCAAAAACACTGGAGTTTTATCCTTAGTATAAGTGGTTTGTGTGGTTCCTAGAGGAAAATCAACTAATTGACAAAAAGGTTTATAGAAATATCTGACATTTAGAGATAAAATATGTATATAGAGAGAGACATGCTAGATGTGGGTATGATTGACCGGTTATATAAAGACATGGCCTGTGATGTTTGCATCTTGTTGTCCCTGGGAGACAGTTTTAAATTTGAGCCATTGCAGAAATTGGGATCTTTGGATTGTGTTACTTAAAATAACTTGTGTATTGTGTTGAATGAGCATGATTGGGTGACCAAGCTAAACAGACATTTTTAACAGCCATACTGTATTATACACATTTCACAGTAATGAGACTCATTGATTTAATCCTAAAATGCTTGAGAGAGTAGGGATCGATATAACGAATGATAAAAATACTATATATGTGACTGAAAATAAGGCAACTCAGACAGACTGAAAGGCTGCTATTTTCTGCATTCTGCAAAGAAGAACTTGCTTTATTAAAATTGCATGGGGAAACTGCTGTTATCAACCAGATGATACTTCTGAAATTTAGGGACATTTGAAAGAGATGGTTGCAGAATTTATAAAGGATGAATTTGATTCATGCAGATCTCTGAGTGTTCAATTTCCAGATGACACCAGACAGCTTTTGGGACGGCTGCCTCAACATAAACAACAGCAACTGGACTGTGCAACAAGTGAGAGCAAGAAACATAAGGACACGGCTGCAGAGAAAAGAAGAGGCGTTTGGTTGGTGGACCTTCATCCCCCCTGAAAGAGGAAGCTGAAACTTCTGAGGGGCTGGTATGGACAAAGACTGTGTTGATGCAGAAACAACCAAGAAAACCATCCTGCCATCATGCAAAATTGCCTCCTCCGTGGCTTGGCCAAAAGCCAGACTGAGGAGAGGCAGAGAGACAACAGCATCCAGAGTCAAACCACTATGTCCAAACATGACACCAGACCCTTGAATGCCAGCAAAGACTGACAGATCAAATGCATCGGGTGAGGAGGGAAACACTCAGACAGCAGCCCAACCAGTTCAACTGATCGCTGGTCCAAGCAGAAGGACTTCATCCTTTACTAAGCGGGCACAGGTGATGCGTTTTCAATGATCACTACAAGAGACTGCTTCAAATTTTATTGATTGGCCATATTAATTGTATTTTGATTATTCACTGGTCCAACAGCAGTTCTCTATATTCTGTGAAGCTGACACTCTCTATTTGCTTTCTTTCAATAGACATTAGTCCAGCTTAGTGTTGTCACGATACCAAAATTATTGTTTCGATACCGATACCAAGTCAAGTATTGCGATTTCGATACTTTTTCGACACTTTTCCTGAAAAGGGAGAAACACTCTCAAATATCATTGCTGTGCTTTATTTTAAAACCGGGACAACATTCTAATCATATAACACACTAATAAATGAACTATTGAACAGCAGATATATTAAACATTTGAACAAAATATGAAATATTTTATAAATTTAGCAGCATTATCTTATTTATCATAAGAAACATAAGAGTTTTATCTTGATTCTGAACTTTGAATAAAAATATGAACAGCGATTATATTAAACAATGTTTAATATTGGTAACATATGATAAGCCTCATTGGTGATATATTTGACATATGGGGAGAGAGTTGTGGAAGGCCTATACTTCATGTTAAACATAAATAAATAGCAGCAAAGACAACGTCGGCAGTGTTGACGGCAAAATAGGCTACATAATAATTCGTTCTGTATTGAGAGGTACAATGTTTGAAAATCGATAATATTTTTTTAAATTACATTTATATTGTATTTATGTCAAAACCTAGAGACTTTCAAACATCAAAATGTCATTTATTAATATGTATTCGTGTCAAAATGACATAGAAACATCTTTTCCTATTCTATTTTGCCTGGAAACGCTTCCAACAGGCTTGCGTGTCGTGTGAAAAATAGGCGTCGGTTCTATAGCATGCACGCGTTTTCCGCTCGTCTCCAGCTGCGCCCGGAGTCAGATGCGTGTGTCACGCAGGCAGTAAACATGGGAGCCGAAATAAAAACGGACACGCCACGCAGCCAGTGTGTCACCGGCCGGAACGCGGTCATTCTTAGAAGTATCGATACTAATACTTTTAGGAATTAGGAATACTTTTGAAGTATCGGTGCACCGTGCAACAGAGCAAGGTAGGTAAAGTACTTCCATATGTCACTCCTCGCGTCATCTTTTTCTACGAGTCGTGGACCACTTGTGCTCGCACATGCAGCCATCTCGCTGTAGTGTTTTGTCACATGACACTGACAGCGGCAGGTTCTTTGCTGCGTGCGTCAGGAAAAAAACACAGACGAAACACAGGGAGGCGTTTTTTTTTTTTTTTTTTTTTAAGTATCGATACTGATAAGTTTAGGTATCGTGACGTTTTTAATTTCCGAGTATCGCGATACTTTTGAAGTATCGGTACATCGTGCAACACTAGTCCAGCTGTAAGCATTAAAAAATGGGAGGGGAAGTGTATGCTTGACTCAATAATTAACTACAACTGACGCTGGACTTAGCATAGTAAGGGACTACTGCATTAACCAACTAGGGGTAAATGCATAATTAGATAATTGATGATGTTGTCCACTGAACAGAGAGCTTTTGGGCTCTGCTTTCAAGACAGAGCTGATATAAGCTTGAGTGATACTGAGCTCTCTATCAGGAAAAAAAGAGGACATAATATGTTCAACAACAAAACACATGGATGATAAAGCTATGGTGCTGGTCACTCCATCTTGGTCAATAGTTAATTTTTTTTAGGTTTAGAAATAAAGATAGTAACTACACAATTTACAAACACGTGATATCGCAAATGCTGTCATTACCAGGGATTGCACGATGTTGATATTGTTGGTCATGAATTCGAGATTATGCTAAAATCTCCAGTCATTTAAAAGAGCATCTCATAAGCAACAGAAGAAAATATTTTGAAGACACATTAAATTAACAGATGAATGACAAATCAGATAAGATAAATTGATAATGGTTCTTTAAAATCACAGCATGTCCAGACCTACCAGAAATTTGTATCTATTAGATATTGAAAAATTTGGGGTTTATAACAACAGTGTTTAACACAATCAAATGGCAACTGATATCGACCAGCTGTGTTATTCAAAACATTTAGACACTGTCACATGGGGAATGACACATTGCCTACATTCAGTAGCTTTTGTCATCAGAGTTGTGTTACCAATTTACAATTGCCTGTATTCGCACCTTGAAATTTAGAATAGATAATTGAATATAAAATTAAGTCTATATCATTAGTCAAGAAGGCATAAGCAAAACCCTCAACTTCAGACTATTGGACAAATGAGGTATTACAAGACAAATAATTACACTAGCAACCCTTTTTACTATTTTAATTTAAGATGTGCATGGTTTTGACCATTGCGCAAGGGGGGAGATTATTAGAAAAATAAAATTCGAAAAATAAAAAGACAAAGATTCACAAAATAATGTCAGAAAAGGAACCGCAACTCCAATAGGCTCTATCCCAGTTCTGGAAGGACCCTTCAAACATCTAGTGATGGATTATGTGGACATGATAAAATCAGTAAGAGGAAAAAAATACAGATACAGTTTTCATTGATAGATTTAGCAGATGGGTCGAAGCAGAACCCTCAGCAGACCAAGGAGCAGAAACTGATAGAATTATAACCAAAGAAGTCATCCCAAGATTTGGCATACCATCTCAGATTAGCTCTGACAATCAACAGAACAATTAAGACTAAGATCAAGCAATGGATGCCTTAGGCCATCAGCTAAAATACACCAGCAAAATTACATGGCAAAACAGACAAGCTCTGAATTGGCTACTGGTAGAAAAAGGAGGGGTTTGTGTGATGTTTGGAATTTACTGTTGCACCTTTATTCCGAATAACAGCCTCTGATGGAGTTTTTACTAGGGCCATGAAGAAGCTGAAGGATCTGAGACAAGAAGTTGCTGAAAATGCGGGGAGATACAGAGACGTTGGATACTGGTTTGACTCTATGTTTGGGTCTTGGAAAGAATGGTTCATTCAGGTGGGAATAATAATAGCTGTGGCTGTTGTCATTTTTCTTTTGTGTTTTGTGTTTTCTTTTCTGCTGTGTTGTGCCTTTTCTCAGATACATGCTAGCCAACGTGGCCGCCAAACAGATGATTAATGTATCAGTCAAACCATCTGGAGTTAACATCGGGTGCACAAACACAAGAGTGCACCAAATTGGGCCAGGACTGGACGAGCTAGAAGACTTCCTGTAAGGAGTTCTGGTGAAGGAGTAAGGAATGGGGTACCTTGTTACTTTTGATTTCTAACAGTTTGATTCTGTTTTTGATAGAGAGGGAGGTAGTAACATTGTGTATTTTATTTTTGGGGTAAAATTAGACCGATCATTAGAACATGAGTAGAGTAGGGAGTTAGTTAGAAGGGTTTTAATTGTTTCTTTGATTTTTATAAAGCACCCCTTCCTGAGTGTTTTCTTTTTTACACTTATAATCCTACTGAGAATATTTTTACATATAATCACACCAACTGTCACAAATATGAATATGTGAATGAGAGGGGACGATACAAGGTTTGAAGCAGGTCATTGCCTGTGGTACGAGGTAATGCAACCAGAAATAAAGGGAAAAGATAAGAATGTTTTTACTATTTTTTATCACTTACTAATCATTTTACTCTTATAACAGAGTTCTTCTAATATTTTAAAGTTTTTTATGAATCAAAAGTGAAGTACGTGCATGAGACTACTGGTAGATGTTTCCGTGGGGTAAACAGAGAAATTAATTACAAGCGCGGTCGCCAATTGCCGGACCAGCAAGGGCAGACTCAACTGGTGGTTTAAAGTGGTGCCCAGGGCACCTCTGGCAACGATGGAGCAACCCAGATAGCACTCCAGGCCACCGGAAGCGCCTGTGCAGTTCCTCTGGCACCGTGGGATAATCCTAACTTTAAGTCTGTACACTGAGATATGTTGATTAACCTGAAAACAATCTTAATTTTGAGTCTATACTCTGAAATATGCTGATTATGTTGAAAAATCAAATGTTTGAAATAATCTATCCCTACAAGAATGATAATAGAAAAGGAAGGTGGGATCTTTTACTCCACCCTAGTCAAGTGGGGGCGGAGATGTTTGGTCTCACTATTCCTCCAGGGTGTACCTTCGTGAGTGGGCTTATTGATAAGAGAGATGGATGGTCCATATTGGCCATGATTGAAAGATAATGGAGAGAAGCCTGTTCATGAAGATACATTCTGGGACAGAAAAGAAGGTGGGACTAGGATTAGTCCCAAAGGGGGGATATGTTGGAGAATTTTCTTTGATTCATGTCTAAGTATGATGCAATGAAAATGACAAGCATGACAAAATAGGTCTGAAAAAGGATGAGAGAATGGAAAATAACCAGTATGCATCAGCAATGCAAAGTGTCAAAAATACTGTATGAAACAGAGCACCATTGTGTGAGGTTTGACCAATAGAGAAGACATGTCTAACTGTGCCAAGGTCACCAGGCGTGACAGAGGGGAAGAGATAGATTTGAGGGTGCCCATTGGGCACCTAGCGATAAGAAAAAGTATAAGACATGAACACTGGCCATTGTAACTTTAGATGTCCGGATGGCCAGCCGGCTTCTCACTTTGTTGCTTGTCAATAAAGTTAATTCTTCTGACCTGGAACCTCGACTCTGAGAAACTTCTTTGAGACCTGAACCAAAAAGAACTATGAATTCGCCACAACACACACACAAGCCAAACTGTCAGTCCATTTAACAAACATTTTTTGGACATGCACAAAAAACAATACAGCTGGGACAATAACCAATAACAGAGGTTTCACCTACAGTATCTAAACAGAATATAATAAAATATAAAATAACATATAATCAAGTTTTTCGAAATTTAATAGATTATATTTTTTTTAAATCCAATCCGATCCAACTTTATTTGTTAAGCACTTTAAAACAACCAAAGTTCACCAAAGTGCTGTACAGGAAAATTACACAAAATTACATATAAATTACAACAATAAAATTAAACGACATAAACATGAGTACAAATAATAGCCACGCAATAAAAGCAATCAAAATAAGAAATTAAATCAAGTAAATAAAGAGGACATCTCACAAGGTATCAAAGGCCACAGAGAAAAAAATGGGTTTTTAGACGGGTTTTAAAAACGGACAGAGAAGAGGCTTGCTTAACGTGCAGAGGCAGATCATTCCATAGATTAGGAGCAGACACAGCAAAGGCATGATCCCCTCTGAGCTTCCGCTTAGTTTTAGGCACACTCAGGAGCAGCTGATCATCTGACCTGAGAGAGCGGACAGGTGTATAAGAATGTAGAAGCTCAGAGAGGTATAGCGGGGCAAGACCATTCAAGGATTTAAAAGCAAATAACAGAATTTTAAAATGGATCCTAAATTGAATAGGCAGCCAGTAGAGTGAGGCTAAAACAGGGGAAATGTGCTCACGTTTACGTGTGCTAGTTAAAAGACGTGCAGCTGCATTCTGTACCATCTGGAGACGGGTGACGGAGGACCCACTAACCCCCACACACAGTGCATTACAGTAATCCAGCCGAGTAGTTACAAAGGTGTGGATTACAGTCTCAAAACGCTGTCTTGATAGAATTGGCTTTATTTTGGCCAGCTGCCTCAAATGAAAGAAACTTGATTTGACAACAGCCTTGATCTAACTGTCAAACTTAAGCTCAGGGTCCACTTTAACCCCTAGATTTGTGATGCTAGGTTTAATATACTGGGCCAAGGAACCCAGATCTACATTGGGGGTCCCAGTGGTGCCTCCAAAAACCATCCCTTCCGCCTTTTTATCATTGAAATTTAAGTTACACTCTGACAGAGTCTTCATTTTTCTTTTTAAGAGGCACATAAATCTGACTGTCGTCTGCATAACAGTGGAATGAAATGCCGTGCTTCCTAAGTATGGAATCAAGTGGGAGCAAATAGAGAGAGAAAAGGAGAGGACCAAGAACTGAGTCCTGTGGGACCCCACACAAGAGAGGAGCAGAAGAGGATACAGAGTCACCTAAGCTGACACAGAAAGTTCGATCAGCCAAGTACGACCTGAACCACTCCAGTGCTATGCCCCTGATACCCACCCACTGCTTCGAACGTGAAATCAATATTTCATCGTCCACTGTGTCAAATGTAGCAGTTAAATCTAAAAGCACAAGGATAACACAGTCACCAGAGTCAGTAGCTAGAAATATATAATTAAAAAACTCTTAAAAGAGCGGATTCGGTGCTGTGCAGGGTTTGGAAACCAGATTGGAAAACCTCTAGAATATTATGTTCTTCCAGAAAGGCCATTAAAGGAGAACTCCGGTCAATTTTAACATTGAGCTCATTTTTTTGTACATTTGGAGTGCTGTCAATACAGAGAACAACGACAAAAATCGGTGTTGCCTACACCGAGTTATTCTATTTTTAAAATTTGCACCCTATTGACTTCAATGGGGCAAGTAGTAAGCCTGCTTTTTAGCCTCTTAACATCCTTGATGTGTCATTACAAGTGCACAGAAAATGTGAGTGATTCCTTCCGAGTGAACACGGGTGAATCTGACTGCAGTAGATGTTAGAGATATTAATAAAAATGAAGTTAATTCAGCCAGCGCTCATACCTCTGTTTACATCCTGTTTTCGGTGGAAGGCCATAGTAATCGATTGTCGAGTTCACGCGCATAGGTTTAGTGCCTATGATCAAGAACAAGAACAAGAAACACAAGCTTTGCAAAAAAAAAATGGGTCTTTATTTGAACCCAAGGAAAAAACAACAACTTTACAAACTCATACATTTCTTACAACAAAAATAAACAAACTGAAAATGAGATCAAAACAATTAGACAAAAAAACAAAACAAACAAAAACTACTGACCTGCTCAAATGAACAAAGCAACAGTTTATAAAGGAAAGGATGGGCCCATTACAAATTAAGAGGGGAAACAATTCAACTTTACACTCAACATATAACCATAAGTAAATCAAAATCAAAATCAAATCAAACAAAGGTATATAGTACATAAAAATAAGAAAAGCAAAATATAATCAAATATCATAAATATACAACTAAATAAATCAATTGATCAAAACATTAACGTTTCTTCCTCCCCCGGCAATTCCAGCAAATGGTATGTCCGGGCGGATCCAATAATGCATAAATTCTCTGTTCCTGCCCGGACTCAAATCCTTGTTACGCCAGGATGCGGCTGCAGCGGACCATGTCTGAAGTTCATCACGGTAAACTTAAACTCAAAATAGAAACAAATATAAATAACATATACAACGTAACTAATTTGTGTGCACTTCAAATCAGTAACAATGTATATAAAATGTGCTGTAAATGTAAACATATAAAAACCTAACAATAAATAATTAATTAATATTGTTTGTTTCGTGTGGTTATTATGATCCATCATTATACTGAAACAAATGAATATGAAAGACAAAAAAAGTTTAAATAAAGATTATTCCTAAATAATAATGGGCTCGGTCCCGGAAGGTCCACCTCTTTCCTGTTCTCTTCCGGAAGATGGTATTTGCCGCCAGTAACTCGTGCTCCGTGAGGAAGGCAGTGAGGTAGGTGTCGTTGCGGTTGGTAGAGTCGTGGTAGGGGAAGGGTACGTCTACATTTACATTTTACTACATTTTAAGGGTACATTTACACGCGCATGTGCGCGTGTAAATGTATGCATGTGTACGTGTGTGTGTGCGTGTGTGTGTTGATACAACCATGTTACCGCTCTTGTGCGGCCACCACTCGGGCCGTCACATTTCCCCTCCCTTCAGGAATCTCGCCAGTAGAGCGGGAGAGATAGTCAGCAGTAGCGTTGACTTTACCAGGAACATGTTGTATCTTGAATCTGAAGGGCTGCATGGCGAGATACCATCTTGTAATCCTTCCATTAGAATCCTTCATTTTCTCCAACCACTGCAATGCTCTATGATCAGTCTCCTGGGTAAACTCACGGCCAATAGATAGTATCGTAAGGAATCCAACGCCCACTTTATGGCTAAACACTCCTTTTCCCACCGTTGACTAACGTACCTCTCTCGGAAACAATTTACGACTGATGTAAGCCACTGGCTGTCGGCTCTCTGGTGGTCCTTGCAATAGGACGGCTCCCACTCCCCTCTCAGAGGCATCAGTCTGTACAATGAAAGGACGACTAAAATCAGGATTGTGTAGCACAGCACTAGTTGTCAAAGCTCCCTGGATGTCCCGGAAGGCTTTCGATCTCTCCTCAGTCCACTGCAATTGGTTCGGGCAATGTGCCCCCACCATGTCTGTTAATGGAGCAGCCCTGCTGGAAAAGTTAGGGACAAAGCGATGGTAAAATCCAGCCATACCCAAAAATGATCGCAGGTCCTTACGTGTCTGGGGCACCACACACTTCTCCAAGGCTTGAACTTTCTTCACCTGCGGTCGCACAACACCCTGGCCAATAACATAGCCCAAGTATTCAGTCTCTTGTTTAGCTATAGCACACTTGGTGGGGTTGACAGTTAGGCCGGCATTCTGAAGACGCTGCAAGACTTTTCTGAGATGCTGCACATGTTCCTCCCAGGTGTTACTGTAAACAACAATATCGTCAAGATATGCAGCAGCAAAAGTTAACCCACGTAATACTTGATCTATTAACCTCTGAAATGTCGCCACGGCCCCATGAAGGCCGAAAGGTAACACCTTAAAATGGAAAAGGCCCCTTGGTGTTCTGAATGCAGTCAAGGGCCGCGAGGATGGAGTCAGTGGAATTTGCCAATAGCCTTTAGAAAGATCCATTGTTGTGAGATATTTGGATTGGCCCAAACGATCAATTAGGTCACTTATGCGAGGAGTAGGGTAGGAATCAAACTGTAATACTGAGTTCAGATATCGAAAATCAATACAGAACCTTATACTCCCGTCCTTCTTTGGCACAAGGACTATAGGGGGACACCACTCACTGTTCGAAGGCTCAATAATGCCCAAGCGGAGCATAAAGTCTACCTCTTCCTGCAAGGTCACCTGGAATCTTTCAGGTATCCTATAGTTCTGGCGTTTCACGACAGCATCAGGTTTCAGTACTACACCATGCTCAATCAAGTTGGTAAACCCAGGATATTTAGAAAATGCCTTCGAAGTGAAGAGAACTTGTACCTGTGACCGCTGGGAAGCTGTTAGATGTTCTAACCCAATGTCCCCAGGAACTGGCTGCGGCAGATACTGCTCATCGGATTCTTCCTCTTTTATACAGCGAATCATCAGTGACTGTGACTTTTCAGGACGATGTATGTGTGTGTGTGCTTGCACAGGGTGTGTGTGATGCGTCACGTGCAGTAGTGCGTAGAAGTACTTGTAGTCAGTGCATGTTGCATGTTGTGTGCTGCATGTTGCTCCTGCTTGCTACTCTCTGCTTTCAGCTACTGCCACCGGCTAGCCCCCCTAGTGGAGGTGAAAAGAGGAGCCGAGTGCGTAAGCCTCCTTCTGCCGGTACACAGCCTATCTACCACCAAGACTCCTGCAGTGCCTCCACGTGGCCACACACGGATACTGGGTTCCGCGAGGCCCCAGGCTAATCTGCAGGGGATCTCGGAGCAGCAGTGGGCCCCAGAGGCACGACGTGCAGGCCCACCGGCGTGTGGACACGCCCTGGCGTCTTCCAACCACTGTCCCAGCTAGGGGTCAAATAGCATGGGTAGATGGGGCTCATAGCCTTGGATGGCAACCTGTCTAAGAGAAGGTCACTCTGAAATAAAATCGGGACTGTGAGGAGTTGCGCCCCACAGTCCGCTATCAGCATAGTAAAGCCAACCATGGAGCACAAAGACATCCCAAATCCTATACTTCCAGCGGCGGGAGTCCGTAGGAACATCGCGGCGGACGGTGGTGCTGGTCCTCCTCCTGGAGGACACCATGACAACAGGACCTTAAACCCTGGGATTGTCCTAGGGAGGGTCCTGTCCGACCACATCACCCCATCCAATGCACTCATGCGCTGTCGGAGACCAGTTGTTATGGGAACCTTCAACGCATGCACAGCGAGAGAAGAAGCGAGGTTGATAGAACTTGCACATTGTGCAGAGGAACGGGGAGTGGAGATCCTGGGGGTCCAAGAACATAGGAGAGTGCACACTGATGACCCGATACTGTACCTCAGAGTGGAGAGATGCACGTTTATTTCCGCATCAGCGTGGAGGAACGATGCCCAAGCCGCAACAGGCGGTGTAGGGTTAATGCTGGGCCCACGGGCACGTAAGGCTCTACGCCGGGTTTACCTCCACACCGACAGGATTATGTGCACAGAGTTCTCTGGTAACCCAGTAACAACAGTCATAGTCGCGTACTCACCCACCAACGTGGCGCCATCTGACGAGGTGGAGAAGTTCTTTGAGGACCTTGTAAGAGCGGTCCGCGGCGTCCCAACGCACAACTTAGGCTTTTCCCGGGACTCCCGGTCAACATCAGATAAGTGAAGATTCGGAGAGGTGCGTGCTTGGACTTCTATTTGCAAAAGCCCGAACTGGTGCTGGAGAGCCTTAAACCGTCGCTCCTGATCCGCCTGCTCCTGCTGTCTTACAGTCTCCCGGCCTTCCGTCCTGGCCATATGGGCTCGAAGCAGATTTGCCAACTCAGTCACCGAAACTTCTCTGTCTCCCATTGCCTCGCCTCCTTCAGCTCCTTCAACCATGTCCTGGTCCTCCTCACCCCTTTCTTCCTCTTGCTGCAAGGGAGGAGCCTTAGGCCCACCTTTCTTTAAGGTACGACTCATATTATCAGGGGGGAAAAAAACACAGCCTCGAGGGGCAGAAAAAAACAAAACACAGCTTTGTGTCCTTGACTGACTGAAATATCCCACCGCTGCCACCATATGTGAGGGACCGAGAAGCCAAGAACAAGGAACACAAGCTTTGCAAAAAAAAATTGGGTTTTTATTTGAACCCAAGAAAAAAAAAAAAACTTTACAAACTCATAAATTTCTTACAACAAAAATAAACAAACAGAAAATGAGATCAAAACAATTAGACAAAAAAAAACAAAAACAAACTAAAACTACTGACCTGCTCAAATGAACAAAGCAACAGTTTATAAAGGAAAGGATGGGCCCATTACAAATTAAGAGTGGAAACAATTCAACTTTACACTCAACATATAACCATAAGTAAATCAAAATCAAATCAAACAAAGGTATATAGTACATAAAAATAAGAAAAGCAAAATATAATCAAATATCATACATATACAACTAAATAAATCAATTGATCAAAACATTAACGTTTCTTCCTCCCCCGGCAATTCCAGCAAATGATATGTCCGAGCGGAACCAATAATGTATAAATTCTCTGTTCCTGCCCGGACTCCAATCCTTGTTACGCCAGGATGCGGCTGCAGCGGACCATGTCTGAAGTTCATCACGGTAAACTTAAACTCAAAATAGAAACAAATATAAATAACATATACAACGTAACTAATTTGTGTGCACTTCAAATCAGTAACAATGTATATAAAATGTGCTGTAAATGTAAACATATAAAAACTAACAATAAATAATTAATTAATATTGTTTGTTTCGTGTGGTTATTATGATCCATCATTATACTGAAACAAATGAATATGAAAGACAAAAAAAGTTTAAATAAAGATTATTCCTAAATACATGTACTTCGTGTAAATGTATGCATGTGCGCGTGTAAATGTATGCATGTGTACGTGTGTGTGTGCGTGTGTGTGTTGATACAACCATGTTACCGCTCTTGTGCGGCCACCACTCGGGCCGTCACACTCCTCATTTACATGATTTAAAGCAGACATGTCACAAAAATTTAGAATAGACCTTTGGCTTCTATCTGACTTATATCTTTTAATAGCTCCTATTCTATTTCTCCTGCCCCCTCTAACTGATCATGCCTGTATCGATCTTGAAATATCTGAGGTTCGTAACAGTTTTCAGAGACGACCAGGATACTGGAAACTGAATGCTTAGTTTTTACAACTTTCTTTATATTGTTCAGACAATTTAAAGATTAAATTTTAAACAAAGGAGTCGAGAAGCTCTGTGATCATAAAGGAAATTAATAATATTGTATATCTATCATCTCCAAGTGAACGAGACAAGGAGAAGTTGTATTTATTGAAGGAAGACCTTGATGTTCTTTTTGCAGAGAAGGCCAAATGCGCATCCATCAGATCAAGGGCAAAATGGCTAGAATTTGGAGAAAGGAATTCTATAGAAAAAAGAAGAGGTGAATTAAAAAGGTTTTCAACCCTTAATATTAATAGTAATCTCACTTCCGATGAAGGCAAAATTTCAAAGTTTGTAGCTGACTTTTATCAACAATTTTATACTTCTTCTTTTCATTCTGAATTTTCCAATACATTTTTCTTGAAGGTGGATCCATTAATTTCAGCTATAAGTGAAAATAGTCATGCTGTTTGTGAGAGTGAGATAACTGTGGAAGAACTGGACATCCTATATTTGCAAAGGCCCCATTTAACTAGATGTACCGCAGGGCGGTACAAAATATGACCGCCGCTCAGGCCTGCACTGGCTTTCCACAAAAATAAATGACGTGGAGCAATTTGGCTTTATTGCGTGTTTATGTATATACCTAAAAAAAGTAGTAGTATGTGCATGTCTGTGTGTGTGTTTGTGTATGTGTGTGTGTCTGTGCGTGTATGTGTGCGTGCGTACATGTGTGTGCGCGTGTGTGTTTGTGTGTGTGTGTCTGTGCATGTGGATTTGTATGTGTGTGTATGGGTGTGTGTCTGTGCGTGTGGATGTCAGTGTGTGTGACAGTATCATCCTAAACCAGCAACCCTTCGCTCAACACCACCATCTACAGGCCGATGAGTGTACAGTCACTAAATGTGCACATAAATGAATTTATTTTATACCCCCCCATGGATGAAATTCTACGAAACTTAGCATACCCCCAGAGGATGTCAAGTTAATCATACACATGAACATTACACATATACATTTTATGGGAGGGGCGTAAATCACAAATTATGATTATGGGCTAGGTTGATGTGGGCCCGTAAGACCAACATACCATAAAAATTTCTTCATCCTCGGTGCCACGGTTCAGGTAGTTATGTAGGAAAAACTGCATTTTTGGGGTTTTTGGGGGGCCCAGCTCGGGGGGGGAGTAGCCCCCGGGGACCAAACGAAATTTTTCCGTAAAAGTCTAGTGGGGCTACATGCCCACAAAATTTCATGTTCCCCGGTGTTTCGGTGTCCCTGGTATCGTTGACGAAAAATTCAGTAGATGACAGAAAAAAAAAAAAAAAAAAAACTTTGACAATCGATTATGGGCTAGATTGATGTGGGCCCTTAAGACCAACATACCATAAAAAATTGGTCATCCTCGGTGCCACGGTTCAGGTAGTTATGTAGGAAAAACTGCATTTTTGGGGTTTGGGGGGCCCCAGCTCGGGGGGGGAGTGGCCCCCGGGGACCAAACGAAATTTTTCCGTAAAAGTCTAGTGGGGCTACATGCCCACAAAATTTCATGTTCCCCGGTGTTTCGGTGTCCCTGGTATCGTTGACGGAAAATTCAGTAGGTGACGAAAAAAAAAAAAAAAAAACTTTGACAATCCCTATATGACCGCTTTCGCTAGCTATGCTAGCGGCGGTCATAATAAGAGTCCGGACCCTGACGGGTTTCCATTTTAATTTTATCTATCAATTTGGAGTGATATAAAATTTTTGATTTTAAGATGTTTTCAAGGATTGTTTAGATCGAGGGGAATTATCAGAATCAAAGAAGCAAGGTCTTATTACTTTAATTCCTAAACCAAATAAAGATATATATATAAAAAAAAGATAATTGCCACCCTAAAAAGGTGCCTAATTCTTATTACAAAATATTAGCTGCAGTATATGCTAGGAGACTAAAACCATGCTTAGAAGACATTATCTCGCCCAAATAATCTGGCTTCATGAAAGGTCGATACATTTCAAATAATATTCGTCTTGTTTTAGATCTTTTAGATTACTCTGAGTTGGTTAATGATGATGCCCTTTTTTTGTTCTTATATTTACAAGGCATTTGATACAGTAGAGCATGCCTTTATGTATGCTTATATAACCCTATGTAAAGATATAACCCTTATATGACCCTATATAAAGACATCATAATGTATCCTTGTCTAATGGAACTTCACCATGTTTTGCCATTGGGAGAGGCACCAGGCAAGGTTCTCCTTTTTTGTTTCTGTTGGTTGCAGAGCTTCTTAACCTTTATATAGTGACATGTTTGAATATTGAGGGCATCCAAATAGCAGACTGCACTATTTTAATCAGTCAACTGGCAGATGAGAGGATAAAAGACAGGTCCCCTTTATATTAGAGGCATTCAAATTCTTTTCAGATGCTTCTGGCCTTTCTATTAAAATTACAATATGTAAGATTTTTGTAATAAAATATTCAAAAACCACTTTCACTGTGTGATATATTTCATGCAGTTTTGTACTTATATTATCCCAGAAGTTCCCAAGGATTTGTAAATCCAGAGAAATTCCAGTTTTAAAGGTCCTGTTCTTCATGATCCCATTTTTCAAACTTTAGTTAGTGTGTAATGTTGCTGTTAGAGCATAAATAATACCTGTAAAATTATAAAGCTCAAAGTTCAATGCCAAGCAAGATATTTTATTTAACAGAAGTCCCCTTTCAAAGTCTACAGCGAAAGGCCGGTTTGGACTACATCCCTCTACTTCCTTCTTTAATGACGTCACTAGAACAGTTTTCTGACTAACCTCCGCCCTGGAATACACGAAAAAAGGGGCGTGGTCTTGTTGCGCTCCCACAGAGAAGAGGAAGAGTTGCGTTTGTAGAGTGTGTTTGTCGCTGTTATTTTCACCCCGGAGTCAAATCACCTTTGTTTGGCCTTCCCAGGGACGCTGTACTTAACACTGAGCGCATTCATCTCCACGTTATGGTAAGAGGCATGACCTTTCCGGGCAACATGCGCTAAGCTGCTGTCGAATTACAACACAGGAACTGCTGGCACAATCAGAACTCGTTATGTATTTCTGAAGGAGGGACTTCATAGAACAAGGAAGTCATCAGCTCGTTTTTAGGACAGTGAAAACAGCGGTATACAGATAAGAAAATTGTGTGAAAAATACTGTGTTTTTTACACGCGAAACATGAACACATGTTATATTGCACACTGTAAACACAATCAAAGCTTCAAAAACACAGGAAAAACGGGACCTTTAAATAATGGCTCGTCCCTTGTCATTATCGCCTATCAATGACTATATCCGCGTTATCCTCAGATCCTCGGGTAAGCCATAGAAGCGGAACATATGGTTACAGAGGAGCTCAGCTGTTTCAAGTGCTGTGGGAAGTTTGGGCAGTGGGATTAACCGGCAAGCCTTGGAGAATCGATCAACAATGGTGAGTGTGATGGTGTGTCCTTGTGAGTTGGGTAGGTCAATGATAAAGTCTATGGCGATGTGAAATCAGGGTCGATGAGGTGTCGGCAGAGTTAAGAGACCAGCAGGTAGTCGTCTCGGAGATTTGGAGGTGTTGCAGTTGATGTAGTTCTGAACATGCTTGGTAGTATAGGTCAGCAGGGTTGGCCACCAGAAGCGTTTTTTGAGTAAATGGGGCGTAGCCGTGATTCCGTGATCACTTGAACTCGGTGTTGAGTGTACCTGATCGAGGAGTCGTGGACGTAGGGGTTCTGGGACGAAAAGGAGGTTTGCTGGGCATTCGGAGGGAGGTGTCACTTGGAGGTTGGATTGTTCGATCTCGGTGATGATATCCCATTGTACTGGGGCCACCAGCAGGTTTTCTGGAATGATGTTGTCATTGGTGGAGGTTTGAACTGTCTCTTCTGTTTGACGACAGAGAGCGTCGGCTTTAATGTTCTTGGTGCCCGGTCAATAGGTCACAGTAAAATGAAATCTTGTGAAGAACAATGCCCACCTGGCTTGACAGGGATTCAGACATTTGTCTAATCAGAGATACTTGAGATTCTTGTGGTCAGTGAGAATGATAAATGTTTGAGTTGCTCCCTCCAGCCAGTGTCGCCACTCTTCTAGGGCCAGTTTCATGGCCAACAGTTCATGATTGCCCACGTAGTAGTTACGTTCAACAGATTTAAATTTTCGGCAAGAGAAAGCACATGGGTACATCTTCGCTGGATTACCTTGATGTCCGGAAAGATGTCGTTTATGAATGACTGGAACACGGATGGACTGTTGGCTAGGCCGAAGGGCATAACCAAGAACTCATAGTGCCCACTAGTGGTAGAGAATGCAGTTTTCCACTCATCGCCCTCGCAGATATGAATCAGGTTATAAGCGTTGCGTAGATCCAGTTTAGTATAGTACTTGGCGGAGCTGTTCTAAGGTGGCTGGAACCAGAGGTAATGGGTACCTGAACTTGATTGTGTTGTCATTCAGTCCACGATAGTCAATACATGGTCGTATGACAAATGAGACTGTGAGATCTATGGCACAGTCAATTGAGGGGTGTTCAGGGAGTTGAGAAGCTTTTTTCTTGCTGAAGGCTTTGGTGAGATCTGCATACTCGGATGGTAAGGCTGTATCCAGATCTGAAATACAGGCCATATTTGATTGATTGCTCCTGTCTGCCTCGCTGCCTGCTGTGAGTGTGTTTGCTTCGGTGCTGTAAGCTCCGTCTTAGCCTTGTATTTCCTTGTTTTGAACCATCATTTACTACAATTTCTATGATATGGTTACTATTGAGGATTTGCAATTGCAGTCTTTATACAGGCATTTTTCCTCATAGTTTTAAGCAGGCGGTTATTCAGCCCCTTCTTAAAAAGCCTAACCTTGATCCTTCGGATTTTAATAATTATCGGGCCATTTCTAAGCTGCCTTGTATTTCCAAAGTATTGGAAAAGGTAGTTTTAACACAGTTAAGTTCGTATCTGGCCAATCATGAGTTGTTAGATGCTTTTCAGTCTGGTTTCAGAGTAGGACACAGTACTGAATCCGCTTTACTACGAGTTTCAAATGACATGCTACTCATTGCAGACTGTGGGACTAGAGGAGCTTTAATTATGTTAGATCTGAGTGCAGCTTTTGATTTAATCGATCACACTATTCATATTGATCGGTTGGAACATGTAGTGGGGCTGAGAGGGACGGTTTTAAAATGGTTCTCCTCATATCTAAAGGGACGCTCATGTTCTGTTAGGGTTAGGGATTTTTCCTCCAAGTCAATTATTTTGGAGTGTGGAGTACCACAAGGTTCAATTTTGGGCCCTATACTTTTTTCTTTGTTTCTTTTGCCCTTGGGCATCATTTTTAAGAAACATGGTATCTCATACCATTTATATGCAGATGACATTCAGGTATATTTACCGATCAGTGCTGGTGTCCCTAGCACTAATCAATCCTTGGTACTATGTTTACAGGAGGTGATTGCCTGGTTAGAGCAAAACGGCCTGAAGTTAAATGCCAGCAAATCTGAAGTTTTGGTTTTCGGGACAAACAATGACGACAGGGACTTAGGGGGCCTTCTTGGCTCTTGGGAAAGATATGTTCGACCCAAAATAAGAAATTTAGGGGTAATTTTTGATTGTGCTCTTATGTTCGATCATCAGGTCAAAAATTTGGTAAAAAATTGCTTCTACCAATTAAGGACAATTGCGAAAATGAAGTCTTTTCTGTCTGTTCCTGACTCAGAAAAAGTTATTCATGCATTCATTACTTCTCGTTTGGATTATTGTAATGCTCTTTATGTTGGTATCAGTCAATCTCTTACTTCGAAGTTGCAGATGGTACAAAATGCTGCCGCAAGGCTCCTTACTGGTGTTAGGAAAAGGGAGCACATTACTCCAGTTCTAGAAAGACTGCATTGGCTCCCTGTGAAACAGCGTATACAGTACAAGGTTTTGTTGTACGTTTATAAAGCTGTGCATGATTTGGCCCCGAAATATATTAAGGACTTGGTGCGTATGATCTCTTGCAGAGCACAAAGGTACTCCAATTGTCTTCAATTGTTTGTACCGAGAACTCGCTTAAAAACAAAAGGGGATCGAGCTTTTTCAGTTGTTGGTCCTAGACTGTGGAATGCACTTCCTCCTGATGTAAGGTCTGCATCCTCAGTTGTGGTTTTTAAATCTCGACTTAAAACGTATCTTTATTCTGTGGTTTTTAATTCTTGACCTTGTCATTGTATGTCATGTATTTTATGTATTTTTATTTTTTATTTATTTTACTTTATTTTATTTTATTTTATTTTACAATCTCTTGGATGTTCAGTCCTTTGGTCTACAATGTAGCATAAAGGGCTATATAAATAAATAAGACTTGAGACTTGAGACTTGAGACAATTTCTAGTTGTTTATACTACTACTAAATACAGCTTACCCAACATCTCACATTAACCTGACATCGCTAGCTTCCGTTACTACTAGCACAACACGCTAGTAATTCGCTAGCCTATTAACGCGCCCACCCATGCAAACAGCTATTTTTATTTATTTATTTTTCTCTTGCGCGCCCGCGCCTTTGAGTTCATAAAAAGCTCAGGTGAGTAAGAATCACTCAACAAACACGGTGAGTAATGTCTTGTCCTGTTATTGTCACCTGCACTTCATGTCACATGTTTAGCATAGCCTTCTCTGTTGGCAATATAGGATTTATATGTGATAAATGCAAGGAGACAGTTAGGCTGACGGAGAAGATTTCAGAACTAGAGACACACATCCAAACTTTAATTGAGGATAGTAAGAGTGCTAGAGCTTTAGATGCTTTGGATGCACCTAGCATAGTGAACTCTTTACATGATTCGGTTCCAGCTGAATTAGTGCCTGCGCAGCCAGGCAAATGGGTGACAGTGAGGGATCGCTCTAGTCGCGGATCAAAAAACCACTCTTCCGTTCCGATTACCATAACAAATCGATTTGCCCCGCTCAGTGAAACACCCACTGAGAGTTCTGTTGATTGTGCCCTAGTTATTGGTGATTCTATTACACGGAACGTGAAAATAGAGACACCAGCCACCATAGTCACATGTTTGCCGGGAGCCAGAGCGCCTGACATCAAAGCAAATTTAAAAGTGCTGGCTAATGCTAATCGTAAATTCTCTAAGATCATTATCCACGTCGGCACAAATGATGTTTGACTCCGCCAGTCGGAGATCACCAAAATTAATATTAAAGAGGTGTGTGAACTCGCAAGTACGATGTCAAGCACTGTAATTTGCTCTGGCCCCCTTCCTGTTCGCAGGAGTGATGAGATAGTTAGTAGATTGCGTTCTCTTAACGGTTGGCTGTCTAAGTGGTGTCCGCAAAATAATATAGAACTTATAGACAATTGAAAAAGTTTTTGGGGCAAACCTGACCTGTTGAAAAGAGATGGCATTCATCCCTCCTGGGATGGTGCTGCTCTTCTCTCTAGTAATATGGCACATAGTCTTAGAGCTCAAACATGACAATCTGGGGCTCAGGTCAGGAAGCAGACAGACTGGCTTAACCGACCGTCTGCTAGCAGACTCGCGTCACCCAGGTCAGATAAATCCCATCACATAGAGCCTCTTTCACCTAGCTATCATCATATAGAGACTGTGTCTGTTCCCCGAATTTGGAAATCCAAAAAACGTTTAAACCCATCTAAGGTTAAAAATTTAATTGATGTTCAACAAATAAAAAACAGCTATAATACAGATGAGCAAATGCTAAAGCTTGGGTTGCTGAATATTCGATCGCTTACTTCAAAAGCACTCATTGTTAATGACATGATTTCAGATAATAACCTAGATGTGCTGTGTTTGACAGAAACCTGGCTAAAACCAAATGATTACATTACTTTAAATGAGTCCACCCCGCAAGATTACTGTTATAAACATGAGCCTCGTCTGAAACACAAAGGGGGAGGAGTTGCTGTAATTTATAGTAATATTTTCAAAACCACTAAGAAATCAAGTTTTAAATATAATTCTTTTGAAGTGTTAGTACTTAATGTAAAAATATATAGTATAAATGATAAATCACGTTTGAGATTTGTGCTGGCTACTGTATACAGGCCACCAGGGCACCATAAAGATTTTATCAAAGAATTTGCGGACTTTCTATCAGAATTAATATTGACTGCAGATAAAGTACAAATTGTTGGTGATTTTAATATACACATCGATAATGAAAAAGATGCATTGGGTTTGGCATTTAAAGACATTGTAAACTCTATTGGAGTTAGACAACACGTGTCAGGACTTACTCATTGTCGTAATCATACTCTAGATCTAATATTATCACATGGAATAGATGTTGATGCCGTTGAAATTCTGCAGCAGAGCGATGACATCTCAGATCATTATCTAGTCTCGTGTAAACTTCATTTAGCCAAGGCTGCAAAGCCGACCCCGTGTTTCAAATATGTTAGACCTATCACTTCTGCCACTAAAGATTGCTTTATTAATAATCTTCCTAATCAGTTTCATCATCTCAGCATCCTGGATAGCTTAGAAGAACTTGATATTGCAAAAGAAACTTTTAACTCTCTCTTTTCCAGCACTTTAGACACAGTTGCTCCGTTGCGCTTAAAGAAGATTAAAGAAAATAGTCCAACACCGTGGTACAACGAGCACACTCGGGGCCTTAAGAGAGCATCCAGAAAAATGGAGTGCAACTGGAAGAAAACAAACCTAGTGGTATTCGCATTTCATGGAAAGAGAGCTCGATTGCTTACAGAGAGGCCTTAAAAGCTGCTAGATCTGCTTATTTTTCAAACCTGTTAGAAGAAAATAAACATAATCCTAGGTATTTATTGAAACGGTGGCTAAACTAACGAAAAAGAAAGCTTTAAGCACCGAAGTTTCCAAGCAGCACAGCAGTAATGACTTTATGAACTTCTTCACTTATAAGATTGATAATATCAGGGAGAAAATTATAACTATGCAACCGTCTACAGTATCGCATCAGGCAGTGCATTATAGAAAAATTTGATTCATTCGTTGCTATAGGAGAGGAAGAATTTACTAAAATCTTTAAATCATCTAAATCTACAACATGTATGTTAGACCCTATACCAACTAAGCTACTGAAAGAAATACTTCCAGAGGTCATAGATCCTCTTCTTAATATCATTAATTCATCTTTGTCTCTAGGATACGTACCAAAAACCTTTAAGCTGGCTATGATTAAACCGCTTGTTAAAAAAACGCAACTTGATCCTACAGAATTAGTCAATTACAGGCCGATCTCGACTCTACCTTATCTGTCAAAGATATTAGAAAAAGCAGTGTCTTCACAACTGTGTTCCTTTCTTGAAAGAAATTATATCTGCGAGGATTTCCAGTCCGGATTTAGACCGTACCATAGTACTGAGACTGCCCTCATTAGAGTCACAAATGATTTGCTCTTATCATCCTATCGTAATTGTGTCTCTCTATTAGTGTTACTCGATCTTAGTGCTGCATTTGACACTATCGACCACAACATTCTTTTAAATAGACTCGAAAATTATGTTGGCATTAGTGGAATTGCACTAGCATGGTTTAAATCATACTTATCTGACCGTTATCAGTTTGTAGCAGTAAATGAAGAGATGTCTCATCGATCACAAGTTCAGTATGCGTACCACAAGGCTCAGTACTAGGACCGCTGCTGTTCACTCTGTACATGCTACCATTAGGAGATATCATTAGGAAACACTGCATTAGCTTTCACTGTTATGCCGACGATACTCAGCTGTATATTTCTTCAAAACCTAACGAAACTTACCAATTCACAAAATTAACGGAATGCATAGCTGATATAAAAAATTGGATGACTCTAATTTCCTACTTCCAAATTCTGAAAAAACAGAGATTCTAATTATTGGACAAAAAACTTCCTCACGTAATAACCTAGAATACTGTCTAACACTTGATGGCTGCTCTGTTAAGTCTTCGTCATCGGTTAGGAACCTGGGTGTGCTCTTTGATACCAATCTTTCATTTGAAAGTCACGTGTCTAGTATCTGTAAAACTGCATTTTTCCATCTTAAAAATATATCTAAATTACGCCATATGCTCTCAGTGACAAATGCGGAACAGTTAGTTCATGCGTTCATGACCTCAAGGCTAGATTATTGTAATGCTCTACTGGGTGGTTGTCCTGCACGCTTAATAAACAAACTACAGCTAGTTCAAAACGCTGCAGCTCGAGTTCTTACCAGAACCAGGAAGTATGACCATATTAGCCCGGTTCTGTCAAAACTGCACTGGCTCCCTATTAAACATCGCATCAATTTTAAAATATTGCTGATCACTTACAAAGCACTAAATGGTTTAGCTCTGCAGTACTTGAGCGAGTTCTTAACGCATTATAGTCCTTCACGTCTATTGCGATCTCAAAATTCCGGCCAGTTGATAATACCTAGAATATCAAAATCGACTGCTGGCGGTAGATCCTTCTCCTATTTAGCACCAAAACTTTGGAACAGTCTTCCTAACATTGTCCGGGAAGCAGACACACTCTGTCAGTTCAAAGCTAGACTAAAGACACATCTCTTTGACGTAGCATTCACATAATACATTATAGACTTCTATAATTCAGTGTTAGGCTGCATAGATTAGGTCAGCTGGAACCCGGAACACTTCCCATAAATCCTGATGTACTCGTTACATCATAAGAAGAATGGCATCTACGCTAATTTTTGTGTTTTTTGTTTATCCCGAGGTTTTCCCGCAGCCTGCCGGATCCAGGCCGTATCCAGATCTGATGAAGGACCTGCGCCTGGACCCGATGACAGCACAGTGCTGAAGTGCCAACTAGTCTCTCCCTATGGAGGATCCCTTTACCACTCTACAGATAAAGCGTCGTCGGGAAACTCAATTCGTGTATCTACCCCGAATTGATAAAATAAAATAAAAATCTGTATAAAAAATTATAAGGAAACACCAGTACTTTGTTTAGGCTTGGTTTGTAGGGAATTCCAAACCTGCGCACATATATTCAAACGCACATAACTATAGAACCAATTCTTAATGCGCATGTGACCGCCATCAGCGTTTCTCACAGGTTCGCGTTTAAAGTCTGTGTAGAGATAATGGTGTCGTCTTAGCGGCCCCTAATTTATTAACAAATGATTGTTGCGACGGAAGAGAATCAATCAAAACTAACTTAAGCTGGAAAATAACTTTATTAAAGAACCGCTATAAAGCCAAAACAATCTCTGTTACCTTAAATTATACGTTTATCTCTGTAAAGCTGCTTTGAAACAATCTACATTGTTAAAAAGCGCTATATAAATGCAAATGACTTGACTTGACGTAAGTTTAACTCTTCAGGATCTGGCGTGGAGGTATCTGGGATGTGACTGGAAACTCAAGAGACTTTAGACAGGCAGCGATATTGACAGGTTGTCTCCCATTGAATGATTTGGCCCTCTCTCCAAGAGATATGAGGATTATGGGTGTGTAACCAGGGTATACTGAGAATGATGGAGTGATGAGGAGCATGGATGACGTAAAACTTGATAGTTTCAGAGTGCAGGGTACCAATGTGCATTTTGACTTCTTCGGTGAGACGGTGAACCTTTCCTTCTCCGAGGGGTCGGCCATCTAGCGCCTCCACTGTCAGGGAGAAATTACAGGGGGTTCATTTTAGTTGGTACTGCGAAGCAAACTCATGAGAGATGAAGTTCCCAGCTACTCCTGAATCTAGTAGAGCAGAAGTAGAAATTACTTTATTCTGGATAAGCAGACGAACTGGTAGTGTGAACTGGATGCCAGTGTGTTATATTTGGCATTGGCACTCACCGACTGAGAGTTAGATGAAGGGCGAACTGGGCAGGAAGATTTAATGTGTCCTGACTGACCAGAATAAAGGCACAGATGATTCTGCATTCGCCGTTCTTCAGGTGTGAGGTGAGTGAATCCTAGTTGCATGGGTTCGTGTGCAGTGGTGGTTTCATGAGAGTAGCGGGGTGGTGCTCGAGCTGAGCGGATTAGATTATCTACTTGAATGGCAAAGTCAATGTATTCGTTCAGGCTTTTACCTTCATCCCGGCAGGCTAATTCAGACTGTAATTAGGTGGTTAATTCCTTCCTGAATAGGGTCTTCAGTGTGTCCTCCACCCAGTTGGTTTGAGCTGCGAGAGTGCGGAAGGTGAGAGCGTACTCGGCAGTTGTTCTCCTTCCCTGGGAAAGATTTAACAGTTTCTCGCTGGCATTCCTTCTTTCAGTGGGATGTTCGAAAACATTGCGAAATTGTTGGAGAAAAGCCCTGAAGGTGGAGAATGAAGACCCATCTGGCCTCCAGGCAGCTGTATCCCACTCTAAAGCTCTTCCAGTGAGTAATGAACAGACAAACGCTATTCAGCTTGAATCAGTAGAGTAAAGTGACTGTTGTTGATCAACGAAGAGTGTGCACTGTAGCAGAAAACCTTTGCACTTCGTTGGGGTACCGTAAAATTTTTCAGGGAATGCAAGACGAGGGTTGACTATTTCACCTATTTAACAGCACTTTGTCAGAAGTACAAATACAACAGCCATTTTTTAAATCCTATCCAATGGTTGAAAAGAAAGGAGTAAACACGGTCACTAGTAGGTTGTGACGGCTGTCAGTCAAAATGTGGATCGGTGATTCGTTCCATGTGTTCCCTGTCAGAAAACAAATGGATAATTCGGTCAATTAAAATTTTAATTTAACAGAATTGATCAATTTGTTGCCTGCTGTGGTTGTTTTAATTCACATCCTTTCTAAAAATATGAGTTTTTGGTTTAATATATTCTTAATATATGAGACTGTCAATGATCTAATTTCATGTTGTTTTATAATTTTATTTGTTCATTGTTTATTTTGTTGGATTTTAGTTGGACTTCCAGAACTGTTTCAAAAATAGATATCTGCATGATGCCTGCTGCCTTTGGGCTCAGTGATGCTGAATTTAAATGACATGTAAAATAAAGACATGTTACATTGTGATGCAATGGTGTTTTCTGGAAGGGATTAAAGAACAAAGAACTTTTATCAGCTGAAAGGCAGAATACAAATGTTTTTATTAAGTTAGATAGACATTATATAACAATTTCTGTTTCTGTTTTAGTGTTGGTAACATGTCCCACATTGTCCCACACAAACTTATAATCATCCCACATTTTGTTTGTTTGATGGTGGTCACCCTAACTGTGTATGAATAAAAAAATTATAATGCATGGTAAATCCACAGAAAATCATGCAAGGCAAATGGTTTCTGCTGCAGTGCTCTCTTGAGGTTGAAACGTACAGATGTTGTAAAAATTTCAACGCTGATTTAGAAGTGTTTTTGTTAACCTTTTTCAACCATTTAGCATTAAACGTTATATCAACATTGTTTCAACCATATCTCAATGATGAAGGTCGGTCATGTGCTGGCTGGGAAGGGTCTTCAGAATACATGGAATATAATTCACTAAACTTTCAGTGGTGTTTTAATAATGTTTTTTTTTTTTTTTTAGCTAGTAACAACCCCCCTTTTTTTTGAGGAGGAGGAGGTTCAACAGAAATTTTACCAGTACTGAAAAATAAAACCACTTCATTCAACAAATATTCCTTTTTTATTCCATAAGTGCATACTATATAATTCCTCCAACAATAAACAAATATACTGAAACCAACAGTCTTTATCTCTGAGTTGGTGTGACAAAATAATAAATGAAACTTAATGTCAATGACCAGTCTTTAGATGATTGAGATTGAGATGATTGAGATTGAGATGAGATGAGATAGATCAAAGTTTAAAACAACTTAAAGTTAACCTAAGTGCTTTGTCTTGATAAAAGCCAAGGAAAACAAATGAGTTTTTAATTTAGATTTAAAATCAGAAAGTGTTTGAACAGTTCTAACACACAGTGGAAGGCTATTCCACAGTTTTGGAGCAATATAAGAAAAAGACAGATCCGCTCTCCATTTTAAACTTGCCCTAAGAACGGTCAACAACCTCTGATCAGAAGTTCTGAGGGATCTCAATGGGTTGTCGCTTGATAGATAAGTAGGTGCTAGTCCTGTCCGTTCAAAGATTTATAAATAAATTAAAGAACCTTAAAATCAGTTGGACAGGAAGCCAGTGAAGGGACATTAAAGGTTCCCTTCAAAATTTAAGTTTTTTAGCTTTTAGTATGAATATGTTAGCCTTAAGGTTATGAATAAGCTGGTGTGTTCCAAAACAATGACAAAATTTGCATTTAGGAGATATAAGTGTAGGGAAGATGTAATATGTTTCTCCCAGCCTTAGGGGGTAGCTGTGATGTATGAGTGTTTCACTGTGTGAGTGAGCCCTTCTTTACATGGGTGGAGTTGTTGTTAAACTCAGTTCTATTTCCCTGTGGCCATCCCTGTGGTTATATTGGCCATCCATGTTATTTGAAGAAATATATTGCTGTTAAAGATGTTTACTAACATACAGTATATGTGCAGTTATTTTTGATGGATTGTTTGGGTATTTTGGGGTTTTATTCTTTGTATTTTGGATGCATCTGACATTTAACTTTATTTGTCATGTTAAGTCAAGTCAAGTCATCTTCATTTATATAGCGCTTTAAACAATGTAGATTGTTCCAAAGCAGCTTTACATTGATAATAGGAAATGAAAGTGAAGTGTTTTGGCTTTATAGCAGCTCTAGAATAAAGTTATTGTCCAGCTAAAGTTAGTTTGATTGATTCACTTACGTCGCAACGATCATTAGTTATTAACTTAGCTAACACGACACCGCTTTAACAGAAAACTCTGAAGTTCTTGCTGCGCAAACTTCAAAAACGCGAACCAGTGAGAACGCTGATAGCATGCACATGCATATTACGAGTTCAGTCTTTAGATATGTGCGTTTGAATATATTTGCGCAGGCGTGTAGTCCTTCCCTAAAAATCAACCCTCAACATACTACTTGTCTGGCCTTAAAATTAATAATACATAATTTTATCGCTTCCACATAGCCACACGAACCGGAATTATCCCGACAACTCTTTATCTGTAGATAGATAAAGGGAGGGGAGGGAGGCCTTCACAGGGAAGAGCCTAGTTGACATTTCAGGACTGCGTTGTCGTGTCGCATCCAAGCGCAGGTCCTTCATCAGATCTGGATACAGCCTGGATCCAGCAGACTGCGGTAAACCTCGGGATAAACAGAGAGACTAACATTAGCGTAGACACCATTCTTCTTATGATGTAACGAGTACATCAGGATTTATGGGAAGTGTTCCCGGTTCCGGCTGACCTAATCTATGCAGCCTAACATTGAATTATAAAAGTCTATAATGTGTTATGTGTATGCTTGGTCAAAGAGATGTTTTTAGTCTAGCTTTGAACTGACAGAGTGTGTCTGCTTCCCGGACAATGTAAGGAAGACTGTTCCAAAGTTTTGGTGCTAAATAGGAAAAGGATCTACCACCAGCAGTCGATTTTGATATTCTGGGTATTATCAACTGGCCGGAATTTTGAGATTGCAATAGACGTGAAGGACTATAATGCGTTAAGAGCTCGTTCAAGTACTGCGGAGCTAAACCGTTTAGTGCTTTGTAAGTAATCAGCAATATTTTAAAATGTATACGATGTTTAAAAGGGAGCCAGTGCAGTGTTGACAGAACTGGGCTAATATGGTCATACTTCCTGGTTCTGGTAAGAACTCTAGCTGCTGCATTTTGGACCAGCTGTAATTTGTTTATTAAGCGTGCAGGGCAACCACCCATAATAGCATTACAATAATCTAGCCTTGATGTCATGAACGCATGGACTAATTGTTCTGCATTTGTCAAAGAGAGCATATGACATAATGGAAAAATGGAAAAATGCGGTTTTACAGATACTAGACACGTGATTTTCAATAAAAGATTGGTATCAAAGAGCACACCCAGGTTCCTAACCGACGACAAGACTTGACAGAGCAGCCATCAAGTGTTAGACTGTTAGACATAGGTCTAGATTATTACGTGAGGAACTTTTTTGTCCAATAATTAGAATCTCTGTTTTTTTTTTTTTCAGAATTAAGTAGTAGGAAATTACTAGTCATCCAATTTTTTATATCACCTATACATTCCATTAATTTAGTGAATCGGTAAGTTTTTTTAGTGAAGTCGGTAAGCCTTGTGGTACGCCATACTGAACTTGTGATCGATAAGACATCTCTTCATTTACTGCTACAAACTGATAACGGTCAGATAAGTATGATTTAAATCATGTTAATGCAATTCCACAAATGCCAACATAATTTTCGAGTCTATTTAAAAGAATGTTGTGGTCAATAGTATCAAATGCAACACTAAGATCGAGTAACACTAATAGAGAGATACAACCACGATCGG
This sequence comes from Scardinius erythrophthalmus, assembly GCF_964197995.2. NCBI lineage: Eukaryota > Metazoa > Chordata > Actinopteri > Cypriniformes > Leuciscidae > Scardinius > Scardinius erythrophthalmus. Next base: position 26,571,856 of record NC_138238.1, on the reverse strand, counting down.
ATGATAAGAGCAAATAATTTGTAACTAATGAGAGCAGTCTCAGTACTATGGTACGGTCTAAATCCTGACTGAAAATCCTCACAGATATAATTTCTTTCTAAAAAGGAACATAGTTGTGAGGATAATGCCTTTTCTAGTATCTTTGACAGAAAAGGTAGATTCGAGATCGGCCTGTAATTGACTAATTCTGTACGATCAAGTTGCGTTTTTTTAACAAGCGGTTTAATCATAGCCAGCTTAAAAGTTTTTGGTACGTATCCAAATGACAAAGATGAATTAATGATATTAAGAAGAGGATCTTAGCCTGACAAGCCAGACCTACATCAAGATGTTGGGTCTGGCAACTCACCATAGACACGGCTCAATCCGAGGGGCAGGATAAATGGCTGTCTTTCAAATTCCCTCTACACGCAATAGGAGAGCGCTTCAACCAACCAGAGCGTTTTCGAAACAGCGGAGCTAGTTGATAGATTCAACTTTTGCCATATCTGGCTGGCAAAACTACGAACACATCTTCCTTTTTTTAAGAATGACTTAAGTGCCGTTCTATGCTCTTTTCTCAAAGAAAAACCTAACTCCAAGTCCTCCAGAGTCGCGGACAAAGCCGATTCGAAAGATGTTCGCCAGCAGCCGCCTTTCTTTGTTTTCAAGTGGCAGGTAACCGCCGCAACTCGGTCGTCATTATGTCAAGCCCGCCCTGCCTACTCTATACGCGACGTGATTGGCCTGACCCAATTTAGGTTTTTGCAGCTCGAAAGTCAATGGAGAGTTGCTAGACTGCCCTGGCTGCAAAATACATTTTGCTGCCGCTAGGGTGCGTCTAGATTTCTAGGCTAAGAGGATCTATGACCTCTAGAAGCATCTCTTTCAGTAGCTTAGTCGGTATAGGGTCTAACATACACGTTGTCGATTTAGATGATATAACGAGTTTAACAAATTCTTCCTCTTCTATAGCAATGAATGAACCAAATATTTCCTTAGGGACACTACAATGCAATACTCATGCGATACTGTAGTAGACGGTTGCATAGTTATAATTTTCTCCCTGATATTATCAATCTTGTAAGTGAAGAAGTTCATTAAGTCATTACTGCTGTGCTGCTTGGAAACTTCTGGGCTTGAAGCTTTATTTTTCGTTAGTTTAGCCACTGTTTCAAATAAATACCTAGGGTTTTGTTTAGTTTCTTCTAATAGGGTTGAAAAATAAGCAGATCTAGCAGCTTTTAAGGCCTCTCTGTATGCAATCAAGCTCTCTTTCCATGAAATGCGAAATACCTCTAGTTTTGTTTTCTTCCAGTTGCGCTCCATTTTTCTGGCTGCTCCCTTAAGGGCCCGAGTGTGCTCGTTGTACCACGGCGTTGGACTATTTTCTTTAATCTTCTTTAAGTGCAACGGAGCAACTGTGTCTAAAGTGCTGGAAAAGAGAGAGTTAAAAGTTTCTGTCACAGTATCGAGTTCTTCTAAGCTATCTGGGATGCTGAGGTGATGAAACTGATCAGGAAGTTTATTAATAAAGCAATCTTTAGTGGCAGAAGTGATAGGTCTAGGTCGAATAGGTCGGCTTTGCAGCCTTGACTAAATTAAGTTTACACGAGACTAGATAATGATCTGAGATGTCATCGCTCTGCTGCAGAATTTCATATGCTGCCACTTATTTTTCTTGTGTTTGAGAACCCTGTGATTTAAGGTTAATATAACTGCAGCTAAAACTATATTATTTCGTTTTATAATTTTGTATGCATTACTATTTTGATGTTGATTGGTAACTAACGGTTATATTTTCTTGTGAAAAGAGGTCGATGCAGATAAAGAGCCCAATAAAACGAAAGCTTCACTGCTGTGACAACCACGATCTTGGTGTCCTCCTCATTCATCCATCACATAAACACAACGCAGAGACATTTGGGGGAACACACCGACGAAGAGGGTTACATAAGCATTCAAAACTTACAGTCTCTCACTTCCGCTAAAATGGATCACAGATTTTTATGACATCACCATGGACTTCAGCTTCTCAATCAGATCTTCTGTCCAATCAAATGCTCTCTAGAATCTAAAGCGCCCTGCCCCCTATGCTATAAATACTGTCTCCGGCTATCATAACCTCGGTTCCCTGAGAGGCGGGAACAAAACATTGCGTCAGCTGACGCTGCGGGAACTCCTCCCTTCTTCACTTTTGTTGAAATCTTATAGGCTATCTCCAGCTTGGAACAGCTGGCCAGTGAGTTCATATGTTCTGGGGACAATCCTTCCCCTGGCACACGTAAGCAAGCGCGACAGCGTCCACAATCCAGTGAGAAAGGCCTCGTTTACACTGTCAGTGAAATGTGACCCAATTCTGATTTTTTGCTCATATGTGACACCGGATGTGTTCTATGACCTTGTAAGCAGGAAAAAAAACGCATGCATTCGGATATTTCGAGATCAGTTTCAGGCCTCCTTCATATGTGGAAATAAATCAGATATAAATCAGATATGTGCCAATGCGATCGGATTTTCTGAGGCATTTCGCGTTTGTCCATCTCTGCAAGAGAATTTAACCCTTTAAGCATGCGCGATGTTTCAGATAGTATGGCAAGTGTAAACACATGAATCAGATATGGGTCACAATTGAAAGAACGTGTAAATGGACGGTAAAAAAAATCGGATATAGGCAACAAATCAGAATTGGGCATAAAGACCTGCAGTGCAAACGAGGCCAAAGTCTCTGTTTTGAGACAGTTCACGTCTTTCCCTTAGTACAGCAACCAAAGCACACGAAAAGCAGGCCCAACTGAAGGAAGGCGGCCAGGCGATTCACATAACGTTACATCTGCAAAGCCCTGACAGGGCAAACAGAGCTCTGAGTGTCAGCGTCACGCGAGGATGACAGCTCAGCAGATAAGCGGGCAGAGAGATGCGTGTCTCTAGTTCTGAAATCTTCCCCGTCAGCTTGACTATCTCCCTGCATTTATCACATGTAAATTCTATGCTGACAGAGAAGGATATTCTAAACATGTTGCATGAGGTGCAAATAACAATAAGAGGAGAAGATGACATGACTTACTGTGTTTGTTGACTGATCCTACTCACCTAAGTTGTTTGATGGACTCGTAAAAGTTGCGAGCGCGGGCGAGAAAAAAATAAAATAAAATAAAATAAAGAGCGCAAGGATGGCACGCTAACAGGCTAGTGAATTACTAGCGTGTTGTGCTAGCAATAACGATTTAGATTGAAGCTATTATGTCAGGTTGATGTGTGGTGTTGAGTAAGTTATATATAGCAGTATAAACAACAAGGAATGATAGTAAATAATAATTCCAAACAGAAAGATATACGAAGCTTACAGATGCAAACAAACGCAACAGCAGCAGAAGCAACGAGGCAGCAAATGCACAAAACAAAATGCACACAAACGTATCCCTGCTTGATATACCACCACTGATAAACATATTCGGTAAACATATATGATGAGAAAAAAAACCTATAGGAGGGCGGATTCGAACCCAGAACCTCTGACACGCTTGGCAAAAGTTCTGCCACTAGATCATATAAGAACACAAGCTTAACCCTCTGGGGTCCTTCGGGTCCAAATGGACCCGAAGCGTTTAAATAAAAAAATGTAAAAAATCATAGCTTCATCGGAATGGTCCGAAATTTGGTGACTTTGTTGGTACTTGGTATATGAACACTCAAAAAAATTGGGGACAGGATTTGAATAGTCTAAGCGGTTGTAAAAAAAATAGTCACACTCAGGACCTTCGGGTCCAAATGGACCCGCCATAGGAAATGAATGGGAAATTGGCAAAAATGTGACAATACAGAGTTTTTTTTTGCGTACAATCTACAAATCAGCCACGATCCAGAAAAAAAGCACACAACAGTGAAGGGGTGAATCTATAAAACATCAAGAGTGCAAAACAGACACATCCACACACACACACACACACACAAACACACTTTTATACACATACACACTAATAAATTCAGATTACAAAAATCTGTTTTGAATTTTAAAAAATCACAGCTTCATCGGAATGCTATGAAACTAGGTGACTTTTATGGTATTAGGTATGTGAACACACAAAAAATATTGAGGTCATGATCCAAGCATGCTAAGTGGTCGTCACACTTCTGCTCTTTGGTCAAAAATGACCCCCATAGAAAATGAATGGGAAATTGTCAAAAATATGAAAACACAGAGGTTTTTTTGGGCATACAATCTACAAATCAGCCAGGATGCAGAAAAAAAGGACTCAACAGTGAAGGGGTGAATCTCTAAAACATCAAGAGTGCAAAACAGACACATCCACACACAGACACACACACACAAACACACTTTTATACACATACACACTAATAAATTCAGATTACAAAAATCTGTTTTGAATTTTTAAAAATCACAGCTTCATCGGAATGTTACGAAACTAGGTGACTTTTATGGTATTAGGTATGTGAACGCACAAAAAATATTGAGGTCATGATCCAAGCATACTAAGTGGTCATCAAACTTCTGCTCTTTGGTCAAAAATGACCCCCATAGGAAATGAATGGGAAATTGCCAAAAATATGAAAACACAGAGTTTTTTGGTGCATACAATCTACAAATCAGCCAGGATGAAGAAAAAAGGACTCAACAGTGAAGGGGTGAATCTCTTAAACATCAAGAGTGCAAAACAGACTAAATCTGTTCAGGCAAAAATCACTAGAATTCGCAAGCCTTTCTACAGAGAGCTGTATATCCACTAGTGGTAAAAATGTGCTATTGTGTGATAAAAATGCTCAGTGTGTCCACCAGTTGGCGCCCATCTCATTTCAAAAATTGCTTTCATGAGGCCTGGGCTTGACTCTAAAATGAAATACAGCTTTAATAAAAATAAAATAAAAATTATATATATATAAAAAAATTCTATTATATTCAATGGGAAAAAATGGGTCATAATTATTGCATAAATATTAATTATAAATCATAAAATTATCTCAAAACACCAAAAAAGAAAAGAAAAAATATTATAAAAAACAAGTAAAAAAAAAAATATTATGATTTTTTTTTCTATATATTAATCCCGCCCTCCGGGTCCATTTGGACCCGAAGGTCCCAAGTGTGACTGTTAAACGAAGGACCCCAGAGGGGGTCCTAATATAACAATTTATATTAGTAGATCTTATTAAATGACAAATTAAACCCAATGTACTATTGAAATTTATTTCTGGACATCGTAATGTTATTTTTTAAGAAAATGTATTGTACACATATATTGTACATATATTTGATTTAGCATTGTATATCAACCTCCTCCACCCCACACACCTGTCCCACCCACTTTTTAAAACAAAATTACACCACTGGTTGGAGATGTGTGTTCGGTTGCTCGAGTTTTATTTTGTTTTCAACTGTACAGTTGATTAAGAATGAAATGGCTAATTTACTGACACCTCTACAATTGAATCCAACATATCATCAGCGCTCGGATTTGCTTACATGGTGCTGTCAAGTACAACTTGCAGTCTGTGAGGTTAACTAAACGCTATTGGCTATTTGAAAAGGGGGAGGAGCCATTCAATATGTCCTGCCTTAGATTCCTGTTTCAGGGAAAATGACGTCAACGCGTCATACAAAGCTACGCGTTCCAAGGCACTTCAGTGGGCCATTGGGCCTTTAAAATCGGGGTAATATGATCACGCTTGCGTACACCCAACAGAAGTGTAGCCGCAGCATTCTGCATCATTTGAAGTTGAGAAATAGATTGTTGGTTTATACCAACATAAAGAGAATTGCATTAGTCAAGTTGGGTAGAAATAAAGGCATGAATTACCTTTTTCAAACTCTTTGAGAGAGCCAAGGCTATAAGCAAGAGCCTTAGATGGTAAAAGCAGGATTTTACGACTGAGTTTATTTGCTTATCAAACTTAAGAGAAATATCAAATAGAACACCCAAGTTTTTTAGAGATGGCTCAGCAAGACAACAGCTCCAGATAAAGATCTTGAATATCATACCCATCAGAGAGACTAAACAAGACAATCTCTTTTCTGGATTCATTTAGGTTTAAAAAGTTTAGTGACTTCCGAAGTTTTAGATCAGTTAAGCTAGCCAATAAAGGTTGTAAGGCATTTGAATCGTTAAATTTCAATGGCAGATATATTTGAGTGTCATCTGTGAAACAATGAAATGAAATACAATGTTTCCTAAAAATGGTGCCTAATGGAAGCATGTATAATGAAAATTATACTGGAGCTAGAATGGATCCCTGAGGAAATAGATCCTCTGTTTGCTAGATAAGAGCTAAACCATTTTAGGACATTTCCTTTAATCCCTCCACAATGTTCAAAGTGGGAGATGAGGATTTTATGGTCTACGGTATCAAACGCTGCGCTCAAGTCTAGTAAAACGAGAATAGCATGATTCAATTCAATTCAAATTTATTTGTATAGCGCTTTTCACAATACATATTGTTTCAAAGCAGCTTTACAGAAAGTGCATTTCAGAAATGTACATAGAGAAATACAGTTAGTTAATCATGTATTGATTTAGGGCATAAACATATCGCCAGCGTCGAGTCGTCTCTTCACAGGCGCCGAGTCGTCTCTGCACGGGTGTTGGAGAATCTGTAGTTTCCATGAGAGGCTGGATACAGACTGGAGCTGACGATCTGTATTTACCTCGGGACTAGCGTCCCGAGATAACAACAGAAAAGCATATGGGAAATAATTAGCGTAGCTGCTGTTCGTAATATTAATGCATTCAATCTGATTCAACTGTAGTATAAAAGGTAAGTATTATGTGAATGCTTGGCTAAAGAGATGTGTCTTTAATCTAGTTTTAAACTGGGACAGCGAGTCTGAGCCTCGAACAATATCAGGAAGGCCATTCCAGAGTTTAGGAGCTAAATGTGAAAACACCCTCCCTCCTTTAGTGGACTTAGATATCCTAGGAATGACCAGAAGCCTCGAATTTAGTGACCTTAAAGAGCGCGATGGATTGTAGGGCGATAGAAGTTCCGTTAAATACACGGGAGCTAAACCATTTAGGGCTTTATAGGTCAGTAGTAATACTTTGTAATTGATACGGAACTTTATAGGTAACCAATGTAGAGACGACAGAATTGGTGTTATATGATCATATTTAGAACTCTAGCGGCTGCATTTTGGACTAACTGTAGCTTGTTTATTGAGGATGCAGGACAACCTGCTAATAAAGCATTACAGTAATCTAGTCTCGAGGTCATGAATGCATGAACTAACTTTTCTGCATCAGAAACAGATAGCATGTTACGTAGCTTAGCAATGTTTCTAAGGTGGAAAAAGGCTGTTCTTGTAACATATGAAATATGATTTTCAAAAGACAAGTTGCGGTCTAATATAACACCCAGGTCTTTTACTGTAGAGGATAAAGTAACAGGACACCCTTCTAAATTAAAGTTGTATTGTAAGAGGTTTTGTGGGCAGTTTTTTGGACTAATTAGTAATACCTCCGTTTTATCTGAATTTAATAGCAGAAAATTACATGTCATCCAGTATTTTATATCTTTAACACACTCTGTTAATTTAGATAATTTATTGTTTTCATCTGGTCGTGATGAAATATATAATTGAGTGTCATCAGCATAACAGTGGAAATTAATTCCATGTTTTCTTATAATATTACCAAGTGGTAGCATATATATTGAGAATAGCAGAGGGCCTAACACAGATCCTTGCGGTACACCGTAGTTTACTGACGTTATCTTCGATTTTTCCCCATTTACCCAAACAAAATGGTAACGGTCTGATAAGTACGATCTAAACCAGTTTAATGCCTGTCCCTGAACACCAGTGTAGTTTTGTAATCGGTCTAAGAGTATTTTGTGATCTATAATATCGAACGCAGCACTAAGATCGAGTAAAACTAATATTGAGATACAGCCTTGGTCAGAAGCTAGAAGTAAATCATTTGTAATTTTAACGAGCGCAGTTTCTGTGCTATGATGCGGTCTGAATCCTGACTGAAATTTTTCATAGATATCATTTTCTTGCAAGAAAGAGCCCAGTTGGGCAGACACCACTTTTTCTAGAATTTTAGACATAAATGGAAAATTTGAAATGGGTCTGTAATTTGCTAGGTTATTATGATCTAATTGTGGTTTCTTAATGAGAGGTTTTATAACTGCCAACTTGAATATTCTTGGAACATGACCTAAGGATAAAGACGAGTTAATAATATTGAGAAGAGGCTCTTCCACTACAGGTAACACTTGTTTCAGTAGTTTAGTTGGTATTGGATCTAATAAACACGTTGTTGGTTTAGATGCAATGATAAGTTTATTTAGCTCTTCCTGTCCTATAGTTGCAAAGCGCTGTAATTGTTCTTGCGGGGTGATAATTGAGGCTGAATCATAAGACACCATTAAAGATTGTACATTTACAATTGTATTTCTGATGCTTTCTATTTTCTCAGTGAAGAAATTCATAAAATCATTACTACTAAACTGTAACGGAATATTTTGCTCAGGTAACGTCTGTTTATTTGTTAGTCTAGCCACGGTGTTAAATAAAAACCTAGGATTATTTTGGTTATTTTCTATTAGTTTGCGGAGATGCTCAGCCCTGGCTGCTTTTAGGGCCTTTTTATAACGTGACATACTGTCTTTCCAAGCGATTCTGAAGACCTCCATATTAGTTTGTTTCCATTTACGCTCTAAATTACGAGTTTCTCTCTTTAGAACATGCGTAGCACTGTTGTACCATGGTGCTTTACTTTTCTCTCTAACCTTTTTTAATCTAATTGGTGCAACGATGTCTAATGTACTAGAGAAAATGGTGCTCATAGTGCTAGTCATTTCCTCTAGTTCATCTGTTTGTTTGGGTTCACTAAGCAGCTGAGATAGATCAGGTAAGCTATTTGAAAAATTATCTATAGTTGTTGGAAGGATTGTTCTGCCTGGTCGATAACGTGGCGCAACATGACAAATTTCAGCGGTACGTAGTATGCATGTGACCATGTAATGGTCAGTGACTTCATCACTTTGCGGTATAATATCTATATCGGTTGGATTGGTTCCATGTGATATAATTAAATCTAGCGTATGATTAATACGATGAGTGGGACCAGTTACGTTTTGCTTGACCCCAAAGGAGTTTAATAAATCTGTAAACGCAGCCCCTAACGCATCATTTGAATTATCTATGTGTATGTTAAAATCTCCAACAATTAATGCTTTATCGACATTGACTAATAGATCTGAGAGAAAGTCTGCAAACTCTTTTAGGAAATCAGCGTAAGGCCCTGGCGGTCTATATACAGTAGCCAAGGCTAGAGATAATAGGGATTTCTTTCTTACATCTAAGAGAGTAACATTTAGCACAAGTACTTCAAACGAATTAAACCTGTGACCTGTTTTCTGAGTAACAGTAAGAATATCTTTATAGATTATAGCAACACCACCGCCACGACCAATCAGACGGGGTTCATGCTTGTAACAGTATCCAGGAGGAGTAGACTCATTAACCCTTTCATGCATGAATTATGATAACCTCAGTCAGGATTTTTTTCCTATGTGTTTTTATTGCTCTTAGGGCATGAAAAACAAGAATTGATTTTTATTTTATTTTTTTACAAATTTTTCAAAGAGATCTTCAGATGTCCACTTGAGTGGACAGCATGCGGTTGGTTTAAACTGAAGATATACTGTATTAAATATAAGACAATAATCAAACAGATAGAGTATGTGAATTTAACAAACTAATCAATGCAATTATATCAAATAATGTGAAAACTATAAAATATATACAAAAAATATAAATGCAAAATATTGCAATGGCTTCATACAACTTCATACAAGTTGCACTTCGCGTATCTATGATATCAGAACATGAGGACGTGATTCCATCAGAATTTTCTACAGCCTGTCAAGGTACAACTGTGGAAACCACTCAGATGCTCCTCCAGTGCACCAGAGTATGGAGATTTACCCTTATTAGCTGATAATTCTGATTATGTTCAAGATGGACATGCACATTTCTATCATAGCCCTCCTCTGAGAAAACCTAGCGATACGTTTTTTTTCAATCTCATCTGAAATGATCAGTGTTGGGAGTAATGCATTACAAGTAACATGCATAACCCATTCAGATTACTTTTTTGATGTTACAAGTAAAGTAATGTGTTACAAGTAACATGCATTACCTAATCAGATTACTTTTTGATGTAACAAGTAATTAACTACAAGTAATGTGCATTACCTAATCAGATTACTTTTTTATGTAACGAGTAAAGAAACGCATTACAACTAACATGCATTACGTAATCAGATTACTTTTTGATGTTATGAGTAAAGAAACGCATTAAAAGTAACATGCATTACGTAATCAGATTACTTTTTGATGTTATTAGTAAAAAAACGCATTACAACTAACATGCATTATAAAATCAGATTACTTTTTGATCTAACAAGTAAAGTAATGCATTACAAGTGTCATACATTATGTAATCACATGACTTTTTTCGATGTCAATGAAAATTACATTCTAATAATACAAATACATTTATTTACAGTAGAAAAAGTCAATGCATATTAAGTTTTTAAGTTTTAAATTTCAAAAACGATATTCACATTATAATTATGAATTGTAGCTGAAATATAGCCATTGCATGCATGACGTCCACTACAGTGGACATGTGATTAATCAGAGTTTTCTCTCAATCTAAAATCAAAACTTGGAAAATTTTACTGTGATATGACTCATTAGATATTGCTTTATGCTGCAATATTTTTTTTACCTACAAGAGTCTCCTAGGATAGAAGGAATGGGTGGATATTCTGGAGCAACTTGGCATGTCTGGCCATCTTGGTTTGGAGGGGGAAAAAATCGAAACACAAAGGCTTGCCACTTGGTTGCAATTTATAGGATGATGCACCAGGGTCCAATGAAGAGATTGATGTGCGACTTTGCCATAAAAACTCGTGCAAATTCAAGAAAATGCTTTTTTAATAGCTGTCCACTGTAGTGACCACTATGCGTGAAAGGGTTAAGACCGAAATAATCATTTGGTTTAAGCCAGGTTTCAGTAAGGCAAAGTACATCGAAACTATTATCTGTGACCATTTCATGTGACTCATGATCACCTGAGTCCACATTTAAAAGAATATAATTTAAAACTTTCAGCAAAGCAGACTGCTGTGGTATTTCCTAAATTTTTCGAAGACATTGTTTATGTTCAAATGACTATAATTGTTGGAATATTATTTCCTCTATAATTTTTTGTAAATAAAAGGTAGTTTCGAGATTGGTCTAAAATTCGACAAAACAGTAGGATCAAGATTTAGTTTCTTAATAAAAGGTTGGACAACAGCATGTTTCAAACACTCTGGCATAGTCCCTGTGACAAGGCATTTATTAACTATGACAAATAGACTAGGTCCGACAGTATCTAGGACTTGTTTCAACAAATTTTGAACAAATTTGGGAGAACCATTGAAGAGGGATTTATAACAGAGTTTGGAATGATCTCCAAAAAAAATATTTTGTCCTAACGGCTTTTACTGCTTTTTGAAAATTTTGACAATGAATATTTTTAATATATAAATTACAATTTCGTAAGAAAGCTGGAGTTTGTCTTTTTCCACATCTGTTCCGCTCTTCTACAAATCTGTCTTAAGAGAGCATATACTATTGTTCAGCCAAGGTTTTGATCTTGATTTAACAGTTTTATGTTTCAAAGAAGCAATATCCAGAATCTTTATACAGGTAGAATTAAATTAAGTTAGATGGTCTTCAGCACTCAATGACTCAAGGGGACATTCTAGGTTACACGAATTAGAAGCCTCTTTAAAGACTGTGGAAAAGACTGCCCAGAACTTATTTTCCGTTTGAGATCAATAAAACTAACATATCAAATATCAATATCGCAGATAGATAAGACAACAAAAGATCAAGTGTATGACCAAGGATATGTGTGGAGCCTTTCACTAGCTGATCAATCCCAAAAGAATTAACAAGAGTTAAAAAGTCATCTGCTAAAGAGTTTGAGGAACAACATAAATGAATATTAATATATTTTAGGATTAAAAATATATCATAATTCTGGATAAAATCCCCCAGAAAAGCAGCAAAATCATCAATTAAGTTTTTGTTTGGTTTTGGATGTCGGTACACCATTGCTACCATTTTTAAAACTCCATGTTGAGGTGCACAGCGCAGCGATTTCAAATTATGATGATTCAGTCCACCTCGACGAACATGCAGCAGTTGTTGACAGAAATTATTTACAGAGTGCATTGGAATCACAGGCCGAATCCACTCATGCCGCAATTCAAAGGAGTGCTGGAATATAAAACAATTGTAGTGGTGTAGAGGTGTCAGAATGCAATTCTACACAGGTCACTGGTTATGAAAACATGTTGTTAGCCTACTGGAACTGGCAATAACGTTTTTTTCAGGCTTCTGATTGGCCAACATGGCTTTACGGTTAGGGTTATATCACCACCTGTTGTTTTGGCATGCTCTTGACAGTGCTTCATAAACCGTGCTTATCTGGACGTGATTTTTTTTTTTTTTAACAAAGGAGGAAAAACTCATCATCATCATCTTCTTCCGCTTATCCAGGGCCTGGTCGTGGGGGCAGCAGTCTAAGCAGAGACTGCTGCCGGGGGGATACCAAGGCGTTCCCAGGCCAGCCGGGAGACATAATCCCTCCAGTGTGTCCTAGGTCTTCCCCGGGGTCTCCTCCCCGGGACATGCCCAGAAGATCTTCCCGGTAAGGCGTCCAGGAGGCATCCGCAACAGAAGCCCGAGCCACCTCAGCTGGCCCGATGTGGAGGAGCAGCGGCTCTACTCTGAGCTCCTCCCGAGTGACCGAGCTCCTCACCCTATCTTTAAGGGAGCATCCGGCCACCCTGCGGAGAAAGCTCATTTCGTCCGCCTGTATCCGGGATCTTGTCCTTTCGATCATGACCCACAGCTCATGACCATAGGTGAGGTCTTCCCAGGGGTCTCCTCCCCGGGACATGCCCAGAAGATCTACCCGGTAAGGCGTCCAGGAGGCATCCGCAACAGAAGCCCGAGCCACCTCAGCTGGCCCGATGTGGAGGAGCAGTGGCTCTACTCTGAGCTCCTCCCGAGTGACCGAGCTCCTCACCCTATCTTTAAGGGAGCATCCGGCCACCCTGCGGAGAAAGCTCATTTCGTCCGCCTGTATCCGGGATCTTGTCCTTTCGATCATGACCCACAGCTCATGACCATAGGTGAGAGTAGAAACGTAGATTGACCGGTAAATTGAGAGCTTTGCCTTGCAGCTCAGCTCTTTCTTCACCACAACAGACCGGTACATCGACCGCATTACTGCAGAAGCTGCACCAATCTGTCTGTCAATCTCCCGTTCCATCCTTCCCTCAATCTTGAACAAGACCCCAAGATACTTGAACTCCTCCACTTGAGGCAGGAACTCTCCACCAACCTGAAGTGGGCAAGCCACCCTTTTCCGACTGAGGACCATGGCCTCGGATTTGGAGGTGCTGATTCTCGTCCCAGCCGCTTCACACTTGGCTGCAAACTGTCCCAATGCATGCTGAAGGTCCTGGTCTGATGGGGCCAGCACGACAACATCATCCGCAAAAAACAGAGATGAAATCATGTGGTCCCCAAACCTGACACCCTCCGGTCCCTGGCTGCGCCTAGAAATTGTATCCATAAAAATTATGAACAGAACTGGTGCCAAAGGGCAGCCCTGCTGGAGTCCAACATGCACCAGGAACAAGTCTGACTTACTGCCGGCAATGCGAACCAAGCTCCTGCTTTGGTCGTAGAGGGACCGGACAGCCCTTAGCAAAGGGCCCCGGACCCCATACTCCCAGAGCGCGCTCCACAGGACGCCGCGAGGGACACAGTCGAATGCCTTCTCCAAATCCACTAAGCACATGTGGATTGGTTGGGCAAACTCCCATTAATCATCCAGCACCCTGGAGAGGGTATAGAGCTGGTCCAGTGTTCCACGACCGGGACGAAAACTGCACTGTTCCTCCTGAATCCGGGGTTCTACTATTGGCCGTATTCTCCTCTCCAGTACCCTGGCATAGACTTTCCCTGGGAGGCTGAGAAGTGTGATCCCCTGTAGTTGGAACACACCCTCCAGTCCCTATTCTTAAAAAGAGGGACCACCACCCCGGTCTGCCAGCCCAAAGGTACTGTCCCCGACCGCCACGCGATGCTGCAGAGGCGTGTCAGCTGAGGAAAAACTCAATTTATAAAAATACCTGTGTACGTGTGGACTAGGCCTAATATACCCCGCACTTTTCTCGTCTTCTACAAGGTTTTTGTTAATGTACTGCGCTGGGCTATCAGAGCAGAAAAGCTGATGGTACAGACAACAACACAGGAGGGGGATACAGGAGTGGGTTACTCCAGTCCAAACTAGACAGCTCTTTGAACGTATGTTAAATATTTTGAAGAGTTTGGTGATTATAAGTCAGCAAAGTTTAAAAGTCTGGATTTGAAAGCAATAATACAAACAACAAAGCACACACACTACGACACAGATGGCCTACCACAAACACCGGTGCCATCTTGTCAAACCACAGCTGGGGTAAGGGGTAGAATGTAAAGTTTGTACAGTATAAAAATCATTATGTATATGGAGAGTCCTCATAAAACACTGAACTGTGTTTTAGAAATGTGTTCTGAACTGAATTTTGAGGATTATTAGACCACAAAGGGTTTGTCACTTCTAGTGTTTAAAGCAGTCACATACATTCATGTGACTGCCTAAAAAGAGGCATTCGACAGCAGCCTAAAATTGCAACTGAACAATTACAAACAAGCACCCAGTACATATCACATCCTGGTATTAATGAAAGAAATACCCATCCTCAGCATCCCAAGTGGTGTGTTTTTCTTTATTTGATGCCACACTTTGCATAGATTAAAGCAGTTCCATGCCAGCACAGACACAATGGCTATCTAACAACGTGGTTCTCTCATCTGATGAACATCTGTTTCTCAATTAAAACACTCATAAACACTTATAAAGGGCCCAATTTATAATCACATCATACAACAACACACACGAACAAGCTAAATATATTGCACTAAACACTAAACAATAAACAACACACACACACACACACACACACACACACACACACACACACACACACACACACACACACACACACACACAGAGCAACATCTACATATATATAAAATAAATGAAATGTGATATCAAAATTTATTTTATTACAGTACAGTAAGTGGGAAGCATTTCTGCTTATGAACCTTTTTTTTGTTCTTTGTCTTAACACATTCATTACTATGAAGATGTAAGAATGGGTGCGGCCATTTTTAATGTGCAAGGGTATCAGTTGCTTCCAGTTATTTTAGCTGTACAAAAACATTTCATATCTATCTATCTATCTATCTATCTATCTATCTATCTATCTATCTATCTATCTATCTATCTATCTATCTATCTATCTATCTATCTATCTATCTATCTATCTATCTATCTATCTATCTATCTGTCTATCTATTCAATTTGTTACCGTTAGGTATCATGAAGTAACCTTTTTACTAATCACCTATACAAATTGAATATATAGATAGATATTAAAATATACATAAAATTAATATATATATATATATATATATATATATTAGAGGTTTACCATCTGTTATAATGATATGTTAAAGAATGAGAGTTCGAAGTGCTAATCTTCTGAATTTTTAGCTGTTTTCTTGTTCTTGCTATCAATTAAGTTGATTTTGTATTACAGTTATGTGAGAAGTTTTTCTACACAAGAAACTTTCTTTGTTCTTTGTCTTAACACATTCATTATTATATTAATTTTATTGTACAAGCATCCACAGTCATGAAATGTGTTTTCAACAGATGTGTCTTGAGGTAAGATGAGGACTGGTGTACCACAAGGCTCAAGTGAATGTAAGACAGTGAAGAAAAATGTGGCAGTGGGTTTAAAAATTTAAAAGTGAGAGATGGAGAGAGAAATAGAGAAGAAAGGATGCGAGGGTAGAGGGCAGTGAGCTGGATTCAATGCCATCTGACAGGTCCAGCTGGGTGACTGGCTGCCCCAGAGCCCTGCAAACCAGGCAATATGGCGCCCAATTACCGATGCCCATGTGACCATAGCATGGCATCATCAGAAGCTTATACCCCCCTCCCCCAAACACATGCCATCTGTGCAGATAAGGAACAACCCCAACGCACTCATATGTACTCAAGACATAAACACACACTAATAAACACTGTGCTGTAAACCCAGAATTATGCAAGGAAAAAAAAAATACTATGGCACTATAAAAAGGAAATAATTGTACTTCTCTAGAACTATATTTGTATTCCAACACTGATCACACACATTAGAATAGAAAATATAAGATGAAAAGAATTACCTCTCCATCTTCTGAAAGGAACAAATGCATTTAAATTTGTTTTCATATAAGTACATTATAGTACTTTATTATTATTCAGTATGCTGAAAATTCTTAAGTTCTTGCATTTATTTACATGTTCTCCTTGTACTCGTTTTCTCTGCAGTGCCACCCTGCCACAGTGAACAGATGCTGTGGAATTTTGATAAGCTATGCCAATCTGTGCCAGCCTCCATGACAGGCACTGCTGGGGTGTGGCTGGCATGCAGAAATTGGTACAGTGAACACAGTCACTGCATGACGCATATAATAGGGTAAAAAAAATGCAGCATGTGTGTATGGCTGCATGTAAAAAAAGAGACCACCCACATTTGATTTAAAAGTGGAGCATGAATGTTGGTCTTTAAAGATTTTGTTTAAAGTTTATGTGTGTAAATGCATTGTTTACCAAATCTGTTTTAGAAGTATGCTTCAAATCATCGAGTATCAAAAAAGTAAATTGAGGTTCCTGAAATCTGAATCATTGCAAGATCAAAACGTAAGGGGAAAAAATCTCTAGAAAAACGGATAATGTCTTGGCAGACAATCACTTCAACGTTTTACATGTAAACGGGCATTTCCTTCAACCCTAAAACAAAATGCAATGCGTAATTTAAAACGTGTAAAACCCTTTGAAAAAATAATCAATACAGAAAATTAATTTTCCTTTAAATTAACAGGGTACATTGGGTCATATAACTATTTTACAGACTATTCTTAGAGTGGAGTGTGTCTTAATATTTATTTGCCATTCTAAAATTAATCTGACGCAATCAATGTTAAAAGTAAATTTAGCTTCCAGTAAAGTAATGTTATCTCACTGTCATCTCATTACATTAACTACATTTAGTATAAGTTAAATTGCTTAATGATAGGCCTAAATGCTTTATTAATATGTTTCCGTTTTCGCCGTAAAGCTGTATTTAAATATTATATAAATGTGTCTTGTGTTTCTTTTCGTTTTCCATTTTAATACTTTTGCCCCTTATAATATGTGTGTGTGTGTTTACATTATATATATATATATATATATATATATATATATATATATATATATATATATATATATATATATATATATGTGTGTGTGTGTGTGTGTGTGTGTGTGTGTGTGTGTGTGTGTGTGCGTGTGTGTGTGTTTTTTTTTTTTTTTTTTTTTTTTTTTTGCCAAATCCTGTTTACCTGCGTTACGTTATTACTGGTCTAAAAAAATCAAATGAGTTAATGTACAGTCCTGCATGTCTACTCCAACTGTTACGCTGTGCAGTCCCGGTGGTTATAGGCCGTGCTGTTTCCAGTTGCTAGCATATAGTTGAACCCTTCTTCCCTATAAAATATGAAATAATGAACAGATGCTGCTGAATTAGGAAAGAAACACCGCCTCCACCCAGCAGCGCAGCTTTGGCCAGGCTTGGCACACGTCGCAGCTGGCATCGCTGTGGTGGGCTGCCCCGCTGGCCGTGCGCACTGACGCTAAGACATTTAGCGAATTGGCAAGCGCGTGTCTCCTGAGTCTCTGGGTTCCGTGCCAGCCCGTGGCCTCTGGACGCCGCTTAAGATCACCTCGGCTGTGGTCGAGTTTAAGGAGGGAGCGCCTTTTGTCCTTGTTGGCTTTTACCCTCTGGGCTCGAAACATCAATGCCAGAATCATAAGAAAAATAATCACTTTGAACTCACAGGTATCTTGAATGAACATTACCTGACTTCGGCCTAAAATAAAAAATAGAAACAGAGAAAATAAAAATGTAAAACGTGTTTTGTAATCTGACTGAATAGGCTATACATTATGTAAACCTTTTCAATCATACAGTTGTTTAGAAACGTTGCTCTGGGTTTTTGGAACCTAGAATAGCTTCATTTTTCCTCTGCTAATGGATGACACTTGGAACTAATAGACTGTTAAAAAACAATGTAACAAAAAAACTTACGTTACAATTTACATTTAGCCAACTGGAGCACACAAGACTGCAGCGAATGGGTCTAAATAAAACAATAGTTAACTGTTTTAAGCTAGAGTGCGGCAAAAAGCCACTCAACTGTCATTTTAAGAGTGTAGGCATATTGCAAATGTACTACTAAAAGACTGCCTTGTATATGAAAAGTAGTTACCAGGTATTCCATAGGAAAGAATAACTGTCGTCTAAATTAAATTGATAGCAACAACCTACAAACCAAAGGAAAAAGTTTAATATAGCAATTTAATATAGTGTAGCCTACATACCTGTTATTATACCTATTCCGATATATTTTCATTTATTAATAATATTTTAAGAAGTTATCCACAATGCAATAATCATGCTACAATATGCTATATGAAAGTAGTCATAAGGTAACAATAACAACGACACGGAGCTTTAATGAATAAAACATTCGCTGCATGCGTCACTTAAACTATTTATTTGTGCACATAACTCGCTTTAATTGTATATTTGTGATTGCTAAAAATGTAACGTAATTTCGACCGAATAGTAGGCCTAGCCTAATAATAATAATAATAATAATAATTATAATAATAACAATTATCGTGTTTTAAATCAAAATAATGAAATGAATATGTTCATGCAATCTAAATTCTAAACATGGGAGAAGTAGGGTAATGTAATAATTATCACAAAGTTGAATGCAGTTGAGTATTAGTTAATTTATTTATAAAGTGAACAGATCATGGTGTACTAGGCTACTCCATCTTGCTTAAAAAAACGAATTAATATTTTTGTCAGACTTGGAAAATAATACTGCGTAGGTTAATAATAATAAAATGATTCACAGACTGAAATTGAATGGAAATAGGACATATAACTCCAGTAGAATGCAAAACAAATGTACATAAATATGTCGATATAGGCTATTTAAGCCATTGAGGAATGTTAACGCTTTTGAATAAGCAAATCTTTATAGGTATTTTAGTTGATGTGAAATGTCTACAGTGCTCAAACTGAGATTGAACACATTCCATTAATTGTAAATTATTATCTTTATGCAAATAAATATATGATTATTTAAACCATCCAATAACCTCATGACTTTTTCAGTAGTAGTGTTAGTAGCAATTGTTTTGCTCTTCCATGGCGTCAATATTTGAAATGTATAACATGCCACAGGAAAGTTGCCTTATTTTCTCTCTCTCTCTCTCTCTCTCTCTCTCTCTCTCTCTCTCTCTCTCTCTCTCTCTCTCTCTCTCTCTCTCTCTCTCTCTCTCTCTCTCTCTCTCTCTCTCTCTCTCTCTCTCACACACACACACCTTACATTCACTTTAAAGATAATCAAAATGGTTTCTTTGTTGAACAAAAAAAGAAAAATGTTGAACACGTTTATAAGGATACTAACCAATATACGACAAATCAAGTTTAATTTAGTTACCCAAATGTTCACAATCTGATTTTTATTTAATATCCACAAATAATGGTATGTTCTAATTTAATTAGTCTTCCAACAGCTTGCAATTTTATATTACCCTAGCACTATTATAAAATCAGACAGATTGGACTACCATCAGAATTTTAATTTGGATGTGATATCGTGAAATTGCACCTGTCGACTACAATATATTTTGTAAACCTTAAAATTCCATTAAAACATAATGAATGAGATTCATTTTTCGTTCTCATTTTTATCACTGAAATTGTCCTCTTCTATACAGTAACCGGTGTACTCACATGTTTGTTTATTCTTAGTATATTCTTACAATTTCTGTCTGACCAATTCCCAATGGGAAATGACAGCCCCAGATAATTCTGGAACAATATGCTTTATTTGTTAGATCAAGAAACAGACTTCATTTAACAATTTAGTTCATTTAACATTTTTCTTCTTCTTCTTGTCATTCCATTAGAGACTCGTTACGGTTCAAACATTTGAATCAATCATAAATAGCACTACCACTTTGTAAATTTTTTTTTTTTTTTTTTAGCAGTTGGATTCATGTCCTGACTTCTTTTATATACATTTTGTCATTATGGAATTACTGTAAAAAACAAAATTACTGTCCAGTAATGTAAAAAAAAAAAGAAGAAGAAAAAAAAAACGGTTTAAGAGTACAGTAGCGTAAAGTAAATTATTTCATGTTTAGAATGTGGAATTGTCTTTCTCTTTTCCTCTGTCCCCTCCCTCTCCTCCCAAATGGGCATTAGCAGGGAAAAATCACCTAATTGTGGAAAAAGGCGTTAAGTTCTTCAAATGGCGCCCGATCGTGGTGCACGTTTACATCATGAAACGGTGGAAGGTTCTCCGAGTGCGCGCTGCCACTGCGAGCACCTGATGGGGCGTAAGCAAGACCATGAGCAGTGGAGGAACGTGAGCCATGCAGACTGGTGTAATGCATAGAATATTGATAACCTCTTTCCGCCTCTGGTGAGAGTGGCTCCTGTTGTCTCAGTGCAAAGTTACCATTTACACACACCGGAGGGCTGTGGTGGCCCTCGTAATCTGGACTGTTATATTCTGGAGACGTTCCTTCGGTGTACAGTGCCTCATAGGCCGAACAGAAAGAGTGATTTCGGAGGCTATGTGCATTGGACCCGGGCTGACAATGTGTACTTGATAGACGGGAGCATTGATATGGATATGCGTGCATGGAGAATGAGGGGGTGGGCAAGTGAAAGCGCGCTCCCTCTTGACATTGTTCCGTTAAAAAATTCCTTGAGTTAAGTTGGAGGCACCCAGCCACCAGATTGGTCGTGGGTTGGGAGAGGCCTTTGCACAGTGTCTGTACATACGAAACCACGTCCGGTCTCTTCCCATTCCGCAGGATTTCTGACAGCGCCCAAATGTAGTTTTTCGCCAACCGTAATGTTTCAATTTTAGAGAGTTTTTGAGTTTTTGAATAGCATGGTACTACCTTGCGAAGATTGTCAAGTGCTGAATTTAGATCGTGCATGCGCGTGCGTTCTCTTGCGTTCGCTTTTTGGCGCCTTACTTTCGAGCGCTCTAACCTAGCCGGCGTCATTTTGCGTTTTTTTGGCCCACGTTTTTTAGGTCTGTCTCCGTCCCCCTCATCTCCACAATCATCTTCATCAACATCCTCATCATCGTCTTCCTCCCCTGCAATTTCCGACTGAGCCCGGCTACTCCCGCCTTTCACATCGTCCAAGTCCTCGTCGCCTAGGCGACAGCGCTCCTGCTCTTCGTCCTTGGTTTTGGAGCACTCGCTCCCGCTGTCATCCACCCAGCCCCCGAACTTCTCCATGTCCGGAAGCAGTGAAGGTTCGTTGAATAATCTTGTCAACATGGCGGAGCCACTGAAACATAGACAACGAGTAAACAAATGTTTTAATAATTAAACCGTGACGTGGAAATTGTGTACAACACAAATGTTGTTTTAAATATTAATAGGCTAACAACCTTAGCACCCCATACAGTGGAAATGTTAATGCGCTCTGCTATCACTGAAGTAAATAATGGTTGTTTTCGAATATAGTTTCTGTTAGCTATACCATTTTGATGAAACGAAAGATTTTAAAAATGAAGAGCAAAAATGTAATTGTAATGGGTAAAAGGCCTACAGTAGGCTAAGTGTAGGCTAAATAAAAATCTAGCGTCATATATCTGTGGGAGACGACTTCTAAAGAGGTAGGCTATTTTAATTTAGCGAGAGCGACATACGTCGCCAGACGGTCTCACTCCCCAGTTCCCAATTTCTGTAGTCCTGTTTGGCCCCTCGCAGCAGGTCCTCACACGAGGTGGGGTGGGGGGCTCGGGGTACTCGTTTTGAGCAGCGAGCATTGTGCTCACTTCGCCCTTTCCTTTCCATCTTCATTCTGGCGGCATTCCAGCACATCAAAAACATGAACCAACTCATCAAAAACCATTTAAAACGGCGAATAATATAAAAAAAGGAAAATTAACGAAAGAAAAGCTGTGACTGTAGAGTCAAGTTGTAATACGATCTCATTTATGACCACAATAGCCAATTCCTGGCTCATTTTGATGAGGGCGGGGTCCCAAAAACACAACCCATGTCCAGGTTCTAAAACTGCCGTCGGTCTCCCTCCTGTCCCCTCTTTTCCATTCCCATATTTTATAAAACCATAGTTGATAAAGAAAAAAAAATCTTTCCAAGATAGTTAGCTAATTTAACTTGCAAACATATAATAGTATATTTTTTATTGCAATGAAAAAATGTCACACAATTTAAACTGTCAAAAAGAAAAAGTTGACAGGTAAAGTCAAGTGTCTTTGTTGTGAAAACGCCTTCTGATGAACAAGATTTTGTTTTTAAATAATTGGTATAGGCATGTACTACTATGCAAATTATTATGTAGCCTAATATTATTCGTATTAACTGCTGATTGTTAATAAAATACTGACATTAACTCTACTCACTGATAACCCACAAGAAAGCAGGCATTATAAGTAATATCTCTGCAAAAGTCACAGAAAATGTAACAAACAATTTGCACAGCATACTAGGCCTACGAGAAACAACACTATCTACAAAAGATTGTCGTAATGTCTCGTCAAATAGCCTATATCTAAAAAACCTGGATTCGTGTAAACTGTCGTAATCTATACTATTACCCATGTTTCTGACGTCAAATCAGATTTATGGCTCACATATATAACATTCCACGGCTGCTTTAATTAAAACGTACCATTCTCTGTGAAAAGGTAGCTATTGCAGATGATACAAAATCTAAATTAGACGAATGCATAAAAGTAATTCCACCAGCATCAGTATTGGCATATTTTCTTTTAAATATTTATATATATAAAAAAATCATATATAAATAATTATTTGTTATGATTATATATTCTATCACGTCTGAAAACTCACCTAGTTTCTGGTGCTGTATGGGTGAAGGCGCGTACGTCTACATCATCTTCATGCTTCCCTAAGAAGACTAAGAAAAAGAGAGGCGCGATTGTCTGTGATCCGGTTTGTGTTATCCCTTTCCCGGACTGCAGCGAGGCGGTGTGGCATCCCTAGCAGGAAGGGTTACATACCTGCTCTGATGCCAGGCCATATGGTGGGCACGTCACTGGCAGGAGCCATCACATGAGAGCGGGTGATTGACACGCGCTCGCATTCGTAGAGATTGCCTTCCCGCGGGATGAGGAGCCCACCATCTGTCGCTGCCGCTGCACACGCACCTCACTAAAGTGTAACAAGCTTTCATAGAAACTACACCCAAGTGCACACATATATTCAGATATACATGGGGTGAGGGAATGCAGTGGAAATAAACAGTAGGTTTTATTTTTATAAATTCAATTTAATTATGTATTAATGAACCATTTCAAATCTCTCTCTCTCTCTCTCTCTCTCTCTCTCTCTCTCTCTCTCTCTCTCTCTCTCTGTATATGTATGTGTGTGTGCGCGCGCGCGCGTGTGTGTAACACGCACTCGTTGCTGTTGCACAGAAAGGTTTTCGCGGTACAATCTTTTATAAACCATAAATGATATGTGGTTATGAAAATATGGTTATAGTGCCACCTGGTGGCAATTATTTTGAACTGCATGAAGGCTGGGTGTTGGAAACATTACAGAATCTGTAACTAACGTCAACCAATGCTTTATGGAAAAGGTGATAATCCACATTATTAGGGGTCCAGGAACCATGTTGTAGCTATTTGTTCTTTGTGTATTTATTATTATTATTATTTGTAGTAGTATGGGTTCATGTTTTTTTGTTTTTTTAAACTATGTTTTTGTTAAGATTTTTATTAGAGGTTAATGCGTAAAGCTTTTAATAAATCTTTCAAGTCTAATCTTTTATTTAACAGTTTCTATAAGTTTGAATGACTGAATAACTTTCTGAATAAATGCACAGAAAAATTGCCAAACATGGTTAAATATATACTGCTGTCAATTCAGATAATCAGATATAGTATAAAATATGCTTATTTGGCATGCTTATTTCGAGGACAGGGCTTCGAGTTTGAAATTTCACCCAAACCCAGAACACTTTTAAGATAATATGTAGTATTATATTTCTATGAAGACACACTTATTTAGTGTTGTGGTATTAATAATAAAAACAACACTTATCAGTCACGTCTCTCTACCAAGCTCTCCCT
This sequence comes from Scardinius erythrophthalmus, assembly GCF_964197995.2. Taxonomy (NCBI): domain Eukaryota; kingdom Metazoa; phylum Chordata; class Actinopteri; order Cypriniformes; family Leuciscidae; genus Scardinius; species Scardinius erythrophthalmus. Next base: position 26,547,462 of record NC_138238.1, on the reverse strand, counting down.
CACCATTCACACTATTCTCCCTTGACTATAATCACACATACCTTTTCCTCATTTACCACAATCAAGGACTGCATAAAGGCCACATGCACACTCTAAAGTTTCAGGAGTGACAACCACATTTTAATAAGCGTGAATTTCCTACATTAGCATTCTGTGTGTGTGAAACATGACTCGTATCCAAAACTATGATAACTGACACTGTGGTAACCATAGCAATGTTCTGGCATCTCTTGTGTTTGGTATCTGTATTTTTGACCAAAGTAATATTACAGTGACCAAAGACATGTTTTGTTTATGCTAGGAAGGCTGCTTTGCAGATTTTGTGTTGCCATGTTCACTTATTACAAGCGTCTTTGGGCTTCACAGCTAACCATAAAGGTTATTTTGATAAACATGACACAATATAACATTACAATTCCATGAAAAAAAAGATTTTTACTGTTATAAAACAAGTATTTGTGAGCATTAGGAACTGAAGGTGTCAGAGTAAATAGGAAACACACACGATCATTGTCATCGGTAAACACAGCCAATTATGAAACTTCCGTGTTGTTATCAAGGCTTGTGCAGCTGCTCTGGAGAAACTGCACTGACTGAGCCAGCTGACTGCTTTCGAACTGCTCTTGTGACACTCTAATGGCATACATTGTTTCACCTATCCATTGGCCTGTGTAGGATTGAGTGCAAATCAAATACAAATGAATCTTCCTGGTGATTTGTTCAAACATAATTCCACACAGAACTCAACATTCCAGACACCAAATCACCAACCCCAGAGCCATAAAAGAAGGCTCCAGCCAGTCTACCTAACCAACGAAAACCCCAGCTAAGAACTTTACGGCCATGCAAGCTTCAAAGAGATGAGCCAAACTAAAGGAAGAACTTGTCAATGTGAGATAGCTTGGAAAAGAATGATTGGCTCAGAGATGGCACAGCTCAGTGCTCGATCAAGATAACAGCAGAGAAGCTGCTGGACTCCACACAGACACAAAACAGACCCCAGTCTCCTTAAGGACCTCTGAATGACCCAGAGTTTTGAAATCACTTCAGACCAAAGAGACTGAGACTTTGACTACAAAAATAGATAAAAATCATCCCAGAACAATTCTCGATGGACTTATAATCAAACATCATGCAACTACATGATTCTATTTTGTGTATACAATATATGTGTGTGTCTAATATGCTTAGATCCCATATAATTCATGTAATTGTTATAACTATTAGATGCTTGAATGAAAGTGTGTCGTGCTTCCTATCAGTACGATCGTATGTTCTTAATTCAAAAGATGGCTTGAGTGAAATCTGTGTGAAATGTTCCGTATTCTTATAATAGTAATAATGTCTAAACTGTGGCCTCTTTCCTCTCTGCTAGAGCTTAGAGAGTAAGGAGAGCACAGATAAGCTTGATTTATGATAAGAAGTGAAGAGAACGCCACCTCCTAAATAGAGATGCACCGATTACAATTTTCTGGGCCGATTCCGATTTCTGATTTTTCATTAAGTTTGACCTGCCGATACCGATTTTTAGCCGATTCCGATTTCATTTTTTCTAACCACTTTACAGCACACACAAATATTTATTTGTACATTTTACAATTTGCATAGTTCACACACATCTAAAGTGCAGTGTTGTGGAAGAACCATTTCCTTTTCACATTCAATATCCAATAATTTTATATATATATGTATTTAGCAAACGAAACGTCTGTATGAAAACAGGGAATGGCAATAAAATAATATATAAATAAAAAATAAAATAAATATAGCTTTGCAGTATAAAGATATTTCTCAAAGCACACACACACAGGCCTATTGCAATCACTTCGAACTGAATAATAAAACAAGTTTAAATGGGTACATTTTCTATAAAAATATTAGTCTTTGTTTTCTTTTCTGACATGGCCTACTCCAGTTCTTGTTAAAACACGCAAATTCTGTGCTCACTGCAGAGCATAAAATCCGGGGGGAGGAGTCGGATAAAATCCAACTCCTCCCACCTTACATACCTAAACCTACCAATCTCCACCCCCTGATCCCTAAACCCACCCCTAAACCTACCCATCTCCACCCCTAAACCTACCAATCTCCACCCCTTATATAAGATCCGACTCCTCCCCTCGGATCTTGTGTACTGCATTGAGGTGCTACTGGCATTTTGGGCACTTTTTTTGTGAAACCCTATTTAGGCTATTTTCAACCAAAAGTGTGATTTCCCTTTAATTGAGCGCGAGCAGTGCAGCAAATAGACTCGGCGCCGAAACACGCGCTTCACTGCTCGCGCTGCTCCTGCTCCCATTGTGAATGCACTCATATTGATTAACATATGCACGCCGAAAAAAAATACGCGCTTGCGGTCTGAACGGACGTAATTCACGAGGTTTTCTACATGTGCTCCGTGTGCACGTGTGATGCTGATGTTGCGCAATGTTAATCATGCGGCGCCCGAGTGCATTTGACCGGCATAAAATCGGCATTTGTCAGACTGACCGGCCGGTCGCCGGTTACGGCCGATCACGTGAAAATCGGCCAATTCCGGTCACCAGCCGATCAATCGGTGCATCTCTACTCCTAAATAAAGACAGTGTCTAATTGGTCAGAACTGATCCAGGAGGCTGGGCAGACATTTGAGTTTAAAATCTTAACACCAGAACAAAGTTTAAGTTTAGTGCAGAACAAAAATGCAGCAGGAGATGAAGATCTAGACCAGACCAATAACCATGTACACGCGCAGAGACGAAAGAACCCAAATCAAGATCAGAAGAACATGGGTTAAACAACTTCATTCAAGCCATCATCTACTCTCGCCTCAATTTCCTTTCTTTTCTTAGTTTCCTTTCTTTTCCGTTGTGAGTCTCGGTTCTAAGTTAAGTTTTGCGGCAAGATTTCGGTCCACGTTTCTTCTGCAAAGCGAGCTTCAACAGAAGGTGTGTTCGACATCGGCTGCGGCTGGATGTAACCAATCGGCGAGAGTAGCCGCGTGCAGGCGGGGAGGAGCTGCAAACGGAGACGTGAAGTCGGACACTTTCTGGTTCCCGTAGTGACCGCTCACGTGGTGTTTGCATACTTTGCCACAGCTGAAGTGAAATAAATGCAATATTTGCCAAATAATACACAGATGTTTCTGAGACATTTTCATTCAATACTTTATGTACTGCTTCATACAGTGTCTGTTTGAACAAGACTAAAGTTCAACATAAGCTACTATCAATGAAGTGGAGTCTACGTTTTTTAATCAGTTTTCATTTGACAAACATGACACAATATAACACCGCAACTACATGAAAAAAGTGTTTGCTGTTATAAAAAACTGATTTGTGAGCTTTAGAGGAACTAAAGGTGGTCGAATAAACACGAAACACACGTGATCGTTGTCATGCGGTGAATCCGGCCAATCGTGGAACAGCTGTGTCGTCATCAGCCCTCGTGCAGCCCAGTGCAGCCGCTCTTGAGAAGCTGCGCTGGCCGAGTTCTCCGGCTAATCTCGAATCGCTCTCGCGGTACTTTGATGGCACACGTCACAGTCACGTGGCGTCGGTGCTGTATCAGGTCGGACAAAATTTCCCCCTTTGACGCCGACCAAAGGAATTCCCAAAAGGAACGCAAAACGAGCAAGTAACCTCCAGACTCTTAAGCTGAACTGGTGTATTTTGATATAGATTTAATAACCTACGAAACGATAGAAAGGTTAAATTAATGTTTGATGGTTCATTCAGGTCATGTCTTATAAGTGCATATAGAATCGTGAGATTTCATCATCTCACTCATCATCTCACTCTTTCCTTACTCTATTCCTTTCTGCAACTCGTATGAATGTGTGTGTGTGTGCGTGTGTTTGTGTTAGGTATTAGTTTTATGTGTTAGAATAATCAATAAAGTCTTGTCTTACTTGTGTTATGTGCTTACAAATTTAATGTCTTAAACTGCTGATCTAAGTTACCTTGCTAATAAATAGTGTTTCACTATATTTTGGATATTTATATCCGTTGCAGAGCTGAGAATTACAGCCAGTTCAAATGAACCGTGAACGAGTCATTTGCTCGGTTGTAATAAGTGATTCTTTCGAATTCCCTATAAATTAATTAATAATTCCTTTGAGCTAAATTGACCAGTCAGAATCACACAATTATCTTACACCTGTTTACACCTGGTCACTTCATGCATTTTTACTGATTGGATAATTATCTGTTTTATGTTCTATTTACACAAAAACAAATCTCCGCAAATTATGTTTTATTAACAAAGTTCAGGACGTTCGATAATCAACTCAATTTGCTCAGGGTGTATTTATACAGCCAACATACCTCTGTCTGATTACTGTAATTCTTTATATGTTGGACTGGATCAGTCATCTCTTCATCGTTTACAGTTAGTCCAAAATGCAGCAGCTCAGCTCCTAACTGTGACTAAAAAGCGTGAGCACATTACTCCGGTTTTAGCCTTGCTCCACTGGCTTCCTGTCCGTTTCAGGATTGATTTTAAGATTTTACTGCTTTATTGCTTGTTTTTAAGAGTTTGAATGGGTTGGCACCTTCTTATTTATCAGAACTTTTACACGTCCGCACTCCTGTCCAAAGCACTGAGGTTGTCCAATCAGATGTTCCGAGATGTTCCGAGATCCAGGTTGAAAAATAAAGGTGACTGAGCCTTCGCAGTGGCTGGTCCTAATCTTTGGAATAGTCTACTCTACAGGTTCATATAAGAACAGCTAGGACTGCTGAAATGTTTATGTCATTGCTTAAGAACCACCTGTATTCTTTAGCTTTTATTTCGAGTTGAGTTTTGCAACTGAGACATTTTCTACTGTGTTTTTTTACTGTTTAATTGTTTATTTGTGTGGATTTGTCATTGTTAAGCACTTTGGTCAACTGTGGTTGTTTTTAAATGTGCTATATAAATACATTTGAACTTGAACTTGAACTTGAACTGTCCCACAACAGTTTTCCAGCAATTGGCCCCGCCCGATTGCTAACATGTCTGAGATCGAGCTATTCCTGTCTGATGACGAGAGTCCTGCTTATCCCCAGATCCTCTGCCGTAATCTGCCGGCCCCAGGTTCACTTTTTCACCTGACACCGGCGCCAAGCCCCAGGCCACCGAGGACTACCCTCATCGCCTCCGTTGAGACATCCACCTTCCTCCCCGTCGTCCTCCTATCTTTCAACCTTCCCAATGATACCCTCCATTGAAAAGTTGACAGTACTTGGATTGAAACAAATGCTGATTAACACATGCAGTTCTACCAGAAAGACTCGGGAGATAAATTGATATAACAAGCGTAAATTTATTAACAGCCCAGCAAGCATAAATTTATTAAAGTTCTTTGGCGTAGGCCCCGTCCTTAGCGTGCAATGCGAGGGTAGCGAAAGCTGCATATCCTGCCTGAAGACGAAGGCAGGGGCGCAGCCGACCCCCTGGAGGTAAAGGAAGGGACCATCCTGGTGGTGGTGGGGAGGATGAAGGGGAAGGTACCATCTTGGTGGTGGTTGGGGAGGATGGAGGTAATTGGCAGCATCAGCATCTGCGAACTCAGACAAATGTAAGTACCAATCTTTTATACTGCGAGTGTTAACATATGATTGGTTAGAAGTGAGGTAATACATGACGCCCTGATTGAGTCTTCCTGGCAGAACTTACGCTAAAGCTTTCATTTCTCTCTGAGATTGAACAAAGCACAGCTTTACGGCCTATACCTCTCTTTGCAGTCAGCTATCCTCTCTCCTAAATCCACTTTAGCCTCCAAAGCAGCTAAGAGATCAAGCAAAGAATCCAAACTCACATTTCACAACATCACTGTCCTCCTCCAGTGCAAGGCCAGGCCCTTTTCGAGTACCGGACCACAGCAGCAGCCCTTCTGCAAGCCTTGGCCGTGCCCCTGATTCCGCCACTGCAAAACCTTATTTGCCTTTTCCTTCTACTCAGTCCGTTACCGTGGCTCCCCCCGTCATCACGCCTCACATCACAATGCCCGCTGGCTTCTCCTTAGCCTCCCAATCTTTACCTTTACCTTTCCCTTTCCCTCCTGCAATCTCCAACCCTCTCCTCTTTCCGTTGCCTCCAGTTCTTACAGCAGATGTCCGTTAACAGCGCAGGCCCAGGTGTCTCAGCACTTTCCCTCTGCTGTTTCTAACCCCTCCCCTTTCCGTGGCCTACAGTTTCAACAGTAGAAGCTAGAGACACAGGCTCACACGTCATATTTTAAACAATCATGGGCCGGATTCTCTCCCTCCCAACTCTCTTTTTCAGTCTGATTCACAATATACACTTTTCACTGCAACACTGCAGCCAGTCCTACAGAACTCCGTCACCTCAGAGCCACCCACAGTGGCAAACAACATCCGAGCTCAGATTCTCACATGTTCAGATATCGATCTATCCTCCCTACTTTCTCCGGTTCCCCTTACTGTATCCAGCTGTCAAACAGACTGCAGGGATTTTTTAGTCATGCTAAAAAAATCCAACTCCCTATTCATCCCACATCCTTTCATTTCCATAATTCTTCATCGCGTTCAGCAATTACACAGAGATAATCTGTTCAGCCTTCCCCCATAGGTGGCATAAACTGATCTATCTGGCCGTAATACCAGAGCTCATGCTATCACATGGAGGAAGCCATTTTTATACCTATCACAAACGGAAGAACCCGATATCGCCTTCTGGTCTGTTTGGCAACGCTGTCAGTACTGTCAGCACGTCGACAGGTTTCAGGAGGCGATATCGGGTTCTTCCATTCGGCCTAACTCTCTCCCCTCACACCTTCACCAAGTGCATGGATGCAGTTGAGGCTTCAGGGCACCCGGGTGCTAAATTATATAGACGACTGGCTTATTCTGGCTCAGTCGCAGGAGCTGGCAGTTCGGCATTGAGATGTCGTCCTTGGCCACATTCAGAGCTTGGGGTTGAGGCTCAATACAAAGAAAAGCGTGTTGGCAACCGCCCAGAGAACTACGTTTCTGGACTTGAATACGACTTGCGCGCAGATGCCTTCGTTCCCTATCTATGTGGAAGAAACCTTGGTTCCTGCCCCAAGGTCCAGTGTTGGGAGCACCATATCGCCGGAAAGCCATTTCGACAGACTCATCCCTCACGGGCTGGAGTGCGGTCATGGACTGCCGATTTACAAGAGGTCTGTGGCAGGACCTTCATTACTCTTGGCATATAAATTGCCTAGAAATGTTCGCAGCCTTCCGGGCTCTGAGGAGCTTCCTCCCAGACCTCAAGGGTCACCACGTTCTTGTGAGAAAAGACAACATGTAGGTGGTGTCCTATTTGTATCATCAGGGGGCCTGAGATCGCGCCCTCTATGCAGACTGGCGCATCAGATCCTCCTGTGGTCCCAGGGAAGACTGTTGTCTCTCAGAGGGCAGACATCCTGTCGAGACCCCAAGGTAGTGGAGTCTAAATACGAGAGGTTCGGCCAAGTGGAATTGGATCTGTTAGTGTCTCAAGAGACAACACACTGTCCACTGTGGTTTTATCTCACGCATCTGGGCCCCTGCATTTCCCCTGATTGCTCTGCTCCATCTGGAGAGGGTCAGTCGACTCCAGTCCCATTGTGGCCAGCCCGAGTATGGTTCTCAGACATAGTATCGCTCCTGTAGGGCCCTCCATGGGAGATTCCCATCAGGAGGGAACTGATTTCTCAGGCAGAGGGCTCAATATTCCACCCTCCAGAGCTGTGTAAACTGTGAAAACAGTATATAACTTAACTTAAGACTTATATAACTTAAATATATATTTAAATATATATGTATAATTCTTTAATTTTATTATTAATACGTTAAATAAATAAAAAATAACAAAGCAACACCTCTCTTGAACGTATTTTGTGATTGTTTTCGAAACAGCCCAAGCCATTTCTCATCACGCTGTGTTAAATTCAGACTGAACAGCTGCTCAAAACATCTCTCAGTTGGATAAAGAAAACCAGTGTTGCTAATTCAATTTTGATGGTTGACGATTGAAATGAAGATAAAAACGATTACTGTGAGATACATAAGTCATACATTGGGCATGAGTGAGTTCATTACTATTCATGCGCAAGCAAACCATGTGTGTGCTCTTGGCTCACTGATAGCTATAACATCATATTTTTGCATGAACACAGTTCAATATATTTGCATAGTTGTCAAAATTAATGTACTGTGAGTGTTTTATAACTGATGCTCTTCGAAGAAGTGTTTTTTGGAGAAGCTTGTGAGGATCAGTGGTGTTTATGTAGGCTACACTTGGGCATCAGATGCCCCAAAACACAGACATGATTGCTTGTTCTGATAGAGGAACTGTTCACTGATGACATCGACCTGTCTTCAGATAACTCAGTTTCCACACATTCAGAATGTTTTTATTTTTCATTTTAGATTTTGGTGTGTTTAATAATTCTGAATTGATCCGTGTAATAGCTATATATAGTCCTTTGATATCTCCCTGTGGTCTTGTATGGTATAATAGGTTGACTTGTGCGTATTTGTTAAAGTTACTGTATAACTGAGCAGAGTAAGTACTTTAAAGTTGTAAAGAATATCTGCAGTGACATTTTTGCAAAGTATGTATTGATTAGGAGAGGAGGGGGGCCTTGGAGTAAAAAGGTTTGAGAAACACTGCTCTGAGCCGTTTCTCCCAGAACCCTCCAAATTTACTTGACTGCATGGAGATGTTTCAAAGCATTCCATCTTTTGTGTGTTGCACCCTCTTCCCTCTCAGAGGTGACGTACCTGAGCTCTAACATGTCTGAGAGTGGCTGGCGGGCGGGCACTCAGGTTCGAACTTTACTGAAAAAATGCTTTTGATTGGTAGCACTTCACTATAAAACACAAGTTGCCAGCTCAGGGTGCTGACCCACCAAAGACTGTCCGATTAGAGACGAAAACGAAGATGCACTTGCTTTCTGGGAATAACCCATTTATTGTCACCACTCAACAGACTGGTTTGTATTGTTGTGGTTGTGGTTTTCTATCAAATAAACAGTAACATAAACATGAATATACATAATAATAATAATAATAATAATAATAATACATTACAACAAATAAACATATGAGCAGTAATACAGCACAGTAAAATAAGATTAATAATTAAACTTGAACATTATTAGAAAAATCTGAAAGCAAATTTAAGGTAGGCTGTAAATTCTATATTATATGCAACGCACAGCTGTAATGTATGGCGCCGCTCTGTCTGGGTTATGAGAGTGCATGCACGTAGCAAATTGTTTACAACAATTCTCCCATTAAATATAGAAAAAATACAGCAAACTTCGCTTCAAAGTTTTACAATTATTAATACAATTATTAATTACAATATAACATGTAATAATAAAGCAAGTGTAACTCTAGTGCGGACAATAATAAAGATATGTATTCAAACATACGAACTAGAGAGTTACAGGCATGAATACACGTTGTCAAGGTTTCTGGACGCTGATTGGCTCAGGCAAGGTGCTGTATGTGCGTGTGCCTCAAATACAGAGGGAGAGATTTTAGAGAGAAAGGTTAGTGACAGCAAACAATAGCCTTTTTTACAGCCGCCCCCAGATTTGCTTAAGGAAATATGTACACATTCAAAAGGCTTCTATTCTACTGTGGGTTAACAATTACTTTAATCAGGAATGGCAGGTAATTGTATAAGGCGTGCAACTGGCCGATGGTTTTTTCTCCCACCTAAACCTTGGCTGTCCTTACTCTAGTGTCAACTCCAGGGAATACTTATGACACCTTTCCCACGGGTCAGAAAGCTCTGTGTAGTTGAGGATCGATGATCAACACTGTAGTCCCAACCTGGATGTCTAAAGTATCTTTTTGGCATTTTTAGCTCACCATTGGAAGCCTTTTGAATAGCCATGGACTCGATTAGCTCCTCGAGAGTCTTAAACTGACTGAAATCAGAGGATTTGAAGCACACAAGAGGACTGGAACCAGTCTTAGGAATTTCATTATTGTCTATATCAACTGGACTGGGGCATTCGGGCCACAGATTGGCTGGACCTTTCAAGAAAGGCGGTCCTTGGGACCAGAGACTTCCCGGGCGAAGCTCGCGCAGACTCATTCCCCGAGTGATGTCATCGGCTAGATTATTTGCGGAGGGTACGTACTGCCAGCTGTGTTGTTCTGTGAGGTCCTGGATTTCTACTACCCGAGTACCAACAAATACTTTGAATCGGCAAAAGTCAGATTGTAACCATGTGAGGACAGAAGTGGAATCAGTCCACAAGATTGTTTGGCGTATGGGCAGGTTAATCTCATTGCTGAATACTTTGGCAAGTTGAGCTCCTGCACACAATTTCAGTCAGGGAACAGATTGTTGTTTTTTTGGTGCTACACATGATCTTGCTGTTAAGAAGGTTACCTCTGTTTGCCCATGTTGATCCTCTGTTCAAAGATATGCCACAAGAGCCATAAGCACGGTCGGAGGCATCACAGAAAACATGTACTGTATGTCTCTTAGGCTCGTTTCTGTGTCCTTGGTGGGGCTACAGTAACACTGAGGAAGAACAATATTCTGTAGGGATGGTAGCTCCTCCTCCCATTCAGTCCAGGTTTGTAGCAGATCTGTGGGCAAGTGTGGATCATCCCAATCAGTTTTTTGTCCCACAGCCGCTGTACGATGATCTTGGTGCGAGTTGTATAAGGGGGTGTGGCAACAAAATGGGTCGTACTGGCTGGCTAGGATTCTGTATATGTTGTGCATGGTAGTCTCACTAATGTCCTTGGCACGGTATTTGTAGGAGATTGTGTCAGACTGATGGTTCTAGAGGAGCCCCAATGTCGATTCCTGGATGTCTGTTCGGCCTTGTGAAATCCAGAGTTCTGCACTGTCCGATATGGTATCGTGAGGCAGGTGGCTTATAGTTGAAGGGGCATTGCTGGACCACTGCCTCAGTTCAAAGCCTCCATCTGCCAGCAGGTTCCTTATTCTGTCAAGTCAGGTCACCTTCATTTTAGATAGCGCTTTTAACAGTATAGATTGTTTCAAAGCAGCTTTACAGTGATAATAGGAAATTAAAGAAACAGATATTGTTTTGACTTTACAGCAGCTATAGAATAATGTTATTGTCCAGCTAAAGTTAGTTTTGATTGATTCACTTCCGTTGCAAAGATCATTAGTTATTAACTTAAATTCGCACAACAACAGTGCCTGGTGGCTCGAGAATGCAGACCTTGAAATAGATTACAAGGTGCAAGCGTTGAACATTTTTTTAAAACGTTATCATCTCTGTGTAAACTTAAAAAGTGCGAATGTGAAAACGCTGACGGCATGCACATGTGTATTACGCGGTTTAGTCTATAGGTATGCGCGTTTGAATATGTGTGCAGGAATGTAGTCTTTCTTTATATATTGACCTCAACAAATTACTTGTTTGGCATTGAAAATTCATAATACAGATTTTTTTTTTTCTTCTGCGGATCCATGTCAACTGGAATCATTTTGAAAACGTTTTATCTGTACAGAGGGGAAGGGAAGGGAAGGAGGCTTTCACAGGGGAGAGACTAATGAACAGATTCAGGACTGCGTTGTCGTCGTGTCCAGGCGCATCTCCTTCAACAGATCTGGATACGGTCTGGATACGGCGGACTGCGGTAAACCTTGGGATAAACAGAGTGACTAATATTAGCATAGACATCATTCTTCTTATGATGTAATGAGTACATCAGGATTTATGGGAAGTGTTCCCGGTTCCGTCTGACCTATTCAATGCAGCCCAACATTGAATTATAGAAGATGATAATGTATTGTGTATGCTAGGTGAAAGAGATGTGTTTTTAGTCTAGATTTGAACTGACAGAGTGTGTCTGCTTCCCGGACAATGTTAGGAAGACTGTTCCAAAGTTTTGGTGCTAAATAGGAAAAGGATCTACCTCCAGCAATCGATTTTGATATTCTAGGTGTTATCAACTGGCCAGAATTTTGAGATAGCAATAGGCATTAAGGACTATAATGCGTTAAGAGCTCGCTCAAGTACTGGGGAGCTAAACCATTAAGTTCTTTGTAAGTAATCAGCAATATTTAAAAATGTATACGATGTTTAATAGGGAGCCAATGCAGTGTTGACAGAACCGGGCTGATATGGTCATACTTCCTGGTTCTGGTAAGACCTCTAGCTGCTCCGTTTTGGACCAGCTGTAGTTTGTTTATTAAGCGTTGCAGGGCAACCACCCATTACAACATTACAATAATCTAGCCTTGATGTCATGAACGCATGAACTAATTGTTCCGCATTTGTCATTGAGAGCATATGACATAATTTAGATATTTTTTTTTAGATTATAGATACTATAGATTTTAGATATAAAAATGCGGTTTTACAGATACTAGACACGTGACTTTCAAATGAAAGATTAGTATCAAAGAGCACACCCAGGTTCCTAACCGACGATGAAGACTTGACAGAGCAGCCATCAAGTGTTAGACAGTATTCTAGGTTATTACGTAAGGAAGTTTTTTTGTCCAATAATTAGAATCCCTGTTTTTTCAGAATTAAAGGATAATTCCGGTATTTAACACTTTGAGTCTATTTTGTAGTTTGTTTTGGATGAACAAGAGTGGTGGACAAAGAAATTTTGACAATAGTTCCTATCTCGACTTTTTGACTATTTTAGAATTGCCCATGACCGCTTTAGAATGGGAGTCTATGGCCATGCACAAACATCCTTAACATGTTTAACATCCTAAAACAACCCTTAACGTTCGTTTTCAAAACTGTTCAACTCACCGAGTGGTTAGTGGTGTTCTCTGATGATTAAAAACAAATATATCGGCGCAATGTATGATTTCAATCCGTTTATTTTTCTATAGTGGAACTATTTTTTCAGATACCTCACAACTGCGTATAAACTTCTGCTCTTCCGTAACTTCCGTTGCTCTGCTCACGATAGCCTTCTGAGAGACAGAGAACCAAGCGAAAAGACCTAAAAGACTACAACCAAATGTAAACAGCCCCCTTTCCGTTTCTGGTAGCGCAGTAATATCAACGAGCAATGAGTCCTCCAACGGAAATCAATGGGATTTTACAAAATGCCAAATAAAACACGACAGAAACTGTATTTCGCTACGCTACTTGTTTTGGAACATCAACGAACACCACTAACCACTCGGTGAGTTGCACAGTTTTTAAAACGAACGTTAAGGGTTGTTTTAAGGACATGTTTGTGCATGGCCATAGACTCCCATTCTAAAGCGGTCATGGGCAATTCTAAAATAGTCAAAAAGTCGAGACAGGAACCATTGTCAAAATTTCTTTGTCCACCACTCTAGTTCATCCAAAACAAACAAGTAGTAGGAAATTACTAGTCATCCAGTTCCCTTTTGAGGGAACTCGCGATGCGTCAATGACGCTTTGGGAACGCTCCTGTGTGATTGCATCTGAAGCATTTGTGTCAACTAGTCCAATGGCGAGAGTGGGCTTCACGGGCGGGTGACGTCACGACCAGGAAAGGATAAAGCACATCCGGAATAGAACTGCGCCAGCTTCTGTGCCTCAGCAAGTGCTCTGTGTTACATACTGCCTGTCTTATTTATTGTTGTCTGTCACTATATCAGTCACAAGCATAGATATTATGGTGAACAAAACAACCTTAGATTGTGTGTTCCTCCCTGCCCTCTTTCCTTACGGGTGGGGATACACACGATGTATGTGTTGTTTGTTTGGAACGGAGCATAATCTGTCAGCGCTCGAGGGCGCTGACTACGAGCATTGCGAGTTACAATCGCTTTACTCGCTCCGTTCCCGCTTGTCACTCTTTGAGGAGGGTGTTCAGGCTCGCGTTCCTCGCAGTACCGGCCCTGTTGTTGTCGAGGCAGCATGGAAGCTGGTATTGTGGGGTTCGCAAATGGCTCTCGCGGAGGGGTTAGAGACAGGCTCCGCCTTTTCTCTGCCTTTACCCAGGGGTTCCAGCGCTCTCTCTCTGGGATCGGAAGCCCACGCCGCGGCTTCTTCCAGCGGTCAGCATAGAGGACGCACGGCAAGAGCGCGCAAGTGGTTTTTCAGAATACTCAGTTCTCCTGTTATTTCAGTGTTGTATTTGACTTAAGGTAAGCCTATCTTCGATTCTCTGCTTATTTTTCATTTTTAACTTCACATAATTCTGTATTTTATTTAGACGTGTTGCTACATTAATAAAGCGTTCAGCTCTCGTGTGAAGACCGACTCGTGTGAAGACCGACTCGGGTAAAGACCAGCGACTCTACCTGCGCGACTCCACTGAGCAAGGACACCAGAAAGGCACTTAAGTATATCCTTTTCCCTTTCCCTTCCCACTTTTTATCTTATTTTACACCTTACTCAACATGTGCTTTCAATACATTCCTGTTATCTCTCGGCAACACCCTTTCATCACGCGCAAAATGCAGCGCATCTGCGTCCCATTCTCTCATCCTCACACACACCTCTCTCTCTTTCCGTGGGTCTATGGAATTGTCAGTTAGCAGTCAATAAAGCTGACTTTATTCCAGCCTTTGCATCTCATTCTACTCTTAGTATCCTGGGCTTGACTGAGACCTGGATTCGTCCAGAAGACTCAGCAACCCCTGCTGCTCTCTCTAACAATTTATCCTTCTCTCACTCCCCTCGCCAGTCTGGGAGGGGTGGGGGTACAGGGCTTCTCATTTCTAACAATTGGAAATACTCAGCGCTCTCTTCTCTATGCAACAACAACTCATTTGAATATCATGCTATTACACTTACAACTCCCAATAAGATCCATATTGTAGTCATTTATCGCCCCCCAGGTCAGCTGGGTAACTTCGTAGAGGAGCTGGATGTGCTGCTGTCCTCTTTCCCTGAGGACGGCACCCCACTTCTAGTCTTTGGTGACTTCAACATTCATCTCGAAAAGCCGCATGCAACAGACTTCATCTCTCTCCTAGCCTCTTTCGATCTCAAACGACTCATCACCACAGGAACTCACAAATCAGGCAACCAACTGGACCTGGTTTACACACGCAACTGCATCACAGACAACATTTTGGTGAGACCTCTCCATGTTTCAGATCATTTCCTCATTACTTTCAGCCTACAACTCTCTACCCCTGCACCTCCAACCCCACCACCAGTCACTTTCAGGCGAAACCTGCGCTCACTTTCTCCCTCCCATCTTTCTCTGCCGTGTCATCTTCTCTTCCCCCACCCTCACAATTCTCATCTCTGGATGTGAATACCGCAACGGATACCTTATGCTCCACTCTAAACTCTTCTCTAGACAATATCTGCCCTCTCTCCTCCAGGCCAGCACGCGCTACTCCCTCCAACCCCTTGTTATCTGAGGTTCTTCGTGAACACCGGACCGAACTCAGGGCAGCGGAGAGGAAATGGCGCAAATCAAAAGACACATCTGACCTAAGTATGTATAAATCTCTCCTCTCTTCCTTTTCTGTTGATGTTCATGCTGCAAAATCTTCATACTTCCACAACAAGATCAACAGCTCCTCCAACACATGATCACTCTTCAAGACATTCAACTCTCTCCTCTGTCCACCTCCACCACCACCCACCTCCTCTTTAACTGCTGACGATTTTGCAAACTTCTTCACCAACAAAACAACAACTATCAGCAGTCAGTTCTCAGCTCCACACACACAGGAACCCAGTCTGACCCCTTCCACAGCCAATATCCCTCTGTCCTCCTTTTCTCCGCTAACCGAGGAAGATGTATCTACACTTCTCCTCTCCAGTCATCCTACCACCTGCCCTCTAGACCCCATCCCCTCACACCTTCTACAAGCCATATCTCCCCCACACTTCTACCAGCACTCACACACATCATCAACTCATCCCTACATACTGGCACTTTCCCTACAGCATTCAAGCAGGCTCGGGTTACTCCACTGCTTAAAAAACCAACACTAAACACATCATCTGTAGAGAATTACAGACCTATCTCTCTCCTACCATTCATTGCGAAAACACTTGAAAGAGCTGTTTTCAACCAAGTAACATCCTTCTTGTCTCTAAACAACCAGCTGGATGTCAACCAATCTGGCTTCAAGAAAGGGCATTCAACTGAGACTGCATTACTGTCGGTCACAGAAGCCCTACAGATCGCAAAAGCTGCTTCCAAATCTTCAGTCCTCATTCTCCTGGATCTGTCTGCTGCCTTCGACACTGTGAATCATCAGATCCTTATGTCCAGCCTCTCATCACTGGGCATCACAGGAACTTCACTCCACTGGTTCGAGTCCTATCTCACAGGTAGGTCCTTCAGGGTCGCATGGAGAGGCGAGGTATCCAGAGCACATCAACTGACCACAGGGGTTCCCCAGGGTTCAGTTCTTGGTCCCCTCCTCTTCTCCATCTACACCACATCACTGGGACACATCATACAGGCACACGGTTTCTCCTAACACTGCTACGCTGATGACACACAGCTCTTCCTCTCATTTAAACCAGATGATCCCACAGTAGCTGCACAGATCTCAAGCTGTCTGGCGGACATCTCGACATGGATGAAGGAACATCACCTGCAGCTCAACCTGGCAAAGACAGAGCTTCTCGTCCTCCCTGCCAATCCGTCTCTACAGCACGACTTCACTATCCAGCTAGAATCATCATCAATCACCCCATCAAGGTTGGTCAGAAATCTTGGAGTAACGTTTGATGACCAGCTGACCTTCACAGATCACATTTCAAAGACAGCTCGATCATGCAGGTTTGCACTGCACAACATCAGGAAGATCAGGCCTTTCCTTACTGAGCATGCAACACAACTTCTCATCCAGGCCCTGGTCATTTCTAGGCTTGACTACTGCAATGCTCTTCTGGCCGGACTTCCATCATGTGCAACTAAACCTCTACAAATGATTCAGAATGCTTCAGCTCGTCTTGTCTTCAACGAGCCCAAGAGGGCCCACGTCACTCCTCTGTTCATTTCTCATCTAAGTTCAGCATTTCATCCAGACTTGTCTGGTTGATCTTTTACTACATTTAATTTTGAGGAATTAAATGGTATAATTCGGTGCTGCAGCTGTGCATCGAGTTAAGGGAATTGAAGATTCTCCATCTCAATCCCCTGTGTACAATGAGTTTTGGAGTTTATAACTTCCATGTTAGGGCCTTCCAGTTTTTCCCAATCTCCAGTAATAAAAAAAATGAGATCCCGGATCAACCCTTTCAGCCTGTATTTTCAATTCTAAAAATGTATGTTTAATAAATTGGGTTGAAAGACCTTGGGCATGGCCGATGCCAAAGGCAGAACAGACGCTTGCGAGCTATCAGTCCTGTCATGGCTTAGGCTCCCCTTAAGGCTCGGCATTACTCTACAGGCCAGTTAGAAACTCTTGGCGCTGGTGGGTAAAGCGTAAATGGGGCTGCTGGGCGGAGCAGCCCTAGCCATTAACAAACTCCTTGTACAGGACAGAGTGTCGTTTCCTGTGCTCCCCCTCAGAAAGATTGGGGACCGGTATGGCATTCTCAACAGAAGCCTTTGAAGCAGAAGATGGATCTGAGGACTGTTTTTTCTGCGAAAAAGGCTTCAGCCAAGGTCCTGATGCCACTGGTGTCAGACCTCTGAGGGCAACCCCGACCGGGGTGGAGCGGTGTACACCTCAGTATATGCCGCCCGCCCCACCTCGGTGCCCTCAGGAGGCCGTTCTACCAACCCCGCCACCCTTGGTGCCTCGGGGCACAGCAGGCTCCAGCGAGCACATGGCTAAGTGTCACTACGACTATGTGTCAAACTTGCACCCTCTGAGGGGGGTTCAAAAACAGTCAGTTCGGTTGTTTCCTGCCAGTATGCTTCAGGTCACCGAAGTGGCTGTTACAATAACACCAGAGGCCAGTCTCGAGAGACTGGTACCCTTAGTAGATTTCTGACAGAGTGAAGAATCTGCCGAATATATCTCCATGGGTCCTGCAGATAATAGAGAGAGGTTACAGAATCCAGTTTCATCCTCCTCCACCTCGTTACAACGGGGTGCTACTCACTTTAGTACATCCCAGGCAGGCTCTGGTAATGGAGCAAGAAGTAGAGTCTCTATTAGCGAAGGGAGCTAAAAAGCATGTGTACTCACCCTACAGAGTATCAGGGTTTTACAAGTGCTACTTTATTGTTCCGAAAAAAGGATGGGGGGTTGCGTTCCATTTTAGATCTTCGTCTGTTGAATTGTGCAGTCATGAAGCTCAAGTTCTAGATGCTCACACTCAAACAGATCGTGACCCAAATCAGATCTGAGGACTGGTTTGTCACAATAGATTTAAAATACGCTTACTTCCATGTCTCCATCCTCCCTCAACACAGGAAGTTCCTGAGGTTTCCTTTAGGGGTTAAGAATACCATTATCGGGTGCTTCCATTCGACTAGCTCTATCACCCCGCACGTTCACGAAGTGCGTAGATGCAGGACTTTGGGGACTTTGGTCGTTTCCTCCGTGGTGCTTTTAGACCAGGACAGGAGTATGCGGCTTAGAAGCCTTTTTATATATGTAGATATCCCTGTAGGATGTGGTATGCGACAGGCTGGTTCTCTCCGCTCACATTCGTAAGGTTTTACAACTTCGACCTGGGCGCGTCCCCAGGTTCTCAGGTGCTCTTGTCTTAGTTGTGCAGTATTCACACAGTCAGGTTCTGGTTCATATGGCGTTTTGGAATTCTCGTTCCCAAAGTGGCATTGACGCATCGCGAGTTCCCTCGAAAGGGAACATCTCAGGTTACGACTGTAACCCTAGTTCCCTAAGATGGGAACGAGATCATGCATCACTTTGCCATACTTCCTACATCCCTGTGATCGACTTGCTTTTCGAAGCTAGCGCGGTTCTATTCCGGATGTGCTTTATCCTTTCCTGGTTGTGACATCACCCGCCCATGACGCCCACTCTCGCCATTGGACTAGTTGACACAGTGCTTCAGACGCAATCACGCAGGAGCGTTCCTAAAGCGTCATTGACACATCGTCTCGTTCCTTTCTCAGGGAACTAGGGTTACAGTCATAACTTAAGACGTTTTTCATATCAGTTATGCATTCCGTTAATTTTGTGAATTGGCAAGTTTTGTCAGGGCGTGAAGAAATATAGAGCTGAGTATCATCAGCATAACAGTGAAAACTAATGCCATGCTTCCTAATGATATCTCCTAAGGGTAGCATGTACAGAGTGAACAGCAACGGTCCTAGCACTGAGCCTTGTGGTACGCCATACTAAACATTTGATCGATAAGACATCTCTTCATTTACTGCTACAAACCGGTCAGATAAATATGATTTAAACCATGCTAATGAAATTCCACTTATGCCAACATAATTTTCGAGTCTATTTAAAAGAATGTTGTGGTCAATAGTATCAAATGCAGCACTAAGATCGAGCAACACTAATAGAGAGATATAACCACAATCGGATGATAAGGGCAAATCATTTGTGACTCTAATGAGAGTACTAAGAGAGTCTCAGTACTATGGTACGGTCTAAATCCTGACTGAAAATCCTCACAGATACCATTTCTTTCTAAAAAACATAGTTGTGAGGATACTGCCTTTTCTAGTATCTTTGACAGAAAAGGTAAATTCGAGATCGGCCTGTAATTGACTAATTCTGTATGATCAAGTTGCGTTTTTTTTAACAAGCGGTTTAATCATAGCCAGCTTAAAAGTTTTTGGTACATATCCTAATGAGAAAGATGAATTAATGATATCAAGAAGAGGATATATGACCTCTGGAAGCATCTCTTTTTAAATAGCTTAGTTGGTATAGGCTCTAACATACATGTTGTCGATTTAGATGATTTAACGTGTTTAGTAAATTCTTCCTCTCCTATAGCAATGAATGAATCAAATTTTTCCTAAAGGAGACTACAATGCACTGCCTGATGTTATACTGTAGTAGAGGGTTGCATAGTTATAATTTTCTCCCTGATATTATCAATCTTGTAAATAAAGAAGTTCATAAAGTCATTACTGCTGTGCTGCTTGGAAACGTTAATTTAGCCACTGTTTCAAATAAATACCTAGTGTTTCGTTTATTTTCTTCTAATAGGGTTGAAAAATAAGCAGATCTAGCAGTTTTTGTGCTCTTTCCATGAAATGCAAAAAAAAAAAAATGTTTTACTCTTCTTTTGTTTTCTTCCAGTTGCGCTCCATTTTTCTGGGTGCTCTCTTAAAAGGGCCTGAGTTTGCTCGGTGTACCATGGCGTAGGACTATTTTCTTTAATCTTCTTTAAGCACAAAGGAGCAACTATGTCTAAAGTGCTGGAAAAGAGAGAGTCAAAAGTTTCTGTCGCAATATCGAGTTCTTCTAAGCTATCTGGGATGCCGTGGAGATGAAATTGATCAGGAATATTATTACAGTTTTTCTCGATTGGTTTGGCTCATTTCTTGAAACCGAGATGACATTCTCAAAATAACATGGACAAATCTCCAAACCACCTTGCAATTGTTCACAACAGAATGTCATTTTTCATTGGTTTTATCAAATTGCAAATGCTTTAGTACATGTCTCAAGTGACTCTGTGCTTTTTTTCAAATGATTATGTACAAGTAGCTACAGTTAGCACAATGAGCCCACATTTAGCACATTTTCCAAATAAATAGATCTTGCTGATCTAAACTGATTAGTTGATTTTTCAGTGAAATGGTTACTCTCTCCAAAACATATCAGCATGGTTTCATTGTGTAAGTCATCATATGCACAATTGTCTGTTCAACTGTCAAAATTAGTCAAAGATATAATACCATGAAAGAATTTCTTGGAACATTTGATAAATTTATGACAGTACTTGACAATCAATCAGGTGAAATTAGAACTAACGAAGGAGCAGTTTCCCACATCTCAGATGACCAGTCAAACAGTTTGTTTAGTTACCTGACAGGTGTTGTCTATGACAAAGACTGCTGCCAAAAGTATATAGACAGAGCTTGGCCTGGGGCCAGTTTCATTTGCAGTGTGAACATGGAAGCACCTCGCCAAGTACAACAGCAACTTCCTGCTCGAGGAAGAGGAGGAAGAAGAAGAGGAAGAGGAGGAGTGAGAATGCGTGGAGGAATAGGGGGAAGAGGCCGAGGAGCACGGAGGCACCATGATGTCCCAGATGAAATCCGGGCCACCCTTATTGACCACGTTATAAACCATCGCCTCACAATGGCAGAGGCAGGTCGCCGAGTGCAGCCTAATGTGCCTCGGTCTACAGTCTCCTCCATCATCCAAACCTTTCGCAGGGAAAACAGGTACAGAACTATTCTATTGAACTATTCAGTGTTGGTGTGTGTGTAGGCCTAGAGTACTGTAATATCTTCATGTGATGTTATATGATACTATAAAAATGACAAAGAAAAAAAATGGAGAAAATACTGTGAATAGTATTCCAGTCACTGTGCAGTGCATCACACTTTTAGTACCATAAAACAGCAGTACAATTACATTGGTAACTCATTTTGTAACAAATTTACAGTGTTGACCTTTGACTTGTATGTCTAGGATTGGACGACAGCCTCAAGTGGGTGGCAGAAGAAAACTTCTAAATGAACAACAAGAACGAGAAATATGCAACATGGTCATTGCAAATAATGCCATCACACTGAGACAGATTCGTAATGCAATCCTAGACAATGTAATGTTCCAAAATATAAACTCTATCAGCATCTCCACAATAGACCGGGTATTGAAGAAACATCAGATGACCATGAAACAGATTTACAGGGTACCATTTGAGAGAAACTCTGACAGAGTGAAAGAGCTGCGGTACCAGTATGTGCATGTAAGTCAACTATGGGTTGTCTATCATTGTAACACTATTACAGTAAGACATGGTTACCACTTTTTTTTGTTTTGCTTTATCCTTTTTACCTTCAGAATCAACAATATATATAAAAATATAACAATGTGTGCCACTATATCAGAAAGAGGTGTGGCCACACACATTCCCAGTTTAGGGCCCTACAATACACAAAAGCTCCTCAATTTTTTGGACCACCTTTATACTGATCTGATCCCGGAAAATGAGAGAGGTGAAGAAGGACCTCAGCTACCACATTATGTCATTGTGTGGGATAATGTGAACTTCCACCGTGGCCCACGCATCAGAACCTGGTTCACCACCCATCCCCGGATGCTAATGGAGTTTCTTCCACCTTACTCTCCTTTCCTAAATCCAATTGAGGAGTTTTTTTCAGCTTGGAGGTGGAGGGTGTATGAGCATCAGGCTCAAGACCAGAGGGCCCTGCTGCATGCAATGGATGCTGCATGTGAGGACATCACAGGGGATCAATGTAGGGGATGGTTGAGACATTCACGCCGTTTCTTCCCTCGCTGCATCGCAAGAGAAAATATCCGTTGCGTTGTGGATGAGAATTTATGGCCTAACAGAGAGCAGCGCGTCGATGGCCAGGAGGATGAGGATGGTGGCTAGGAAAGAGAGGGTGACAATGGTGACCACTGAAAATATTACTGTACTTTAGTTCTGAAACTTTATTTACAGTATGGTAGGCTGGAGGTTTTTTTTGTTTTTTGTTTGTGTTTATAACTGTTCACATTTACAGAATCCTGTATATGTTTTCTTTTCACAGTATGTTCTCTAATGTTAACATTTCTTTGTACGAATAAAAATGTTTACAGTTTCCTTGAGTATGAGTGGTTTATTGGAGGCTGATTTTACTGTAAAATCTTTTAGTTTTATTCATAGTGGTATTCTGTTGCTAGACCTGTGCCTCAGTGACAAAACGTCTAAGCATTTTGACTTGCAGTGCTTAAACAATGCCAAAGGTATAATGCATTTTGGGGGCATTGACTATTTATATGAGAAGGATATCTAGTTTTGACACATGGATAAACTGTTTTGGGAGAGATATAAGCTTTTGCAGGGGATCCATGGTGTTGTGCTAAACCATCCAGGTTATTTTGACAAAAGCACTAAATGAATGCACATGTGCCAAGGCAATTGAGAAGGATCTGTGCTATTTTGACTGTACTGACCTTTTATATGGGAAAGGAATCTGCTTTTGAAGCATGGAAGAAGAGTTTGGGGAAAGATATTTGATTTTGCTAGTGAGCTATAATGTTGAGCAGAACTGTAAGACTGTTTGGCCAAATGACCTTATGGTTTTGAGAATGTCATCTCGGTTTCAAGAAATGAGCCAAACCAATCGAGAAAAACTGTAATAAAGCAATCTTTAGTGGCAGAAGTGATAGGTCTAACATATTTGTAACACGGAATTGGGTTTGCAACCTTAGCTAGATGGAGTATATACAAAACTAGATAATGATCTGAGATGTCATCGCTCTGCTGTAGAATTTCAACGGCATCAACATAGATTCCATGTGATAATATTGTCACAGTGTCTGGTTTGTGTATTCCTGGTGTCCACTAGAGGTCCTCTTCCCCACGGTGTCATCCACATTCATGAACTGCATTCCCCACAATTCCTGTCTGTCACTGAGTGTTCATTGTGTTCAGCTGTTCCATGTCATCATTGTTCCCAGCTGTTCCCTGTTTCATTGTTAGTTCTGTGTGTGTATATATACCCTGGTTGTTTCAGTGTTTGTCACGGAGTCCTTGTTTGATGTCAGCGCACTTCCATGTTTCCATACCTGTATTGTTTTGTGTTTTTCTGGACTGCCTTTGTTGGATTTTGACCTTTTGCCTGACTTGGATTACGATTACGGATTACCCTAATAAATTGCTATTGGATCTTACCTACCTGTTTGTGTGCGTTCCGTGACAGAAGGACTCCGTCGTTTAAAGATCCAGCATTATGGGGTTTCATATCCTTCCCCCCAACACGGAGAAGGAGAGGAGGGGACGAGTCAAGAATTTGATGGTCCTACGCCAGCAGGGCCAGACGGTGGGTTGTCTGGCTCAGACATTTTTGACTCTTTCAGGAGGCATGGGATATAGTGATGCAGCTTTGAAAGATTTTTTTAATTGCTGCCTTGATGATCCCTTGCCAGCCTGGGAAATGAGGGGACTGGAGATATTGGACTTTGAAGGCTTTGTCGGGTATCTTCATTCCCGCAGCAGGTGGGATATTTCAGTTGGGCTTAGATTTCCAGAAGGAGTGGCCGACTCGTCGCCGGTGTCACCAGGCAAGATGGCTTCCACACTGGAGCTTCCAACCGCCATTCCACCACCTCACCCTTCCAAATGTAGGCGGAGGAGGAGGAAGCAGGCATCCACCGTCCCTCAGAACAGGGAGGTTGTCACGTCTGCCCAGCCAGAGACTGTTCACGTCACGCCTGCCGAGCCTGTGTCTTCGGACAAGATGGCCGCCGCCGAGCCTGTTCACGTCACGCCTGCCGAGCCTGTGTCTTCGGACAAGATGGCCGCCGCCGAGCCTGTTCACGTAATGCCTGCCGAGCCTGTGTCCCCGGACAAGATGGCCGCCGTCAAACCTGTTTCTGTTCCTGAGCCTGAGCCCTCAGTGACCGCGACACTGGCCATTATGGCCACAGCCATGTGGTGTGTGTGGGCTACGCACACACTTGAGCCGGAGCCAGTGTCTGTTCCTGAGCCGGAGCCAGTGTCTGTTCCTGAGCCGGAGCCAGTGTCTGTTCCTGAGCCGGAGCCAGTGTCTGTTCCTGAGCCGGAGCCAGTGTCTGTTCCTGAGCCGGAGCCAGTGTCTGTTCCTGAGCCGGAGCCAGTGTCTGTTCCTGAGCCGGAGCCAGTGTCTGTTCCTGAGCCGGAGCCAGTGTCTGTTCCTGAGCCGGAGCCAGTGTCTGTTCCTGAGCCGGAGCCAGTGTCTGTTCCTGAGCCTGTGTCTGTGTTTGTGTCTGTATTTGTGTCTGTGTCTGTGTCTGTTCCTGAGCCTGAGCCTGTGTCTGTGTCTGTGTTTGTGTCTGTGTCTGTGTCTGTGTTTGTGTCTGTTCCTGAACCTGAGCCTGTGGTGCCAGTTCCAGTGCCCGAGCCGGTGGTGCCAGTTCCAGTGCCCGAGCCGGTGGTGCCAGTTCCAGTGCCCGAGCCGGTGGTGCCAGTTCCAGTGCCCGAGCCGGTGGTGCCAGTTCCAGTGCCCGAGCCGGTGGTGCCAGTTCCAGTGCCCGAGCCGGTGGTGCCAGTTCCAGTAGTTCCAGTGCCCGAGCCGGTGGTGCCAGTTCCAGTGCCTGAGCGGGTGGTACCAGTTCCAGTGCCAGTTCCAGTGCCTGAGCCGTTGGTGCCAGTTCCAGTTCCTGAGCCATTGGTGTCTGTTCCAGTTCCTGTGCCGTGGCCGCCCGAGGGGTCTTCACTGCCCTGGCCGCCCGAGGGGTCTTCACCGCCCTGGCCGCCCGAGGGGTCTTCACCGCCGTGGCCGCCCGAGGGGTCTTCACCGCCGTGGCCGCCCGAGGGGTCTTCACCGCCGTGGCCGCCCGAGGGGTCTTCACCGCCGTGGCCGCCCGAGGGAAAGTCTCCACCCTGGCCGCCCGATGGACGATCTGCTCCGCCCTGGCCGCCCGATGAATGGTCTGCTCTGCCTTGGCCGCCTGAAGGAAAGTCTCCGCCCTGGCCGCCCGATGGGCCGTCTGCTTCATCCTGGCCGTCCGATGGACTGTCTGTTTCGCCCTGGCAGCTGGCTAAACCGTCATCCTCTGTTCCTGTTCCCCTTCATGGACCTGGCCCCCCATCCCTCCCCCTGATCCTCCACCAGTCCACCTCCCTCCTGGACTTTTTGTTTTGTTTTGTAGTGTGTTCTTGGAGCGTCTGGTAGCCGCTCCGTAGAGGGGGGGTTATGTCACAGTGTCTGGTTTGTGTATTCCTGGTGTCCACTAGAGGTCCTCTTCCCCACGGTGTCATCCACATTCATGAACTGCATTCCCCACAATTCCTGTCTGTCACTGAGTGTTCATTGTGTTCAGCTGTTCCATGTCATCATTGTTCCCAGCTGTTCCCTGTTTCATTGTTAGTTCTGTGTGTGTATATATACCCTGGTTGTTTCAGTGTTTGTCACGGAGTCCTTGTTTGATGTCAGCGCACTTCCATGTTTCCATACCTGTATTGTTTTGTGTTTTTCTGGACTGCCTTTGTTGGATTTTGACCTTTTGCCTGACTTGGATTACGATTACGGATTACCCTAATAAATTGCTATTGGATCTTACCTACCTGTTTGTGTGCGTTCCGTGACAAATATAAGATCTAGAGTATGATTACGACAATGAGTAGGTCCTGACACTTGTTGTCTAACTCCAATAGAGATCAGAATGTCTTTAAATGCTCATCCCAATGCATCTTTTTCGTTATGTACATGTATATTAAAATCACCAACAATTAGGACTTTATCTGCACCCAGCACTAACTCTGATAGAAAATCAGCACATTCTTTGATAAAGTCTGTATGGTGCTCTGGTGGCCTGTATACAGTAGACAAATCACAAACTTCATTTATAATTTACACTAGATAGTGTTACTTTAAGCACTAACACTTCAAAAGAATTATATTTAAAACAAGACTTTTCAGTAATTCTGAAGATATTACTATAAATTACAGCAACACCTCCCCCTTTGCCTTTCAGACGAGGCACATGTTTATACCAGTTATCTTGCGGGGTGGACTCATTTAAAGTAATGTAGTTGTCTGGTATTAGCCAGGTTTCTGTCAAACACAGCACATCTAAATTATAATCTGTAATAATGTCATTAACAATAAGTGCTTTTGAAGGGATTGAATATTCAGCAACCCAAGCTTTATCATTTGTTCATATGTATTATATCCGTTTTTAATTTGTTGAACATCAATTAAATTTGTACCCTTAAATGGGTTTGGGAGTTTTTTTGTATTGGGGAATTCGGGGAACAGACACAGTCTCTGTATGATGATATCTAGGCGAAAGAGTCTCTATGTGATGGGATTTATCTGACCTCAGTGACATGAGACAGCTAGCAGACGGTTGGTTTAGCCAGTCTGTCTCTGCTTCCTGACCTGAGCCCCAATTCATGTTTGAGCTCTAAGACTATGTGCCATATTACTAGAAAAAAGAGCAGCACCATCCCAGGAGGGATGAATACCATCTCTTTTCAACAAGTCAGGTCTGCCCCAAAAACTTTTCCAATTGTCTATGCATTCTATATTATTTTGTGGACACCACTTAGACAGCCAGCCATTGAGTGAGGACAGTCTACTAAGTATCTCATCACTCCGGCAAACAGGAAGGGGGCCAGAGCAAATTACAGTGCCTGACATCGCACTTGCGAGTACACACTGGGTTGTTCCTGTATGTTTAGGTCTCTCCAGAGGAAACGCAGGAGTGGTTTGTCTTCTTTAAGCAATCTAATTTGATGGAACATCCCCTTGATGTCGCTGCTGACTGCCACTGAATGTTCCCTAAATCTGAGTAGCACAGCAAGTAGGGATGGCCCCAACATTGGTCCTAGGAGCAGAATCTCATTCAAGTTTGAACAAGCATTTAAAGACTATCATGTTTTTCCCATTGTGCTGCACCATGTGATGTACCAGTGTTACGGAATTATATGTAATTTCGTATAAATGTTTTGAGTTTGTATATTGTTTGTATTTTCTGTCATTGTTATTTCTCTGTGTGTGTTTATTGTGATGTTTGTTCCAAGCATGGCTCCACCCCTTTACGTGGGTTTAAAATAGTGCTTCCACTCTCAGAAGGCGAGTTGTTGCGATTCCGGGCTGGTCGCACTTCCATATCCCTTACTATATCCCTTAGATTTTTGATCAGCGATAGGCAGTTGGTGACTGATATTGTGCTGCTCTGTAAACCCCTGGTAGCAACATCACTGGTCTCAAATAATTTCCCAAATGTCACCAACAGAAATAAAAAAATGTTTGTCTGAATTTGATGCATGAGTGAATCCGCTTCCAGTTTCGTTTGGCCACTTGTTTCGGAGAACTCCGCCAGCGTTTCTAAAATTACATCAAATAACGTCAGTACTTTGCCGATGGAGCCAGATTTGCTATTCTACATATTACACCCTTAAAAGATATAGAAATGTAGGATTATCCCTGAACAGTCCATTTCATATGAACCCAACACCACATTCCACAGTTCGGAACGATTCCCCAGTGAATCATTAGTAAGTCATAAAACACAGTCATGGTGCCGAGATGGCTAAAGGAGATGTCACCCCCCTTTCCCTTGTTGTGCGTGTCTAATCTCAAACCAGCGATGCCAGGACAGCAGGAAAAGATTCCTTTTTGTTCCACAAACTTAAGACCAAATGGCCAAGAACCCTGTGGTGACCCCAATGCATAAATCCACAGCCTTATCAGGAAACGAAGGATGCTAAAGCATTCTTATGGCCCAGAATCACCACAAACCCTAAACCAGGGGACACCCCCCTTTCTGCAGTTGTAAATTCCAGAGACTTTTGTCTCCAAAACCAATAGACTGAAATTAACCCACTTGTGGTTTAATACAAACAACGATCTCAAAATTGCTTCCAATAAGCTGAATTGATCACCAGTATTTACCTCACATATATCTTAAGTATCATGTATATTTTATGTAACCTGTGGAGTTCTTTCTGTGTGTTTAACTTTCATTACAGCCTATTTGTAAGGTTTCTACCTCAGTTATAGGAACTAATCACCAGAAGTTGCCTCATACATGTGTATTCTCTGTAGTATGTATGCTGTATATTACTGAAGTTAATTTTGTGTGTTAAACACTTATCACAGCAAAATCCTTATTTAGTTCCACCTCCACTATGGGAAGTATATGTATTTTGGTACCTACTTGATGGGTAAATGATTTCTAGAATGTTTATATAAAGTAGATGTGTGTAGGATGCACCATATTTAAACTATTAAGTTTACTTATTAAAGCGTTTAACCAAACTCTCAGGAGTTTGGGCACACGTGATCATGTGGACTTTACGCTAATTACATGCAAGAACCGGAGAACGGGGCGTAGGTCCCGCCCAAGACAATATCTGATTGGCTGTCGCACTAGGAAGGACGGGTCAGATGGACATGCTTATAACCCAATGACAAGCAGCTATGAGTTGCTTTTTGCCTTGCTTTTTGCCTTGCTTTTTGCCTCGCTTTTGCAGTGACTTTTGCTCTCGCTGACCTTTCCATCGTCCAGCGTGTATGCTTACATACTCTTCAAACCACCAAAAGCTCACGCAAAACTCATCAACTCTTCCGTAAGATCCTTCGTTGAACTTCGTCAAAGAAACCCCTCTCAGAGTCGCTCCAGACTCAGAGGAAACTCCGTTGCATAGCAACCCGCAATCCAGGAAATCCCGCGAACGAAGCGCCACCCGGCAAAGCCAACCAACCACTCACCATCGAGTGCTGTCCCTCAGAACGCATCATCGACCGACTGCCAGCCAATCAGCGCCGAAGAGATTCCCTCTCCAGCAACTTCGTCACAGGAACGCACGCGCTCAGGAGCATCTAAACGCAAGTACACAATTCTCCTAATTCTGGCTGAAGTGAACTGGTGCAAATCTTATTAAGAAAACGAACTAAGATTAAAGTGCTAGTAGTTTGATTCTCTCAGGTTGCGGTCAAGAAATAGTGTCTAACGCTAGACATTTGGGACTCCATTCACCCTCCGTTAATAACATCACTCTCTGTCACTGTTTGAATGAATGTTTGTGTGTTTTCGTGTTAGTTTAGTTTGTGTGTATTAGAGTAGTTCAATAAAGTCTTGGTTAATTTTACATACAAGCGTCTTGTGCTGTGTGCTTACAAGTTACTGCCTTAAACTGTAGATTTTGCTACCTTGCTCATATTAATCAGTTATCATAACTTTATGATATTATTACCGTAGGCCACGGGATAATATTCTGTCCAGAATTGATAAAATACCCTAATCTCAACTTATCGGTGGACGAATAGTTGATAAAGTGTTAAATATTAATTCTGAATAATTTTCATAATAATTCGGTTCTTATTCCCTGTAATTCAATCCCCTTTGAGTTATATTGATCTTAATTCCCTTATGAATCTTACAGAATACAGCAGTAAAGAATACTTTAAGACATAAAACTTAAAGAATTCACAACATAAACCGTCGAGCGCCATCATAACTATGCCAAACCTATGGGCGGCAGTGTAGGGAGAAGGATAAAGCCATGCAAGCCAATCAGAATCCTCAGAATCGGCAACAACGAATAACACGAGCTACTTCCTGTTCCTTCCTCTGCTCTTCTATATATATTAGAGCAGTTGTATTTGCAAATGCAAATAGGCCAAAAGCATTTGCACAAAAGTAAAAGAGTACCACCTTAACAGCATCCATGATCAGTAGCTAAACAAACTGTAAACATAGGGCGCTCACATGACGTTTAGCATTTTCTGGCGCATAATGTGACTTTTGAGAACCTAAAACCCTGTTTCTCCCAGCTGACATGGCAACTCACGTTATAAGAAATCTCCACTACTAGAAGTACATTGGTAATAAATATATGCTTAATTATACTTTTAAGAAATATGCTAAACACAAGCATACTTTTAACAAATGCACAATAAGTACATTGGTAATAAATGTATGCTTAGTTAAATTTTTAAGAAATATGCTAAACACAATCAAACCATTTATGTGAAGTTTTAGTGTATTTAAAAAAACAAAACACTTATGTTGCTCTTACTTAAAGTACATTTGTGTAACTTGTGTAAGAACATAGCAAAATGATTAAGCTTTTAGTGTGTGTACTGTAAAGTACTGTAAACACTTAGGCCTAGTGAAATATATTTGTAATATTTATGATTTTAATATTTTAGTTTTTTGTATAATGTACCAACTTCTAATGTATTATAAACATTTGTCAACTATTATTAAGCATTGCAATAAGCACTTAAAATTAATGTTGTTCACTTTTACTTGTTTGTAGGCTATACTTGTAAAAATAATGAGCTCACACCTCACTCAGAGCTTGCTGTGCGTTCCTTGAATGTGATTAGATTTCTAATAATTTAGATTAGAAATCTAAATTTAAACTGGAGCGATCGTGTTTCTTTAGAGGACTTGGAGGAAACCACGCAATTCATATGGATTAGGTAACTGTTAGTGTTGGTTTTATTTTTTCACCATCTTCAAGTTTGCATGACGTGACGTTTGGAACCTCATTATGTTTCTAGGTAAGATTTGTATTACATTTACGTTTACTTTACCAGTCGTATTTTTGACTCGGTGTAACAGCACGTCTTTTTCAGTTCAGCTACATTCAATTTGACCAATCAGAGCCAAGCTTTTCAAGTCGAAGTCGAATCAGACTCGAAGAGATGAAGATACTGCTATCAGAAGTTACTGGTAAGGTTTAGTTGCTGTTTGCATAAATAAATAGCTCACTGTTTAGGTTTTTTAAAAAAAAAAATTCCCAACATTTTTTCCTAGTTTCCTAGTCTAATTTGTGTTCATTCATATAAAAATATATTTATTTAATTGTTCTTTGGGACAGCTGCAAGTCACTTGTCCTGGCTTACAATATTTTGCACTACTTCTAATTTCCTTAAATCTTTTTTAACAGATGTGAAGAGTGTATGTGTTTCTGTACATCATTTTTTTTTTTTTTTTTTTTTTGCTCTCAAAGTCAAAGGGGACTGACTAAAACTTTAATGCTAAAAATAAAGATTAGCATTTGTTGTACATTATAATTATTATTCTTGTTGGCTGGGTATACTTTTTCAGTTAGTTAAATTGCCCTTTTTTGCTGTGATACAGTGACATACCATGTAGACCAGTGGTTTTCAAACTTTTTCAAGAGCGACCCTTTTTTTTATTTTTTTTTATTGACGCGACCCATAGGCCTATATAGGCCTATTCTTAAGCCTTTTGTTAACAACCGCTTTTGATGATGCACGTGCAGTGGCTTATCCGTGACGCGATCGTAACGCAAAGTTGATTCTGCACTCTTTTGATCTAGCTAAAGCTACAGGGATGCTAATGAACCGGTAAACCATTAACCATTGTAAGAATTTTAACCAATTAATAGCCTACTATCGTTTGCTGTATGCTTAAAAAATTCACTAAAAATATTCCACAACAAATCCTTTAAATTTAATGATATTCAGAACAGAACAAGAATGAAAATATATATATATCTATAAACAAGCCAAAGCGAAATAATTTAAAGCGAAAGTGAAGTGTAAGCGGCGTTGGGCACACGTAACTCTCTCATTCGAATACATTTTTTTCCATATTCGCGATTTATTTGGATGCTAAACTATTATTTATTATAGGCTTATAAGAAAAAATGAAAATGATTATCCCCCCAAATATTAAATATTTATTAGGCTTCAAAAAATATAAAAACTTTTAATTTAAGTGAACTTAAAACAAACCTTACATAAACCCATTATAAATGTCATATTTACCTGTGCCTTTCCTGTCTAACAAGTATGAAATATACAAAAAATTTAATATGATTATCAAAACATTCTGCACTGCATAAATTATAAACTAAATATAGATAAATCCTTATTAAAGCTACAAGCATTCTTTAGTCAAGAGCAGTTAGTAATTTTCTCCGAGAATTAGCTGCTTTAGGACCAGCCACAGCTGACGATCTCACGCATCCCATTCTCTCACTACTCTTTACTTTAATTTAAGATTTTATTTAACTCATTTAAGACTGTTATTGTGAGGATACTCGACAAAACGGACATGGCATACATGTGTGTTGTTCGTTCTAGCACGAAAGAGAACTTGATACTGGCGCGCGTCTATCTGTGGGTCGTGTGTGTGTGTGTGTGTGTGTGTGTCAGGAGGACATTCACTGACAGCGCGTTCTCTTTTGTCTTGTCGCGCATGAAAAAGCATTTGTATGAATAAGAGCGGGATCATATAACGATAGCTTAGTTACTGTTGTTGTTTCTGGCGTTTCATCGCCTGTGCCGCAAACGCGATACCACGGAGGAGCAGGACCGAGCCTATGTCGATGCGTCCGCGTCCGGGAACATCGCGTGCACACTATATAAACAAATTATAGCAAACGGGATTTTGGATTTTGAAAAGTGGGGAGGACATGTCCCCCCTGTCCCCATAGGAAATTACGCTCGTGGGCTTCTTTGTACTTCACTCACGTTCCAATATCGATCCCTCTTCAGAAAATCACCCTCTTCACATGCGCAAAAATGTGCTTGGAAACATCACAGTGGAGCGGTGCTTACGCTGAATGGCACGAACTGTAGGCTATTGACTATTTAAACAGAGCAGTGTAATTTTTATGTGAGGTTGACTATTTTATTTTGATAATGAACCGGCTGCGATGTCAAGATTGCAATGCTGGAATGCGTGTGAGGTGCCACCGGCACGATGGAATCATTTAAATATACTCCGTTATTTTGTTCAGGACATCATTCGAAACTGCAAAGTATTTATTTATATTTGTGTACACTCGCAATAAAACACAACATTGTGCTTTTGTAAAATAAAGAAAACAAACAAACTGCGGTCTCGGTTTCCTTTCCGTCAACTTGTTTGTGAGGCGCCGCGCCAAACGAACCAAACTCAGCAGCATGCTGTCAGTTTTTTCTTTCGTTTTATTAATCTATTAATTGTTTAAATAGCCATATTGTGTGTGTTTCTTTTATATAGACTATGGTTTAATGAAAACAAATTTTGTTTTTTAATTTAATTATATTTTCCTTAAATCATCCTGGCGACCCATATTTTAAGTCTCGCGACCCACCCGAGGGTCGCGACCCAGGGTTTGAAAACCACTGATGTAGACTTCACAGTTGTTCATGATATATTTTATTAACTCCTTTTCTGAATTACATTAACATTTTATATTGAATGTCTACTGTTAAAATATATGAAATAAGCATTACATGCCATGTTAAAGAATTCCATTTTTACCGGGTGAAAAAGACTTACTATTAAATGTATTAAATATGTACTTAAGTATGTTTTTAGTACAAACCAAATGTACTTTAATGCATTTATAATACATTTAACAGTACGTCTTTTTCACCTTGTATGTACAACATAGGGAAATGTCAAAACATCATACTGTGTTGTAATAAAAAACGTCTAGGTTACGACCTCCCTGAGAACAGGGAATGAGACACTGCATGGATGACGCTATGGGGAACACCCTCCATGTGAACCGGTGTTTGAAAAGCTGTACAATCACGGCAATAGAATTTGACTGGCGACAGCCTATGACACTACTAGTGCGACTTAGAAGTATTAAAGAGGCGCCTAGAGAACATCGTTCCCCAATAGCATCATCGAAGCAGTGCAAGTTCCCTTTTGAAAGGGAACAGTTACTTTTTTAACAGAGGTTAATGTTGCTTTAATATAAAAATAAACTCATCTTTTTCCCCTTTCACGGACACTGTGATCAAACAATTTCCAACACGTCTGAGGTGCGAGCACTGATTTGAAGGAAATGCAACAATGAGGCAAACTCAAAGACCAATCACTCCAATTCACTTGAAGGATGAAGATGGTTTGAGTTGTAACAGTACTGTAACTGTTTGCAGCTATTAATGACTGCACTTTATTGACTAGTTAGGTTTATTTATATATATATATTTTTTTACAGTTTACATATGCTGCTGTACTGATGTACACTGGGTGTAGTGCATTAAAGTTTACTAGCTTTCAAAGTGTGTGTGTGTGTTTTATACAAATATGTTTGTAATTATCTCAAAACTACAAACTTTTACATACATGCTGCTGATATATTATTGTAGCAGAGTTTGTGTTAAATACAGTGTAATCAGACTTTAGCCATGAAAATGTCACAAGTAACAGAAATAAGCACAAATGTCAGAGCATGTCAGAACACCTCCAGGGCCAGAAAACAGCTCAGACCCCAGAGGGTTAAGAGCGCTTGTAGACTTCTTTTCTAATTCGTCAGAAAAGAGAATGCATGGATACTCAAAACATACAAATACTATGGGAAAGGCCTGCCTTCAGAATCTTTAACTGACATACCTTGTAACAAAGTAATGCTGTCAACACCTGCCAGTGCTCTAACAATGTTGTCTCTCTCTACATCATTAAGTCTTGCGGGCCATTTTCCTGGATCGGTGTAGCTCCCATGATCGGTGCCGCTCTCATATGTTTCCCCTTCATGTCCAGCCTGTGTTCTTGGTTCTGGATCCATAGAAGTAGACGCAACAACATCATTATCCGTACTCCCCACAGATGTTGCCGTGGGTTCAAATCCTAGTGTCGGGGTTAAATGCAGAACATCTTCGCTAGTATCATTAGCATCATCCTCTTTCTCACAGGTGGTGGTGGCTCTGTCACTAAAAATAACATTAGCTGTTACATTAGCGTGAACATAATGAACATAATTGTAGCGACAATGCCTGACATGCGGTCACATGCTGTTCCAATTAGTAAATCCTTGTCTCCAAACACATCCTTCGTTGTCTTTTCAGACAACGGGTCTGTCCATGGCGTCGCTAAGTCTGCTTGGACATGTCAAAATTGCAATCTGTTGTTCCCCAGAGGGACATTTTAGTCACAAAAGGAACCCTGTTCTGGACAATCCCCTCTAAAACCCCCATTTCAGCATGGACTCCCTGTGACTTTACAACCTCATGACACACACACACACACGCACACACACACACCCCCCCACACACAAAACCTCCTTTGAGTACAATTTCACGTAGAAATATGGCTCTTGAGTGTATACCTTCCGATATGTATGTGTGTGATTAGCTTTGCTTTATAATAGAAGTGTGGTTTGTTAGAGTATAGGTTTGGATTCTAAATATTCACTGAAAGAAGTTCCTCAATAGTGTCTTGTGGTAACCCTACCTCAGACCATAAAACTTTACGACCCAGGAAAGCAGACATTCCAGAACACACACTCTGGACTTTGAAACAGATATTCCCCCACATAACAAGCCACTAAATGTTGATATGTATTCCTATGTTTCTCAAAGTGTCGTCACTTGCCATAACGGAAACACTGACAACTTTATTGTGTGTTTAATCAAACTTTATTTGTGTGTAATTATGCATATAAATGTAACGTTATGTTTCCCCAATCTTTACCTGTCATAATTGATATCTCTGTAATCCTCTCCATCTCACGGAGACGAATCTTGACTGCAAAGTACAATAATATGCCTTTGTTCCAGGAAATATCATATTTCTAAGTATGAATCCTTTCCCTCATAAGACATATGGTAAAAGGGGGCGTGTTTTTCTTCACACAAAGAAGACTTCTTCCCGCTACAGATCAGAAGTTTTGATTGGCTGTTGTCACCGAAAACATGGCGTAAACAGATGTCTTTAAAAAGCAAGAGACCCTGTTTCCTCGCTCTCATCTTCTTCTCTTCTCTCATCGATCCCGCTGATCCCATTTCCTCGCTTCTCCGGTCCCTGACCTCCTCCTCCTTCTCCACGTGCAGCGCTGCTCCAGCTGGACAGGCCTTGCCTTGGCCTCTGGGACGCAAACCCCCGCGTCATGTAAAAGTCTGCCGTCTCTGCAACCAAGATTTGAAACCTCTCCACGCACCTGACTTTCTCGGTAATATTACATTCAGTGAGCCTTTTTAAACTTCGCGGCACCGGAAGACGCAGCAGAAACAGGATCGACACCGTCCGCGCTGTCCGCTTCCTGCCTCAACCGCAGCCTCACCAGAAAGAGCACAGAATTCTGCAAGTATATTGAGTTGATAAAAGCTGTTTCCAGGGGTCTCGTGAACAAAGGTTTCTGTATGCAATAATTACTAATTTTCCCTTCTCTCTACTTCTTTTTCTTTCTTTCATTTCATTTCATTCTGATCACTTATGTTATTGTTTGGTTATATGTTTGTTTGTTTATTGTTTGCATTTTTACCTACGTTTATATTCGTAGCTCATATAATCTTTAGTTTTGCATTTATTAAAATTCATAAATACTTTTCACTGTCTGTGTTTGAAAAATCCACCTTATAAGTCAATGAAACTTTAAAAGATCCAACTATAAGCTACAAAGCTCGATATATAGACTACTTGAGTAGTTTTAATTAATAAACTCAGAAAGTTTGATGTCCGTGGCCAGAACGTAAAACTCTCTCGAAGTTTGTGAATACCTCTTCTTAACTATAATGATTTTACATTTGTTTCGCTGGACGAATTAAATGTTGGTCAGACCAGTTACAGAACAAGGTAATCTCGATAATTGATAAAATAAATGTAAATGCGACTTATGAATTATGACCATGAGTCATAAATATTAATATTCCCAAATTTCCCCATATTCTTGAGCTAATTCATATTTACCCAAAGTCGTATACGCTACATAATTATTGCTGGACTGCATGGGGCCCCCCCTAGCGGCTGGGTCCCAGAAATGTTCCCCTTTATCCCCCCTTATGGGCGGTCTTGACTATACTGTCTAACTCCTTTACACCTTCAACAATTCAATAGTTTACTCTACATTAGTTCAACATGTGCGATTTTAACACAAGGAACTGTGTTTACTCACATTTGAAAGCACCCGCGTTGCTGATCTCCGCGATGTTCGATTATGACGCATCCTCTCGCATGGCCTCCTGGGATAGAAAAGTATCCATCGGTTGAGCACTCTAAGTATACGTACATCCGAATCTCGTGAGAATTAGTACGTCACCCAGGTAATTCTCGCCTACTCTTTTATGAATACTAAGGATTTATGCATACTTTTTCGCTCGCCTACTGCTTTTCCCCTACTATATAGTAGAGAAGTATGCGGTTTCGAACGCAGCAAACATTTTGTTTTTATTATTAGTGTACACGAATAAAAGAAGACATTTAACAGTTTTGAATGATGTATAATACTTGCCTGTATGACAAAAATCAACGGAGTTATTTGAGTCTCTTGTGCACTGACAAGAAAAAAAGCGAGACAATTGCGCCGGCGCGATAGCCGACCCCAGGGGGTTAAACGAGGTAAGGCCAATATTATCAAGATAATGCTAGCGACTAGGGGTGTAACGATTCATCAACTACATCGATGTATCGATTTATATTCCTATGATCCAACTACATCGATCTGTGCTTGGCAAGTTGGCCTTCCGGACAACATATATCGATCTGACATCGTTTTAAAAGGTAATGAATCGATTGTATCGATACTAGGAAATAACGCATTAGATTTAAGCACGTCAGACTTTATATGGATGTTTTTTCTTAGCACTTTTAATGATAAAGGCATTAAACGTTACTCGATTCAGTCTGCCTATCTGTGACGTCGTTGCCATGCGTGACGCGCCAGCAGCAGCGCAAAGACAACAAGCAGCGCAAAGTCTCTCACCTCAGAAAAACGGACTTTCCTGTCCTCTCAGCCGCTATACTGCAAATGCGCCGACGCGCGCTGTATCACTTCACTAAAGCGCAAAAGAAATACGAGCATGCAACGTCGTAAATTTGTAAGTTAAGAAATAAAAGTAAAATACCAATAAATTACGTTATTGGTACGTCATGTGTGTTGCTAATTATCAGGAGCAGTTTCCATGTTTCTTTACCAGTTCTTCTAAGTATTGTGGGTATCTGAGGGGGTTTTGAATTTAAAATGCCCTCTACCTCTACTAAGACAGACCTCTCGCTCCCAGACACCACCAAAATGAGGAGCATTAGGCGGATAGAACTTGAAGAGGATCTGGTAATCGGCTAACTGCTCTCTTAGTTGGGAGTCCATAGCTGCAAAGACTTCTCGCAGTTCTCGATCGGCACCACGAAAGTTTGTGCCACAATCTGACCTGATCTCCTTTGGTCTGCCACGTCTGGCTATGAACCACTGAAG
The DNA here is from genome assembly GCF_964197995.2 of Scardinius erythrophthalmus. NCBI lineage: Eukaryota > Metazoa > Chordata > Actinopteri > Cypriniformes > Leuciscidae > Scardinius > Scardinius erythrophthalmus. Next base: position 26,508,929 of record NC_138238.1, on the reverse strand, counting down.
AGCAAGCAAGAAAGCATCCACATCCATGGAGTTGAGAAGCTCTATGTGGACAGCTCTTGTGGTGAGACATTTGAAAATGACACCCCAACGTTTCTCAATCCTTCTGCCTATTTTGACATGATACGGGCCAAAACAGTCCACTCCTGTAGAATAAAATGGGGGACAGAGAAGCCTAGCTGCTTTGGTGGCAAATCTGCCATATGTGGTACTTTAGGCTGAGCTCGCCATCGTTGACAGGATGAACAGTTAAGCTGGTGGTGTTTAATAGCTTGACGTCCCCGCAAAATCCAGTATTGCCTCCGTATTTCTGCATACACTCGTTCTGTACCTGGGTGCAACAAGCGCTCGTCAAAGTCTTTAATGAGAAGCTTTGTTGCTGGATGCTGTGGATCTAGCACTATCGGATGAATTTGCTCAACATTTGGGCTTTCCAGTCTCCGTAATCGTCCTCCGACTCTTAGTACATTAGTCACTGTATCCCATTCTGGAGCAAGACACATTAGTCGACTGTGGTTTGGTATAAGTTTTAGCATTTTGAGGGCTGCTATTTCCTCATAAAAGCTCTGAACTTGACACTCTCTCAATAGGGTAAATTCTGCTTCACGATGATCAATGAGCTGGGTTTTTGCTGAATCATCTGTTGCTTTTTGACATGATAGTCGAGTTGCCTCCATTAACTCTTTCCATGTGCTGAACTGAATGGCCTGTGGAAGGGTTTGATCAGGTTGTGTAGTAGTTAGGCAGCAAATAGTGAGACTTTTCAATTCAGGTAACTCTTCTGACCTTGCCTGTTCAGGTCTCTTTGGCCAGTGAGCGGAACTCAGCTTTAGAAATGATGGTCCCTGACTCCAGCGACCAGGCACAGTAAAACTTGAGAGTGGTTTACCTCTTGTGATATCGTCCACTGGGTTCTGCTGCGTGTTCACATACCACCAAGCACTGTGTTCTGTCAACTCCTGTATTTCTGAGACTCGTGTTCCGACAAAGACTTTGAATCTACAAGAGCCTGACTGAAGCCACTCCAGCACAGTTGTAGAATCTGTCCAGAGATTTTTCTGCTGGATAGTGAGAGTGATCTCATCTTTCAAAAGCTTTGCTAGCTGTGCTCCTGCTAATGCTGCACAGAGTTCCAAAAGAGAGGCATGGACTGTTGCCTCTTGGGAGCAACTCGCGATCTAGCAATAACAAAGGAAGTATGGATGACATCTTCTGTGTACTCTACTAAGTAAGCTACTGCCCCATTCGCCCTCTCGGAAGCACCGCAAAACACATGGAGGTCATACTTCCGTTGTACATCATAAGGAACTGATGAGTAACAGCGAGGAATGGTTATGGCACTCAGATGCTGTAACTCACTTTCCCATGTGTTCCAGGCAGCATGAAGATCTGGAGGTAAGTTTGGGTCATCCCATTCTCTTTTTTTTGGACCATAGCTGTTGAATGAGCACTTTTGCTCGTGTGGTGAAAGGCACAATGAACCCCAAGGGATCATACTGAGTTGCTAGCACTTGATTTGCTGTTCTCATGGTTAGTGTGGCATTTTCAAGGGAACGATAGTGGTATCCTAATGTATCAGCAGCACAATTCCACCTGAGACCCAAAGTTGGCTCCATTGGATCAGTCCTGTTCTGCCCAAGCCATTGTTCTGCATCCAAAGACCTTGATTCCGTGGGTAGATGTGATATAACTGATGCCTGGTTGCTGGCCCATTGTCTGAGGTCAAATCCACCCTCTGACAGGAGATTGCACAGTTGATTGCTTGTTGGCCTCGGATGCGGTTGGAAAGCTTGCCAGATAGTTGTCCACATAAAAACTCTGTTGCACTGTTTGTAGAGCACCTGGATAACTCTCTTGGTTATTCCGAGCATGCTGTTGCACAGCAAAAATGGCACAACATAGGCTGCTGGTTGTACCAAATGGCAAGACCTGCCATTCATAAACGTCTGGGCAGTTCTCACAGTGTAAATCTCGCCAGATGAAGCAGAGTAGAGGTCTGTCCTCAGGCAACAGGCGAACCTGATGGAACATTCCGTGAATGTCTGCACTTACAGCCACGTGGTGTTGTCTGAATCGCAAAAGGACCCCCAACAATGATAGGCCGAGTGCAGGCCCTGGCAGAAGCTGATCATTCAGAGACAGACCATGATACCTGAATGAGCAATTGAAGACCAGTCTTGGTTTATTATTGTGGCACACCAGGTGGTGGGGAATGTACCAAGATTCCTCTGAGTTGGTAACTTCTTCAGGTTGGAGCATAGTAACATAGCCTGCCCTAATGAGCTCATTGATCTCACCAGAGTATACAACAGCTTTCTCTGGGTCTCTCTGAAGTTTCCTCTCTGTGCTCCTCAGACTTGGCATAACTGATTGCATAGTGCTTATGAGTTTTGGAGCACCAGGTCTGCGGAGCAGCGGGGTGGCATAACGTTGAACTTCTTCAACCTCAATCCTTTGTGTTTGGCATTCAAGAAATTTCCTCTTGATCGCTTCTTGCCTCGAAGAGATGCTTCCAGATACTTGGGGCCTTCACTTCTTCGGGCTGGACCTGGTAGAGAAATCCTATCCAGTGCAGATATTTCAGAAATGGTACGTTCACCTCAGAGAGCTTCCGTCATTCCATAATGTGCGTCCACTGGTACTGATTGGATCAGACAATGTGGTGATCAGACAATGTGGCTGTGTTGCAGTGCACACAGCCCCACCCCAGAGCTGTGTGCACTGCAACTGGACCCGCTTTAGGTTCTTGGCAGACTGGCCTATCTGCTGTGAGAAGATGGACATTGTCTGATCCAATCAGTACCCGTGGACGTACATTATGGAATGACTGTAACGGAAGCTCTCTGAGGTGAACTTTCTGAAATCTCTGCACTGGATAGGATTGCTCTACCAGGTCCAGCCTGAAGAAGTGAAGGCCCCAAGTATCTGGAAGCATCTCTTCGTTTCACTATTTGGAGAGATTTCTAGGTTAATCTTGGACCCGGAAAGGGGAGTGATGTCGGATCTTACTGTGAGTAGAGCCAGTGTTTCAGGTTCACCCTCCAACTGCAGCTTGTAGACGGCTATTGGCAAGATCATGGTTCTATGTGCTCCATCATCCAGTACAGCGTAAGTCTCCACTGGCCTGAACTTGCTGTGTAGCAACACTGGTACTACTTTGAGAAGCACTCTGCAGGTTGCACATGCAGGGGTGAGGTAAATGCGACTCTCTGATGTGCTTGATGTTCTGTTTGTTGGATCATCACGGGCTGTACGGTGAAGCACCTGGAGATGTATTCCACCACAGTCACTGCATGGCTTTTTAAGGTTGCATATCTCAGGTACATGTTGTACATGTGCACATCGCCAGCATCGCTTTCCATCAGTAATCCAGCTTTGTAGGTCAGCAACCGATTGCTCTTTGATGCTATCACAACGGGTAATGTAGTGCTCTTTACTGTTGCAAAAGAGACAGTGTACCTTGAATGGTTTCTTCTGCTTGAGATTGTAAGATATTTGTATTTGTAGTGATTCGTCAATTTAGCTCAAAGGAATTATTAATTAATTTATAGGGAATTCGAAAGAGTCACTTATTACAACCGAGCAAATGACTCGTTCGTGGTTCATTTGAACTGGCTGTAACTATCAACTCTGCAACGGATATAAATATCCGAACTATAGGGAAACACTATAGTTAGCAAGGTAACTTAGATCAGAAGTTTAAGACATTAAATTCGTAAGCAGATAACACAAGTAATCTCTTTTCAAATACAAACAATACTTTATTGATTATATAGGCTACTAACACATAAAACTAATATCTAACACAAACACACGCACACACACACACACATTCATACGAGTTGCAGAAAGGAAGAGAGTGAGGAAAGAGTGAGATGATGATGAGTGAAATGATGAAATCTCAAGATTCTATATGCACTTAAGACATGACCTGGAACGAACCATCAATCATTAATTAACCCTTCTATCGTTTCTTAGACAGGTTATTAAATTTATATCAATACACCAGTTCAGCTTTTAGTCTGGAGGTACTTGCTTGTCTTTGCGTTCCTTTTTTCTCTTGGGATTCCCTTTCAGCGTAAAAGGGGTTTCCCGAGTTTGTTCGTTGGTGGGTCTCCTCGTGCCTGGTCTGAGGCGGCCAATCACGTGGTGTACTGGCGGGTTGATGGAAGTCTTTGTTTGAAGCTGGCTTTGCAGAAGAAACATGGACCGAAACTTTGCCGCAAAACTTAACTTAGAACCGAGACTCACAACGGAAAATAAAGGAAAACTTTAAACTTTAACGAGAGTAGTAAGATGGCTTGAATAAAGCTGTTGAACCCGTTCTTCTGATCTTAATTTGGGTTCTTTGTCTCTGCGGTCTACATTGCTAGTCTGATTTAGATCTTCATCTTTTTCTGCCCATCTCTCTTGAGAGTGATAGCAGAGCGTTTCTTGAGGGTGAACCCCGAGAGCGAGAGCACAGAGATAGAGGAGCACAGAGAGAGAGAGAGCTTTGTTTCGTGTCTAAGATTTTAAACTCAAAGTTTGTCCCCCCTCCAATTAGACCAATTAGACACTGGCTTTATTTGTCTCATCGTAAATCATGCGTTATCTGGGATCTCCTTACTTTCCAAGCTCTAGCAGAGAGTACAGAGGCCACAGTTTAGACATCATTACTATTATAAGAATACGAAACATTTTACATTGATTTCAATCAAGCCATCTTTTGAATCACGAGCATACGATCATACTGATATGAAACACAACACACTTTCTTTCAAACATCTAACAGTTATAACCAATAAATGACTTACATGGGATTTAAACTTATTAAAAATGCACATATGTGGTGATTTTATTTATTTTGATATGTAAAGTGTGTTGGTGTGTAAAGTTTATGGGGTTTAAGAAATTCCAATCTGAGGTCATGTATAGTTCCTGCTGACATCTGTTTTGTTCATCTCCTTGGTCCTTAAGAAAGATGGGGTCTGTTAGTCGCAGGGGTCATGTGACCTCTTGTTAGGGCCCTGAGCAGTACCATCTTCTGAACCGATCCGTCTTGCAAAACTATCACACGTTGACAACGTTCTTCCTTAAAGTTAACCAATAAAAGTCTTTGGTTGCAGACTCTCTGGAGCCTGGGTGATTTATAGCTCTGGGTTTGTGAAGACTCTTTGTGGGATTATGTATGAACAAAATCACCTAAAAGCTTCAATTGTGTTTGGTTCATTCTCGTAGTTGTTACATATCCCCCCTCGTTCAATGATGTGTTGAGTAGAAGACATCGGTGAACGCTGGAGAAATGGGTAGAGGAAGCAAACACACACAGCAAATGACAAGACAACACCTCCATGACTGGTCACTTTACTGGTGCAGGGCATTAGATTACCTAGGCATAAACAGGTTCACTCTCTCAATATAGTTGATCACGTTGAATAAAGTTTAGTTCAATTTTAGGACCGTTATCCTAGTTTGTTTTGGGACGGTGATCGATCAATTTTTGTGACTAAATTTGATTTGTTTGTTTTATTCTCTTCTAAATTGTTCTAGGTTTAGACCAATTTACCTTTCAATTTGTGATACGAATGATGCAGGGAGTTCTCTGGCTCACATTCATTTTAAGGTGACTTACAAATATTAGGCGTGGTGTGTCAATCCTATTATTGTGACCCTTATGGGGTGGACAGGCATTTAACCTAATAAAAGTAGAAGGAAAGGAAGGAAGAAGTAAAACAAAACAAAGCAGTTGAGTGTTCCTGATATGACTTATAACTATTGTTGTGCAGCTAAGGTGTCAGGTATCACGATGTAATGAGAGGTGTTCTCAAATGTACTTGTTGGATGGATAGTTACCATGTTTCCTATGGTAAGTGTAGCTAAGTTGTTAACCCTCTGGGGTCTGGGCTGTTTTTGGGGTCCTTGAGATGTTCTGACATGCCCTGACATTTGTGCTTTTTTCAGTTGCTTATAAACATATTAATGGCAAAAAAAAAAATTACACACTATTTAGCACAAACAGGGCTACCATAATATGTGAGCAACAAGAATGTACATGTCTGCATTTTTGAGAGAATAATGTTTATGGTTATAAACCATTATGGTTTATGTTTATGGTTTTAATGGTTATTGAAAAAACTAAAAACTAAAGTTTCTGAAATAAGGCCATAAAACACATTCTAAATATGTGCCAATAAGACTTTTGTCTAATGGATGTCATCAACTAGTGTTTTTTCTTCAAAATGATGTGAAAATCACCCTGCCTTATCATTCACATAACACAATACATTGATTTGAATTTTGCAAAGCACTTTCTGTTTGGAAAGGCAATATGCGGAGTGGGCGTCAACGATCATGCATATTTAGTGGTTCACACCTGAGGAGACAGTGGGGCCTGCATACTTAATTAGCTATTCATTCAGGTGAGTCACTGAGCCACAAGAATGCAAGAGCAACAGTTGGAAGCATCTCAGTTCTTTTTTATTTTTCCACATATTGTGCTTGCAATTTGGCCTATAATATCCAAGGAAAACATGTCTAGTAATTGTGCAGTTAATTCTCATACTGTATTTTCAGTTTTGGAATATTTATCCTCTCCCCAAATTTGTCACTAATAAAACACAATAAAAATTATTTAAAGAAAAGGCTTATATTTACCTTTTAATAGTTTGTTTACATCTACCTTGTAAATATATTTTTTATTAAAAAGGTTACAATTACAACAACAATTCAAGTGTAATCTTTCTTTGTAAAAACTAAAGTATACATTTTATCATACATATTTCAAAGGTAAGGATTTGATTGATTATTTGATAACTTTATTTTTGACAAAACATACTATATTTAACACGAGCAAATATTGGCAAACAAAAGCTTATTTGAGGTGGCAGATATTTTACAGTAAAATTGTATAATCTATCCAAAACTAATCAACGAAATGTTGTCTTTCATATGTCTGTAACATAGGTCTTTCATTTTTATTATAAGAAATATAAATGTTAATTTGCAGTTTAATACGTTGCTTATACAAATACATTTTATTTCAACATATTTCAGTCGATTTTTACTCAGTATAGCAATACAGTTTGCTAAAACCGAAACATTCATTCACAAACAGAAACGCCTGACTGTAACGTTGTTTTTATGAAATATTAGGGCATATAAATGTAATTTTCAGTTTAATACGTTGCTTATACAAATAGCCTACATTTTATTTCAACATATTTCTGTCGATTTTTACTCAACTCAGTATAGCAATACAGTTTGCTAAAACATCATCATTCATTCACACAGAGACGCAATTTAAATTTAAACTGTCTTTTTGCGATCTGTGGTAAACAGCGCGCATCTCTGCCGTTCATTCATTCACAGAAACGCGATTAACTTGAGAAGGAAAAAAAACTTACTACATATTCGGATCCTCTCTCCTGCAATACCCGCACTCTGAGGTAGATTCTCCATTATTATTATTCCTCACAGCGCTGCCAGATGGTGTAAACACGTAGGCTACAATGATATGAATAAACTTGTGTTTTCTCGAGCTGATATGGGGGCGTTCACAGGTTTGCTTGGATTGCCTCAGTAATTTGCGTTTGAATAGCACGTCACATTACCTTTGAATGAGCTCTAATTAGCTCGACTGGAATCGCTCTCTTTTAATACAGATTTCACAAGATGAGAATATTTGTTTTTTATATAAATTACCTCATTTAAAAGAAGATAATTCAAGCTTCATGCCTGTGTGTCTGTATGCCTGTTTGACTGAGTATTCGCTGAGTTACAGTTCATTTTCGGACGCGTTTCAGAATGGTCTTCACTGACAGAGAGAAGGCAGAACTCGCATCACGTTTATTTTTCTTTATTTGGCAAAAAGCACAACACTTTGTTTTTATTGTGAGTATACACAAAAATAATACACATTTAACAGAATCGATTGATGTATGAAACTTGCTTGTAATATCAAAGTCCACAGAGCAAAATTAATTAATTTCTTTTGAACTGAACTGAAAAAAAGCGAGCTGGTATCGCCGGCGATACCGTCGACCCCAGGGGGTTAAGCTAGTTTCTGAAGTTAGTCTCTACCTGTGGGGGAAAACATGTTTGTTGAATGTTTTCCACAGTAGAGGCGGTTAACTTCTGTATGTTAGTGAGTATGTTAGGGGTGTTGTGTAGTGCATGTATGCATGTATGTATGTATGTATGGTCAGATCTGTTTCAGTCTGTTTTGCTCCCCCCTTTGCTTGTTGGCTTAGCTTTGATGAGCTTGTTGCCTCTTTGCCTTGGAAAAGGGATCATCTGTGATCTGCTGCGAGTCAATCCAGTAAGGCAGGAAGTTATCTGGCAGACATTGGGAGGCAGTTTGGCATGGATGCGTGAAGCTGTGGTGCAAAACTTTGTCTCCGTTGTTGCATTCCTCTTGTGATGCCTTCTGGTTGTGACAGACTTTCTGACCTTCTGTGCTTACTGTTATTGCTGTAGCACACACATGGTTCTTGAGTTTGGAGCTCGTTTGGTGGTTTCTTTATGAGTGATGGGTAGCCAGGGTGGTGTTTCCTGGTACCTTTGGGTGTTTGTCAGTGGTTGACTGTGAGAGACCACTTTGTTCTGTGTTGTTGTAGAACAAGTGGTCGTCATCTTCATTATGAAGGTGTATCAGATGAGTCGGTGGTCTTCCGTTCCATCGCTAGTCATAGCAAATTTGACTCGTCTTGTTGGTCATCCGTGTTCAGCCTGTTTTCTAGGAACACTTCCAGTTGCCTCATTAGTTGCTCCATGTCTTTTGAGGGTAAACTGTCTTGTTCTTGGGCACACTCAGTGTTGTGCTTAACTGAGTGGTGCCGAGGTGGGTTTCCTGAGAAGCATGGCTGGTTCCATGTCTTTTCCAGGTGGTTGGTGTGGTAGCTGTCATTGGCATGGGAGTCACATTCTCTGTGCACCTTGCGAAGGGCTGTGGTGTTGTCATGCCACTGGGTGTCTTCCAGTGCACGGCTTGTGTCTTGGCTGAAGGAGTTTGAAACTGTGGATGTTTTCAAACCTTTCTTTGAAGACATCTTTTGTTTGATGTGGGCCTTGTGTGTCAGGTCATGTAGCTGTTGAATTGTCATTGTGTCTGCGCTGGCCATGAGATCAAGATGATAACTCAATCCGGGGCGCAGGTTTCTCAGGAAGAGGTTTTTGAAGTTCACATCCTCTTCATGTTCAGGTGAGTTATGTGCACCAAAGAAGGCTTGTCGAAAACGGTGGTGGTAGGCTTGAGGAGTCTCTTGTCGACCTTGTTTGGTTTCCAAAGCGATTAACACACCATGTTCCGACTCTGGGCCTGTGAATTCCTTAATCAGTGTCTCACATAGCAGCTGGTAGTTTGACTTGACATGAGCAGGTTGTCGGTCTAGGAAGCTTCGTACCTCTGGACTGGATGTGGATCTGAGGAGGTAGAACCTGTCTCTGTCAGTCACATGTGGTCTCACCTCTAGGTGGAAGTTGATATCTCGGATGTGGGCCTGGATGCCTGGGCCCTCTGTGGAGTTTGGGTTGAACTGAGTGATATTCTTAACCAGCTGGTTGAGATCTTTAACCCTCTGGGGTCTGGGGTGTTTTTGGGGTCCTTGAGATGTTCTGATATGCCCTGACATTTGTGCTTTTTTCAGTTGCTTATAAACATATTAATGGCAAAGGTGTAAATTCACTCTATATAGCACAAATAGGACTACCATAATATGTGAGCCACATGTATGTACATGTTTTCATTTTTGAGAGAATAATGTTTCTGCATGGTTATCGAAAAAACAAAAAATTTAAGTTTCTGAAATAAGGCCACAAAACACATACTAAATATGTGGCAATAAGACTTTTGACTAATGGATGTCGTCGCCTAGAGTTTTTTCTTCAAAATGATGTGAAAATCATCCTGCCTAATCATTCACATAAAACGATACATTGATTTAAGTTTTGTGAAACACTTTTAGTTTGGAAAGCCAATATGCGGATGGGGCATAAACGCTCCAACAGCATCATGTATATTTAGTAGTTCACACCTGATGAGACAATGTCCCTGCATACTTAACCCTCTGAGGTCTGAGCTGTTTTCTGGGCCCTGGAGGTGTTCTGACATGCTCTGACATTTGTGCTTATTTCTGTTACTTGTGACATTTTCATGGCTAAAGTCTGATTACACTGTATTCAGCACAAACTCTGCTACAATAATATATCAGCAGCAAGTATATAAAAGTTTGTAGTTTTGAGAACATTTATGCGTGGTTTGTGAAAAAAAAAACAAAAAAAAAACAATTGTCACTGAAATAAGCTCATGAAACCCATACTGATTATTTCTTCATAAGACTTTTGAAAATTGTATCACGTAGCCTAGAATATTTGCTGCAAAACTATGTGAAAATCACCCTGACTGCTCATTCAGATAAGACAATATATTGATTTAAAATTTCTAAGACGTGTTTTGTGTTAGAAAGCTTTATTCGAAGGGGCGGATCACCTCATTAATATGTAAGCTTTTCTCACCTGAGAAAGACAAAGACACTCCCTAATGGCCCTATTAGGAGCCATCAGGCCCTGCCATTCTGAGCAACCTTGCACAAAGAATGAGGAGATTTAAAAAAGAATGGCTTTTAGATTGTTTTTAATTTATTTACAACACAACATAATCCAAAGATACACAAATGACAAAAAAAACACATTATTTAACACACTGAACTAAAGACAGAGACTTGAACTGTCACACCCCTTTGTGCCATTCCTGAAACATAGTACATACCTTTCATTTCCATGGTGTTTGATTTTTCACTTTAGCATGTTCATGGATGGAGACTTATGTGAATGTTGAAGTCAGCAGGACTTATTCAGTGGCATCTTGTTCCTCTAAAAACAACAACAACAACAAAACAGCTGTGAACATGCTGATATCAAGAGAAACTATGCTGAACAATTTTGGAAATACATTTTAGATTTTTCATGTTAAAATATCTTTTTTTAAATGTACAGAATACACACACACACACACACACACACACACACCACCACACATATATATATATATATATATATATATATATATATATATATATGAATATATATATATATATATATATATATATATATATATATATATATATATGAATATACTAGCCTACTTTTACCATGCTGTGTTTTATTATAGAATATAAAAACATCCTCGTGTCGAACATGTATACAAGCACTGAAAGGTTGCCTACCTACCATTCTAGTTCACATTTCATGTTTCTGTCTACATGTACATATATGACATTAGGCTTAGTTCATGTTTTTACTCCAAACTCATTTCATAACATACATTTTAATCTGGCACGATCAGTTTAACATGTCTTACCTTAAAAATCGTCTCATCTTCAAATCGCGTTCTTCTGAGGTAAATCCGAGGTAAATTCAAGGTAAACAGCACAGCACAGCACAGCTTACAGTCGTCCAAACTCAATGAAAGCAGAGAAGAGTAAGTTACGAAGTCTCTGCTTCTTTGTTTTGAGGTAATGAGGGCGTTTACAGGTCTGCGTTTCTCCGCATGGATCATTTGCATGTCAATCGCTTGTGCGCGCGTGGGTGTGGTCACATTATAGTTAATTAGGACGCGTTTGAGAAACTGTACATGCCGCTGCTTTCGTATGGATTACTTAAAAATATAATATTTGTTTTTTATATAATTTACATACTTTAAAAATAGAGATTCCAAGCGTTGTATAGACATGCGTTTCAAGTCTGTGTGACAAACATTCGCTGAGTTACAGGTCATTTTCTGTCGCGTTTCAGAATGAGTTTCACATTGAGAGAGACGGCAGAACGCGCATTATGTTTATTTTCTTTGTTTTACGAAAAACACAACATTTAGTTTTTATTATGAGTGTACACAAATAAAAGAAGACATTTAACCCCCTGAGGTCGGCGCGATAGGCTCGTTTTTTTCCGTATGAGTGCAAAAAAAAAAAAAATAAAATAAATTAATTTTTATCTTATATGCTTGTGTTATACATCAATCGATCCTGTTTAGTGTGTATTTTTTTTTGTGTATGCTCATAATAAAAACAAAGTGTTGTGCTTTTCGCCAAATAAAGAAAAATAAACATGATGCGAGTTCTGCCTACTCTCCGTCAGTGAAGTCAATTCTGAAACGCGTCCGAAAATGAACTGTAACTCAGCGAATACTCAGTCAAACAGGCATACAGTCACACAGGCATGAAGCTTGAATTCTCTTCTTTTAAATGAAGTAATTTTTATAAAAAACAAATATTCACAGTTTGTGTAATATGTATGCAAAGAGAGAGATGTCAGTCGTTCTCATCTCAGCTAATTAAGTTTTAATGTGCTCCGCCCACGGAGAGCGCGCGCTATTCAAACGCAAATGTGAGGCGATCCAAACAAACCTGTGAAACGCCCCCATCAGCTGGATAACACACACCGCGAGTTCACTTTCAGACTTATGTACTTTACGATGCTGTGAGGAATAATACTATCTTGATAATAATCAAAAAGTATCATATCTGGAAGTATCATTTCGAGGAGCAAACGGATCCCGCTGAGGAATTAGGTCAGTTCTGTTTGCTTTGTTCTAATCGGAATGAATGAACGCAAAGATGCGTGCTGTTGTGGAGCTACTACAGCTGGCAAAAATACTGTTTAAATATGAATCGCGTTTCTGTGTATGAATGAATGAACGAACGAACGCAAAGATGCGTGCTGTTGTGGAGCTACTACAGCTGGCAAAAATACTGTTTAAATATGAATCGCGTTTCTATGAATGAATGAACGCACAGATGCCCGCTGTTGTGGAGCTACTACAGCTGGCAAAAATACTGTTTTAATATGAATCGCGAATACAAAGAAATATTGTTACAATTTTAAATGTTGTTGTAATTGTATAACCTTAAAAAAAAAAAAAAAAAAAAAAAATATATATATCTATATATATATATATATATATATATATATATATATAAGGATAGATGTAAACAAAATCTTAAAAGGTCATTATAAGCCTTCTCTTTAAATAATTTTATTATGCTTTATTAGTGACACATTTGGGAAGAGAATATATTCCAAATCTGAAAATACAGTATGAGAACAATTAACTGCACAATTACTAGAAATGTTTACCTTGGCCTTGGATATTGTACAATTTGCAAGCAAAATTTGTGGAAAAAAAACAACAAACCAGTTATATATTGTCCTTGCATTCTTCTGGCTCAGTCACACACCTGAATGAAAGGCTCATTACGTATGCAGCCTCATTATGCGGGCCCCATTGACTCCGCAGGTGTGAATCACGCCCACCC
>NC_138238.1:26233711-26495440 GCF_964197995.2 Scardinius erythrophthalmus | reverse complement strand
TTGGAGGAGGAAGAAGAGGTAGGAATTGAGGGTTTGGACTTTTTATCAGTGTCCTGTGTACGCCTCCTTTTTCGTGGATGACGAATCAGTTTAGAGCAGGAAGATTGTCCTGGTGTGTTAATGCTGCCCGACCCTCGTGTGGAATCACGAGGGGGTAAAATGTGATATTATGCTCGGGGAATTAAAACGCATGGAACCATAACGTTTATCACAGTCTCTTATCAAAAATCTTCTTCGTCATGCACAGGGGATCAAAACAATACTAAGGACGAATATTGGCAAAGATAGCAACATAGAGATACATTATTTTGTTGACATAAAGGCACTTTAAGATTACATTACTGTAATTCAAAAACACAACTACTCTAATATCATTCTGGGGAACATGCAAATCACCCAGAACACTCTTTATACAGTTGTAATAGTTGGTAAAATGAAATTTTACTAGTGGAAGTCCATATATGGTAATGTGCGTGTCTGTGTGTATCTGTGAGTTTTGGAAGGTGTGTGCGTTGGAATGTTGCGCCCCCGTTATCAATGAGATCGGGTTACAGGATGCGATTCTACTGGGAGAACATTCTTCAGAGAAAAATACATTTCAGAGCCAACACTCGAAGATCATAACTATATGATCACAACAACATTAATCACACATACATACAGGAAGTTCAGATACAAGTCTGAGTTACATACATTAAAAGGATATTAAGGTAAACACAACGGATGTTTGTGTGTGTGTGTGTGTGTGTATGTATGTGTGTGTGTGTGTCATTCAGAATTCAGGCTGCTTTTGGGAAGTCTTGTCCTTTCCCCCAAGGTGCAATAAAATGTCGTAAAAGTCAATTTGTTGCCGACTAGCTGGAGCCAACACAACTGATTTACCTTCGGGGGTTCAGAGTGGGACAGCAAGAAGGAATGTGCTTAGAAAACACAGAGAGTCCGAATTTGTTAATTCAGAATCAAACGAATGAATGATTCAAATAGCTCAGTCGCTACAACATGCAAGTGTGTTTGATTTATGGACAAGTGTTCGGATCCCATTCCAGGGGGCGCTGTTGAGCCCCCTGCCACGCCCGGGTACCAGCTTCAGCCCGGCCCTGATGGCCGAGGGTTCTGACCTGTGTGCAAAGTTTCAAGAGTTTTCGAGCACGTTAAAGGCCCCAAAAGCCCCTGAAACCTTGAAAAACAGGAATTTTAAACAAATCTCACTCAAAAGACAAATCCCCCCACCCCTCACACACAGAGACGCAGAGGCAGAGAGAGAGAGCAAGAGAATTCTCCAAAAAATCACATTCAAACCAAAATATCTCACTTCCTGTTGGTCACAGCTTATGACTATAAATTAGAAAGTTGTCCGGCTTGATGAGAACAATATACATAAAGATTTTTGTGACTCTACTTAAAACTAAGCCCCCATTCTTGACTAAAGGTGGCGCTACTGAGCCCCTCACCACGCCCGTTTCTGAAACTTTGCACATGTCTACTGGATAATAAATGTGATGTGTCTGTCGAGTTTCATCCAATTTCAAGTACGTTAAGAGTCTCAAAAGCATCTGAAAAGAATATTAAAGTTTGATGCGTTGCCACGGCAACAGTATTTAAGATATCAATAAACCTTTCACAGGTCTACATCTGCCGTGTGTCTACATTATACACATAAAGTTTGAAGCAAATCGGGTAAAAATAAGAGGGTGATTTCAAAGCATTTTGAATGTGACACACTTCCTGCTGCCAGTTGGTGGCGCTATAACTTTGACTCACAATAGTCACATCCATGTGATCGGCCTCTTACAACAAACACACAGTGGAAGTTTCATCAAGATCAGTTAATTTATGCAGAAGTTATAACACACTTCCTGTTTATCTTTTCTCGCTATAAATTCGTTTCATCGCCACGGCCAAACCGTTCGAGATATCAAAAATCCGTCTGCAATTTAGCATCCTCAATGTCTTGACTTAATGCTGACCGAGTTTGGTGGGGATCGGATCAATTCCCTAGGAGGAGTACATTAAATTCCACAGCATGCGTTTTTCAAACAACCCATAATAGCTGACTTCCTGTTGGGCACAGCTAATAACTTAGAGTGCAGAAGTTGTTCGGCCCGATGAGATCTATATGTGTACCGAGTTTCATACTAATACGTTCTTGTATGTGTCCAAGATTTAAGATTGTGTTCTAGGGGGTGCTGTCGAGCCCCCCTGCCACGCCCGAGTACTAGCTTCAGCCCGGCCCTAATGGCCGCGGGTTCTGACCTGTGTGCAAAGTTTCATGAGTTTTTGAGTCTGTTAAGGGTCCCAAAAGCCCCCGAACCCTTGAACAACAATAATAATAAATATAGCTGCGAGCAGTGATTACGGGCCCAAGCCGGTGGCACCGCAACCCCGGTGCCTTTACCTAAAGGGCTTTGGCCCTTCATCGCTGCTCGCAGCTATATTTATATATATATATATATATATATATATATATATATATATATACACACACACATATATAAATATATAAAAGACTTGACTTACCTTATTCTGATTTTACGATACACTCAAAATATTCCACAACAAATCCTTTAAATTTAATGTAAAAATAAAAATGAAAGTAAGCAGTGTTGGGTTCATGTAACCCTCTCATTAGAATAAAAATGTTTCAACATTTGCCATGTATTTGGATGCTAAACTATTCTTTATTATAGGCTTTGTTCTTCACTCGTGTTCCAATATTGATGGAAAATATCATCCTCTTCACACGCGCAAAAATGTGCTTGGAAACATCACAGTGGAGCGGTGCTTACTGTGAATGTACGAATTGTACTACTGACTATTTAGAGCAGTGTAATTTTTATATGTTAGGTTGACTATTTTATTATTATATTTTATTAAGGCTATAATGATCAGGCTGCGATGTCAAGATTGCAATGCTGGAATGTGTGTGTGTGTGTGTTTGTGTGTTTGTGTGTGTATGTGTGTTCATGTTTTTCTATCCCGGTGGGGACTTCAACCTGAATGCACACAGACTCATGGGGACTCGTGTCACAGTGGGGACCTAAATAGAGGTCCCCATGGGTAAACAAGCTTATAAATCACACAGAATTAGTCTTTTTGGAAATGTAAAAATGCAGAAAGTTTTCTGTGATGGGTAGGTTTAGGGGTAGGGTTAGTGTGAGGAGATAGAATATACAGTTTGTAAAGTATAAAAACCATTAAGTCTATGGAGAGTCCCCACAAAGATAGTAAACTGTGTGTGTGTGTGTGTGTGTGTGTGTGCGTGTGTGTGTGTGTGTGTGTGGCCTGGGCGCGATGGAACAGTGGACACATAAAAACATACTCCATCATTATACAGGACGACATTCAAACTGCAAAGTGTTAACTTATATTTTTGTACAGTCGCAATAAAACACAACATTGTGCTTTTGTAAAATAATTTCAAGCAATCCACCCCCCGAAAGGCGCTAATTTTAAAATTAAACTAAAATGCTCATGGCTGCACGGGCATTCATAATGGTGCGCATCCACGACGAGGAACGAGCAGAACAGAGTGAACGTTTTTCAGTTAATTCCTACTTCAATAGGAATTCATTTGAAACGCCCGCTCAACCACTATCAATGTCAGTGCGGACGAGCATATTTTACTTTCGTTTTTAAGTCGGCGATTCAAAAGCCCACAGCGGTGTCACACATCGAATAACCGGTGGTAAAATATTCTCACCGTCACATACCTAGTATATTTTTATGTAGATACAATAGGCCTACCTGATTTTGAACACAAGAGGGCAGTATAGCCCTATGTATGACTTGACTTTTATGTGACTAAATAGTACA
Organism: Scardinius erythrophthalmus; assembly: GCF_964197995.2. NCBI lineage: Eukaryota > Metazoa > Chordata > Actinopteri > Cypriniformes > Leuciscidae > Scardinius > Scardinius erythrophthalmus. The sequence continues at coordinate 26,491,627 of NC_138238.1, read as the reverse complement.
ATTACTATTTTTTAAACTTATAAATAATTATTAAATTGAAAAAAAAAAAGAATTAAATGGGTTTAGTTGTGATATTTGTATACTTTTATATAGAAATAAATGGTTTTTAATTACATTTTTAGAAGATGAGGCTTTTAGTTTCCTTTTTGTACATTACTTTAGTCCCTCACTATAGCAAAAATGTTTGAGATATTTATTATCCATTCACAATTTAGCATATTTAATGTATTTTCATCATGTTGAAAAAGTTTGGTGTGAATAAAATAAATAGTTTAAGAGGAGTGGCTAAATATTCAGAGGCTGATTTTGCAAAAAAATCCACATTCAGACCAAAATATCTGACTTCCTGATGGCTGGAGCTAATGAATGTAAATTAGAAAGTTGTCCGGCTTGATGAGATCAATATACGTACTATTTTTTTTTTACTGTAGTTAAAACTAACCCCCCCACTTTTGTCAAAAGCATGTTGAAAGTGACACACTTCCTGCTGCCAGTTGGTGGCGCTATAACTTTGACTCACAATAGTTACATCCATCTGATCGGCCTCTTACCACGAACACACTGCTGAAGTTTCATCAAGATCAGTCAATGTATGCAGAATTTATTCCACTTGGTGTTTCTCTTTTCTCGCCATAAATTCGATTCCTCGCCACGGCCAAACCGTTCGAGATATCAAAAATCCGTCCGCAATTTAGCATCCTCTAAGTCTTGACTACATGCACACCGAGTTTGGAGGGGACACAGTGAATTTTCTAGGAGGAGTATTTCACATTCCGCAGCAAGCGTTTTCCAAACAACCCATAATAGCCAACTTCCTGTTGGGCTGGCGTAAAACTTGAAAGAGGGATAGTTGTTTGGCCCGATGAGATCTATATGTGTACCGAGTTTCATATTAATTCATGCAAGCGTGTTTGATATATGGAACAAGTTTTCAGACCCCGTTCAAGGGGGCGCTGTTGAGCCCCCCTGCACGCCCGTTTCTGAAACTTTTCACATGTCTACTGGCTAATAAGTGTTGTGTATGTCAAGTTTCATCCAATTTCAAGCATGCTAAGAGTCTCAAACGCATCCGGAAAGAATATTAAAGTTTGATGCGTTGCCACGGCAACAGTATCTAAGATATCAATAATCCTTTCACAGTTCTACATCTGCCGTGTGTTTACATTATATACATAAAGTTTGAAGCAAATCGGGGAAAAATAAGAGGGTGACTTCAAAGCATTTTGAAAGTGACACACTTCCTGCTGCCAGTTGGTGGCGCTATAACTTTGACTCACAATAGTCACATCAATGTGATCGGCCTCTGACAACGAACACACTGCTGAAGTTTTATCAAGATCAGTCAATGTATGCAGAAGTTATAACACACTTCCTGTTTCTCTTTTCTCGCTATAAATTCGTTTCCTAGCCACGGCCAAACCGTTCGAGATATCAAAAATCCGTCCACAATTTAGCATCCTCAATGTCTTGACTTCAAGCTGCCCGAATTTGCTGGGGATCGGATGAATTCTGTAGGAGAAGTACATTAAATTCCACAGCATGTGTTTTTCAAACAACCCTAAATAGCCAACTTCCTGTTTAGCTGGCGTAAAACTTAGAGCACGAAAGTTGTTTGGCTCGATGAGATCTATATGTGTACCGAGTTTCATATTATTACATGCAAGCGTGTTTGATTCATGGACCAAGTTTTTGGGTTATATTACAGGGGGCGCTGTCGAGTCCCCCTGCCACGCTCGGGTACCAGTTTCAGCCCGGCCCTAATGGCCGCGGGTTCTGACCCGTGTGCAAAGTTTCATGAGTTTTTGAGTCTGTTAAGGGCCCCAAAAGCCCCCGAACCCTTGAACAATAATAATAATAAATATAGCTGCGAGCAGCGATTACGGGCCCAAGCCGGTGGCACCGCAACCCCGGGGTGGCGGTACCGCCAGCTTTGGCCCTCCATCGCTGCTCGCAGCTATATTTATATATATATTATACAAATAATAATATAATATATATATATATATATATATATATATATATATATATATATATATATATATATATATATTTATATATGTGTATATATACCGTTCAAAAGTTTGGGGTCAGGAAGATTTTTAATGTTTTTAGGAGAAGTCTCTTCTGCTCAAGGCAGCATTTATTTGATTAAAAATACAAACAAAAACTGTAATATTGTGAAATATTATTCCAATTTAAAACAGCTGTTTTCTATTTTAAAATATTTTACACTGTTATTAATTTATGTGATCAAAGCTGAGTTTTCAGCATCATTACTCCCGTCTTCAGTGTCACATGATCCTTCAGAAATCATTCTAATATGATGATTGATGGTCAATAAATATAAATTATTATTTTCAATGTTGAAAACAGTTGTGTACAGATTTTTTTTCAAAATGCGTTGATGAATGTAAAGTTCAAAAGAACAGCATTTATTTCAAATATATATTTTTTAACATTATAAATGTCTGTACTGTAATTTTTGATCAGTTTAACTCATTCTCGATGAATAAAAGTATTGATTTATTTTATTTCTTTCCCCCAAAAATAAAATTAAAATTATTACTGACCCCAAACTTCTGAACGGTAGTGTTTAATGTTACAAAAGCTTTAGATTTCAGATAAATGCTGTTCTTTTGAACTTTCTATTCATCAAAGACTGTACACAACTGTTTTCGACATTTAAAATAATAATGAATGTTTCTTGAGCATCAATCATCATATTAGAATAATTTCTGAAGGATCATGTGACAGTGACGACTGGAGTAATGATGCTGAAAACTCAGCTTTGATCACAGGAATAAATAACAGTTTAAAATATATTAAAATAGAAAGCAGCTGTTTTAAATTGGAATACTATTTTACAATATTACTGTTTTTGTTTGTATTTTTAATCAAATAAATGCAGCCTTGGTGAGCAGAAGAAACTTCGCTTAAAAATCTTACTGACCCCAAATTTTTGAACAGTAGTGTATATATATTATATAAAAATGTAAGGGATAAGACAGATAATTTTACTTGCCTGACCTGATTAGAACAATGAAAAAACTTAAATGAAAAAATAACTTGGGATCACTAAAACGAGGGCGCGATTGAACAGTGGACACATAAAAACATACTCTGTCATTTTGTTCAGAACATCATTCAAACTGCAAAGTGTTAACTTATATTTTTGTACAGTAGCAATAAAACACAACATTGTGCTTTTTTAAAATACATTCAAGCAATCCGACCCGAAAATGAAACTAAAATGCTCACGGCTGAACAGGCATTCATAATGGTGCGCGTCCTCAGCGAGGAACGAGCAGAACAGAGTCAACGTTTTTTAGGTCATTCCTCCTCCCATAGGAATTTATTGAAAACGCTCGCTCTGCTCCGCACCATTATCAATGTCCGTGCGGACGAACATATTTTAATTTCGTTTTTATGTTAGCGATTAAAAAGCCCCCAGCGGTGTCACACGTCAGTTAACCGGTGGTAAAATATTCTCACCGTCACTTACCTAGTATATTTTTATTTAGATATAATAGGCCTACCTGATTTTGAACACAAGAGGGCAGTATAGCACTATGTTTGACTTTATTTATTTATTGTTTAGACTAAACAACCATTCTGGCAGTTTTTAAACTTAAACTTCATTCTTAAATTGAAAAAAAAAAAAAGAATAAAATGAGTTAAGTTCTGATATTTGTATACTTTTATATAGTAATAAATGGTGTATAATTACATTTTTAGAATATATGAGCCTTTTAGTGTTTCCTTTTTAGACAATACTTTAATCCCTCGCCATAGCAAAACCGTTTGAGATATTTATTATCCGTTCACAATTTAGCATCATTAATATATTTTTATCATGTTGAAAAAGTTTGGTGGGAATAAAATAAACCACTTAGATAAAGGTGGCTAAAAATTCAGAGGCTGATTTTGCAAAAAAATCCACATTCAGACCAAAATATCTGACTTCCTGTTGGTCAGAGCTAATGACTTTAAATTAGAAAGTTGTCCGGGTCGATGAGATCAATATATGAACTGAGTTTTTTTTACTGTAGTTAAAACTAACCCCCCCACTTTTGTCAAAAGCATGTTGAAAGTGACACACTTCCTGCTGCCAGTTGGTGGCGCTATAACTTTGAATCACAATAGCTACATCCATCTGATCGGCCTCTTACCACGAACACACTGCTGAAGTTTCATCAAGATCAGTTAATGTATGCAGAAGTTATTCCACTTCGTGTTTCTCTTTTCTCGCCATAAATTCGATTCCTCGCCACGGCCAAACCGTTCGAGATATCAAAAATTTCAAGTAAATTTCAAGTATGTTAAGAGTCTCAAAAGCATCAAAAAAGAATATTAAAGTTTGAAGCGTTGCCATGGCAACAGTATTAAAGATATCAAAAATCCTTTCACAGGTCTACATCTGCCGTGTGTTTACATTATACACACATAAAGTTTGAAGCAAATTGGGTAAAAATAAGAGGGTGATTTCAAAGCATTTTGAAAGTGACAAACTTCCTGTTGCCAGTTGGTGGCGCTATAACTTTGACTCACAATAGTCACATCCATGTGTTCGGCCTCTTACAACGAACACACTGCTGAAGTTTCATCAAGATCAGTTAATGTATGCTGAAGTTATAACACACTTCCTGTTTCCCTTATTCCCCATAAATTCGTTTCCTCGCCACGGCCAAACCGTTCGAGATATCGAAAATCCGTCCACAATTTAGCTTCCTCAATGTCTTGACTTCATGCTGACCGAGTTTGGAGACGATTGGATGAATGCCCTAGGAGGAGTCCATTAAATTCCACAGCATGCGTTTCCAAACTACCCATAATAGCCGACTTCCTGTTGGGCTGGCGTAAAACTTAGAGCACGAAAGTTGTTCAGCCCGATGAGATCTATATGTGTACCGAGTTTCATATTATTACATGCAAGTGTGTTTGATTTATGGACAAGTGTTCGGATCCCGTTCCAGGGGGCGCTGTCGAACCCCCCTGCCACGCCCGGGTACCAGCTTCAGCCCGGCCCTGATGGCCGCGGGTTCTGACATGTGTGCAAAGTTTCAAGAGTTTTTGAGCATGTTAAGGGCCCCAAAAGTGCCCGAAAGGTTGACAAAATAATAATAATAATAATAACTAGAATGTACATTTCCTGAAGAAAATGTGAAATGGTGCTTGCAGTGGCAAAACTCTCCACTCGGTTGCTAGGGTGTTGTACATGATTGCATACAAGCCAACAACCATGTCTGTACGATGTTGTGGAGCTGAAATATAGCTTCTATATGTTGCAATATGGTTTATATGTGGCTCTAAACGGTTGCTAGGGTGTTCTGGATGGTTGCTAGGGTGTTTGTAGACAGTCACTAGGGTGTTCTGGGTGGTTGCTATGGTGTTGCTATGGTGTTGCTAGGCGGTTGCTAGGGTGTTCTGGGTGGTTGCTATGGTGTCGCTAGGCGGTTGCTAGGGTAATCTGGGTGGTTGCTAGGGTGTTCTGGGAGGTTGCTAGGGCATTGCTAGGAGGTTGCTAGGGTGTTCTGGATGGTTGCTAGGCAGTTGCTAGGGTGTTCTGGGTGGTTGCTATGGTGTTGCTAGGCGGTTGCTAGGGTATTCTGGGTGGTTGCTATGGTGTTGCTAGGCGGTTGCTAGGGTATTCTGGGTGGTTGCTAGGGCGTTGCTAGGTGGTTGCTAGGGTATTCTGGGTGGTTGCTATGGTGTTGCTAGGTGATTGCTAGGGTATTCTAGGTGGTTGCTAGGCGGTTGCGACGTGGTTGCTAGGGCGTTGCTAGGTGGTTGCTAAGGTGTTCTGGGTGGTTGCTATGGTGTTGCTAGGCGGTTGCTAGGGTATTCTGGGTGGTTGCTAGGCGGTTGCTAGGGTATTCTTGGTGGTTGCTAGGGCGTTGCTAGGTGGTTGCTAGGGTGTTTTGGGTGGTTGCTATGGTGTTGCTAGGCAGTTGCTATAGTATTCTGGGTGGATGCTAGGGTGTTGCTAGGGTGTTCTGGGTGGTTGCTAGGCAGTTGCTAGGTGTTCTGGGGGGTTGCTAGACAGTTGCTAGGGTGTTCTGGGTGGTTGCTATGGTGTTGCTAGGCGGTTGCTAGGGTATTCTGGGTGGTTGCTATGGTGTTGCTAGGCGGTTGCTAGGGTATTCTGGGTGGTTGCTAGGGCGTTGCTAGGTGGTTGCTAGGGTATTCTGGGTGGTTGCTATGGTGTTGCTAGGTGATTGCTAGGGTATTCTAGGTGGTTGCTAGGCGGTTGCGAGGTGGTTGCTAGGGCGTTGCTAGGTGGTTGCTAAGGTGTTCTGGGTGGTTGCTATGGTGTTGCTAGGCGGTTGCTAGGGTATTCTGGGTGGTTGCTAGGCGGTTGCTAGGGTATTCTTGGTGGTTGCTAGGGCGTTGCTAGGTGGTTGCTAGGGTGTTTTGGGTGGTTGCTATGGTGTTGCTAGGCAGTTGCTATAGTATTCTGGGTGGATGCTAGGGTGTTGCTAGGGTGTTCTGGGTGGTTGCTAGGCAGTTGCTAGGTGTTCTGGGGGGTTGCTAGACAGTTGCTAGGGTGTTCTGGGTGGTTGCTACGGTATTTTTGATGGTTACTAGAGCGTTTCTAGACGTTGCTAGGGTGTTCAGGATGGTTGCTAAGGTATTTGTTTTGTTGCTATGGTGTTACTAGGTGGTTGGTAGTTGTCAAAGATGGTTACTATGGAGTTTTTATAGAGTTATTAAAATCTTTAATAACGAGTGCCTTCAGTACGGCACTCGGCCTACGGCCTCGTGCCTATGGCCGAATAAGCACAAGCATGGAGCAATATCGCAAGGCCACAAGTGTAATATTGCGTTAAAAAATACAAAAAAATTAAAAAACATTTTTTTTTTGTTTTAGGGTGGTTGCTAGGGAGCTCTTAGTGGTTGCTAGGGTGCTGAAACTGGTTGCTAGGGTGTAGCTATGAAGATTTTAGGCCATTACTTATTGGCTGCTTGATAATATAAATCCTCTGAGGGAGAGAGAGAGGGAGAGACGCAGGGGTGTCAGGCCCTTTGGAGTCTGTGTGTGTGAAAACGGCAGTTGGGATTCAAATATTTTTAGAACTCCCAATGTAAAGTCAATGGGGACTTTTTTGGCCGCTTTTTCGTCCGCTGTGCGAACATCGTACACCCGATCGCTTAGAAAAGTCATAGCACACCTCTCCTCAATGAGCCGGTCGATTTGACACCTCACTCAGGAGCCTGTGACAAACGGTGCGGGGCGCATTACGCGCCAAACTTTTGTCCAGAATAATAATAATAACTAGAATGTACATTTCCTGAAGAAAATGTGAAGTGGTGCTTGCAGTGGCAAAACTCGCCACTCGGTTGCTAGGGTGTTGTACATGATTGCATACCAGCCAACAACCATGTCTGTACGATGTTGTGGAGCTGAAATATGGCTTCTATATGTTGCAATATGGTTGCTAGGTGTCTCTAAATGGTTGCTAGGGTGTGAATACACAGTTACCATGGTGATATTTACAGACTGTTTTACAACTGAAACTAATGAGCCAACCCCCCATCTCTATACAATATTCTGACGCAGAGATGTAGGTCTTGTAAAATGGTTGCTAGGGTACTCTGTTTGGTTGCTATGGAGTTGCTTGGCAGCTACTAATGATGAAACTGCAAAGGCTTCTTGTCAGTATGAATGATATAAACCAACTCACATCTCTATACGATGTTCTGATGCAGAGATATACATTTTGCTAAACGGTTACTAGGGTACTCTGTTTGGTTGCTATGGAGTGGTTTGGCAGCTGCCAATGATGAATTTCCAAAGGTTTCTTGTCAGTATGAATGATATAAACCAACTCCCATGCCTCTGTGACATTCAGAATGGAAGATATCCCTCTTTGGATTTTGGTTGCTAGGGTACTCTGTTTGGTTGGTAGGGAGTGGCTTATCAGCTGCTAATCATGAAACTCCAAAGGCTGCTTGTCAGTATGAATGATATAAACCAACTCCCATGCCTCTACGACATTCAGAATGGAAGATATGCCTCTTTGGATTTTGGTTGCTAGGGTACTCTGTTTGGTTGCTAGGGAGTGGCTTGTCAGCTGCCAATCATGAAACTCCAAAGGCTGCTTGTCAGTATTAATGATATAAACCAACTCCCATGCCTCTGCGACATTCAGAATGGAAGATATCCCTCTTTGGATTTTTGTTGCCAGGGTACTCTGTTTGGTTGCTAGGGAGTGGCTTTTCAGCTGCCAATCATGAAACTCCAAAGGCTTCTTGTCACTATGAATGATATAAACCAACTCCCATGCCTCTGTGACATTCAGAATGGAAGATATCCCTCTTTAGATTTTGGTTGCTAAGGTGCTCGACAATGGTTGCTAGGGAGGGGCTTGGAAGTGTTGAGGTAATTCATGATTGGCTGTTTGCTGCCCCGAGTCAAATGAGACCACCCCCATGTTTCTATGACAATTCAGTCTGGAGATATCTCTTTAAACTCTTTCAATGGAAGTCTATGGAACTTGTTGCTAAGGGGCTCTAAATGGTTGCCAGGGCGTGGCTTGATAGCTTCACAATGATCCTGAGAGACTGATTGGTCGTCTGAGTAAAATGAGCCCTCCCCCTTGTCTCTATGACACTGTGATCCAGAGCTACGTTCAATACAAAGTCCCTATGCAATTTACCATAGTAGGAAAAGCATGTGTGTTTCACGGGACGTTCCTTCCCCATAGTAAGTCAATGGGGCAATTTTGGGCATCTCCTGCCCCCCAGGGGTGCAACTTTTACCCCATTGTGAGGTATGTTCTTACAGAGCCTGTCAGCCTCTTCAAATGTGGCAAATCACACGTTTCTGCGAAATCCTCGCTCAGAGCTACGTGTGGTCAAAGTTCGTCGCAATGTTAAGTCAATGGGACTTTTTTGGCCGCTTTTTTGCCCCTGGGGTGAACACCGCACCCCCGATCGCTTATAAAAGTCATAGCACACCTCTCCTTAATGAGCCGGTCGATTTGACACCTCATTCATGGGTCTGAGACAAACGGTGCGGGGCGAGTTACGCGCCAAACTTTGTCCAGAATAATAATAAGAACTAGAATGTACATTTCCTGAAGAAAATGTGAAGTGGTGCTTGCAGTGGCAAAACTCGCCACTCGGTTGCTAGGGTGTTGTACATGATTGCATACCAGCCAACAACCATGTCTGTACGATGTTGTGGAGCTGAAATATGGCTTCTATATGTTGCAATATGGTTGCTAGGTGTCTCTAAATGGTTGCTAGGGTGTGAATACACAGTTACCATGGTGATATTTACAGACTGTTTTACAACTGAAACTAATGAGCCAACCCCCCATCTCTATACAATATTCTGACGCAGAGATGTAGGTCTTGTAAAATGGTTGCTAGGGTACTCTGTTTGGTTGCTATGGAGTTGCTTGGCAGCTACTAATGATGAAACTGCAAAGGCTTCTTGTCAGTATGAATGATATAAACCAACTCACATCTCTATACGATGTTCTGATGCAGAGATATACATTTTGCTAAACGGTTACTAGGGTACTCTGTTTGGTTGCTATGGAGTGGTTTGGCAGCTGCCAATGATGAATTTCCAAAGGTTTCTTGTCAGTATGAATGATATAAACCAACTCCCATGCCTCTGTGACATTCAGAATGGAAGATATCCCTCTTTGGATTTTGGTTGCTAGGGTACTCTGTTTGGTTGGTAGGGAGTGGCTTATCAGCTGCTAATCATGAAACTCCAAAGGCTGCTTGTCAGTATGAATGATATAAACCAACTCCCATGCCTCTACGACATTCAGAATGGAAGATATGCCTCTTTGGATTTTGGTTGCTAGGGTACTCTGTTTGGTTGCTAGGGAGTGGCTTGTCAGCTGCCAATCATGAAACTCCAAAGGCTGCTTGTCAGTATTAATGATATAAACCAACTCCCATGCCTCTGCGACATTCAGAATGGAAGATATCCCTCTTTGGATTTTTGTTGCCAGGGTACTCTGTTTGGTTGCTAGGGAGTGGCTTTTCAGCTGCCAATCATGAAACTCCAAAGGCTTCTTGTCACTATGAATGATATAAACCAACTCCCATGCCTCTGTGACATTCAGAATGGAAGATATCCCTCTTTAGATTTTGGTTGCTAAGGTGCTCGACAATGGTTGCTAGGGAGGGGCTTGGAAGTGTTGAGGTAATTCATGATTGGCTGTTTGCTGCCCCGAGTCAAATGAGACCACCCCCATGTTTCTATGACAATTCAGTCTGGAGATATCTCTTTAAACTCTTTCAATGGAAGTCTATGGAACTTGTTGCTAAGGGGCTCTAAATGGTTGCCAGGGCGTGGCTTGATAGCTTCACAATGATCCTGAGAGACTGATTGGTCGTCTGAGTAAAATGAGCCCTCCCCCTTGTCTCTATGACACTGTGATCCAGAGCTACGTTCAATACAAAGTCCCTATGCAATTTACCATAGTAGGAAAAGCATGTGTGTTTCACGGGACGTTCCTTCCCCATAGTAAGTCAATGGGGCAATTTTGGGCATCTCCTGCCCCCCAGGGGTGCAACTTTTACCCCATTGTGAGGTATGTTCTTACAGAGCCTGTCAGCCTCTTCAAATGTGGCAAATCACACGTTTCTGCGAAATCCTCGCTCAGAGCAGTAGTTCTTATGGGGGACCTTGTGTCAAAATGATTTACGACTTTGACCTTTGACCTTTTGGCAGGTTGAACTTCCGGTGACCTTTATGATTGACAGGTTGAACTTCCGGAATGCGGTCATGGGATTAACCTATTGACCCTGCTAGCCTATCGATCATGTTTTTGACAGTTAGTTTTGAACTATGACCTATGTAGGACTAAATCATAATTTTGACGGGTAGTTTTTTTTTGGCGGTTGTTTGAACTTTGTCCCAGTTATATGTGTGCGTGGTGATTGTGCCTGCGCCCCCTCCGCAGTGAAAGTGAGAAGTCACACAAACACATTCTATCCTTTATATAATTTATATGATATAATCTAAAACATACATTGAAACCAATTATTTTAGATGAATAAAAGTATATAAAATAAAAAGCTTACTAAAACCAATTATTTTAGATGAATAAAAGTATATAAAATAAAAAGCTACTAAAACCAATTATTTTAGATAAAAAATACATAAACAATGTGCTCTTTAAAAGTGTATAATCTAAATCAATTTAAGGTTGAAAAAACATTTAGTTATTTCACATTCCTATGTAAAACATCCTATCCTTTATATAATTTCTATATTAATGATCATGCTAAAGTTGTTTTTAAGTCTATAATATAAAAGCTTACTAAAACCAATAGTTTTAGATGAATAAAATCGTCTTACCTTATTTTAGAGAGAACCTACCACGGATGAAACGGGCTTACAGCTCCACCTATTGGACTCTCTCTGAATCGACGATCAGAATGAGACATGGTCAATGTTTTGTTGGGGTTAAAATGATTTTCAAAGTATAATCCAAAATTTTTAAAAGTTGTTAAATTATTAAAAAGTGGTGAAAACACTGTTTTCCTGAATGAGCTTACCCTTTGTCTCAAAACACTGTTGGAGCCGCGCTTGTCTCCTTCCGTGTGTGTCTGTTTGTGTGTCTGTGTGTGTCTGTGTGTGTGTGTGTGTGTGTGTGTGTGTGTGTGTGTGTGTGTGTGTGTCAGCACCGCTGGTTGCGCGCGCGCGTGCCTGTAGGCGCGCGCTCTCTCCGTCTCAGCTCTGACCCCCCTCCTTCTCCTCAGCGGAACTGTGAAGTCTATCTCGCATTCACTAAAGTTGAAAAAACATTCTATTCTTTTAACCGGTTATAAAAAATATACTGCAAGCAATTGTTTCAGATAAACAAAATCCATTCTACATTTTTAGAAACCTACAACTCTTGAACATGTAAGAAGCTCTTAAGAGAGAGCTGAAGGCGGTGTTTTCACACCACCTTTTTGACCTGCCGCGCTCCAAAAGTCAGTCCCTGTGTGTCTATGCATGCCAGCGTTCACTCTCGTCTGAATTTACGTCAAAATCATAATATCTTTAAAGATGTTGTTAATTAAAACCACCGTAGCTCAGCCAGGGAGTACCGTGTTTTTGACAGTTTTCTGACGGTTCTATCTATGAATTACGCTTGGTCCGCGTCTAGCATCTCTTCTGCCCCCCCAATTTACGATGACACCCGCGACCCTGGTTCATTTCCACGAATTTTACAGGTCCATTCATAGAACAAGGATGACACCTAGTGGTCACTCAACACCGATTTCCTTCATATACTCACCTTTATAAATGCATTTTGATAAGCTCAAGCCATCACTTGCAGCATAACTTTGAAGAGTCTCCAAGACAATCACTTGGCCTAAACATTTTCACAGACAATGGAGAAACGTGAGTATTTTCTCATTTCATGCTATGCTGTTTTATTTTACCCAGCTGTTAGTGATTTTTAAATACTATAAATTGATCCAAAGTATGTTATGCTATGATCCAAAGTATGTTATGCTATTTTTACAGTCTATGACGTTATGCTGTCTTTAAACCATATTATAATTCAATGCTGTTTCATCTTCAGTAATTGTTGATTCATATAATTATGCTATGTTTTAACTGTTGATAGAGATTGTTTTAACAGATTGGTTAAAAGTATGCTATATGTTGTTTTAAACCATAATTCATTACTGCAATATGTTGTTTTAAACAATATTATAATTTATTACTGTAATAAAAACATGCATTGGTATTTTATCCGCTGTTAGAGTTTTTAATACTATATTCATTTATCATAAAATTATGATTATGCTAGGGCGTCTTTAAACCCGTGACAAGCATGCTTTGGTTATTTTATCTGTTGATAGAGATATTTTATCTATATTCATTTATCACCAATTATGATTATAGCACGATGTTTTATTTTTTGTCATAATTTCGGCTCAAAAACTGTTTTGTATGAAAAAAGACTTTTATTATGAAAACACGTGTCATCATGTTGTTACTTACGACTTAGCTTTTAGCTGCTAACAATGCTACAATTCAGTTTGCTATGTATATGCTTACAGAAAAACAATTCTGATCCTATTAAATCGATGTTTTGCCATCGCGTTATACGTCCGTCATGTATAAACACAACATCGAGTGGTGTTAGCGCTCCCGATGAGCAATGTCCATTCTAGCTTAGCACCACGTGCTAGTTGCTAACTGCTCTTAAGTCGTGTATCGAACTAGTTTCCCCAACGCATCTGATTCACAAGACAGATCGATTTGTTTTGATATAATTTGTTAGAATATTTTAAAACATAAAAGTTTGTTTCAGTCACTTTCTTAAACACACCATGTTATGGATGCACCAGCCAACTAGCTCTCCGGCGCCACCAGATGGCCCGGAGTCTAAACTACGTCTGTTATACTGAAATTGAGCCCCTACAGGTTCGGAGTAGATATGACAGGCTGATATAGTGAAATTGCCCCCTCTGCCGTTGTTTAATGGTATGACATTGGAATGTCTCCCTCTCCTGGCGATTTTATTGTTATGACACCCTGTTATAGTGAAAATGGCTCCCTCTGCTGGGGTTTAATGTCATGACACCCTGTTATAGTGCAAAATGCGCCCTCTGTCTATCTGGAGTATGTATGACATCCGTTTGATTCAAAATACTGCCCCTATCGGCCTGTATGTATTATGATTCATGTTTCAATGTAAAAATAGCTGGCTGTTTGGTCTGAAAAGCATTTAAAATGTGATTTTGGATGTTATTAATTATTTTCTATTTGTTATAAAACACTAATATATTTTATAAATCCATCTGTTTTATTCCAGGTTCAAATATTGAGCAGCAAGCCTTTGACGCTATTAATACATGTAAGTACGTATTAACTATTCTTTTTATAAATTAAAATGAACGTATTTTAATTTTGTCTTTTTATAAATTGAAAGCATTTTTAATTTTTTGTATTTTTTAATTCACAGTGGCCGCTCTTGCTGTTGATTCAGACAGCGCCGCCAATGGTAAAACAAGATATGAGTAATCAAAATTTTAGATTTCTTTTATGAGAAATCAAATTTCTAGATTTCATACAATTTATCGCCCAACCAGGCTTCCCGACAGTTATCGATCTCACGCAAGATGGCAATGTAACAGCCAGGCCCGCCACACCCACTCCGGCGCATGTCGAGAATCCAATAGTGGCCAGCGAGGACAAACCACTTCCTGGACCCAGCGGCGAACCAGCAAGAAAGAAGACTAAAAAAACGAATCGCCCCACCTCACCATCAGCTGGACAAAGCGGCGAACCACCAAGAAAGACTTATCGTTTTACAGCGGTGGTGCGACCTGAACCCACCGGGGGACTACCGAGAAAGACTTATTGTTTCTCCCCGGCGATCAGTCCTGAGAGCTCTCCAGAGAGGAAAACTCTTTGTCCGACACCACCAAGCAGCCCACCCACCAGTCCTGAGACCGCCTTCTTTCATGGTAAGACCTTCTACATTATTTGCATTTAAACTCCGGCGGAGTCACGCCATTAAGATTTTTTATTTTTTACACACAGCTGACTCGAGTAGAAGCCATAAGGATGACCTGACTAGCTGGGGTGCGTCTCAACTTGATGCTTGGGATCTGGGTTCTTGGACGAGCGAGCCTGGCGAGGTGTCAACCAGCCACGCGGGTCAAACACCCTACCCTTCTTGCTCACCGTCGTCGGAAGAAGTAGAAGTGGAAGAAGTGCCGCAGCCTCAGTCGGCTGATGAACCATTCGATGATGCCCCTCTGACACACAGGCTCATTAATTCGATAGAATCATTAGGTCAAGAGTTTCGCGACATAAACAATCAGTACATCGAGCTTCGAGAGGTACAGGATGATATTAACAACAAATTGATTGAGTCTCGTGACAGACAAATCGAAACCCATAGTAGATTAGACGCATTGCGTGGTGAGCTCCGTGCCAATCACCTCGAGACACGTAGCCGATTCGATGCTCAGGATCGCTTTATTCAGGATCTGGCCAATGAAATATTCCGTCGCGTCAATGCAATGAGATCAACGACTGAACAGCGGTTTGATAGAAATGATCGTATGTTGAGCCAATACCAACGAGAATTGGTGCTCATTTTGCATCACCTTATTCTCACCATCATAGATGAGACGACGGAGTCAAATTGAATATAGATCTATTCCTAGTAATTCTTATATTGCACGTTTGTAATATTCCATCTATACTTTGTTTATAATCTGATATTTCATTTATACTCTGATTGTGTAATATTTCATTTATACTTTGTTTACATATATGCTTTTTATACTATATGAAATTTGCAATAGTTCATTTATACTTTGTTTACATATAATGTGATATTTCATGAATGTTTGCAATAGTTAATCTATACTTTGTTTACATATAATCTGATATTGCACGGCTGCTATGATTTTGTAATAGTTCATATATGCTTTTTATACTATATGAAATTTTTATGATTTTGTAATAGTACGTGTTTTGCTCTGAAATCTAAAAATGGACGGGTCAGACGATGCAGACCTCTGTCAATCAGACCAATCCTCCACAGAACTGTCACCGGACGAGATTGAAATGCTAAGTATACTACCCGATTCTTTAGAACAGTATTTGTCTAATCTAGAATCCCCTGCTATCTTGGATCTTTTTGAATTAGCCGTAAATCCAAATATGAATTTGTTTGATCCTCTGCTAAGCCTAGACATCAACCCCGTTGTACAACATGCCGGTGTTTTAAACACCCCACCATGTACCGACCCTGACAACACAGAGCACCCCGCAGGTGATGATACTTCGCCACCGTCCGCATCAGGTAATGTCGACCCTACTACACAGACTCGATTAAGCCGTACAGACATTGACAGGTTGATTCGCGAGGGTGGGGACGTTAACGGATATCATGTTTTACCACGACCTCGTTTCAATAGCGTGACGTTGAGAAGGACTACGAATCTGAGAGAGATTAACTCTACAGATTTGGCCTCTTATCATACCCGCCTACACGACATGCTTACCGGAATTGTGAATTTCGCTAGGCAATTTGACCATACACCGGTGATCAATATCACATTGACGGCTCCCTCTCTACAAACGCCCGTCAGTGCCATTTTAACTCACGGTAATGATTATGACGTGGATGGGTTTATGGATCAAATTGAAAAAGTTTTACAGAGCAACGACCGGTTACTATCTGACCAAACCGTAGAATTTGAAGCCTGTCTAGCCACCACCAGACAAGGCGGAGGCCGACGAAAAATAACGGAACTCGCTGTAGACCAAGTGATCAAAAGAAAAAAGACCAGCTTATTCTGCCCCGCCAATATTTCAAATAATTTGTGCTTCTCCATCTGTCTCGCCCGTTTCCTCAACCCCCAACACCCCGAGAGCGAGTTAGAAAAACTGGCTACCGCCATCCAAAACAGCGTCGGCTTCTCAATCCAAGACCGAATCGGTCTCGGCGACATAGCCCCGTTTGAACGAGCGCTAGACATTAAAATCGTCGTATTTCACAGATCTAATGCCTTGGTCTTAGAAACCTACAAAAACTCTGACGAACCGCACCCAAAAACGCTCTTCCTGTATCTCCACAACGACCACTACTACATGATAACGAGTTTGACGGCATTCATCGGCTCGGATTACGTGTGTCCATTTTGCTACAAATCTTACACCGACCGTAGACACCATCGTTGTAAGCACGCCTGCAACATCTGTTTTGACCCGGAATGTTACAGGTTCCCTGTAAGAATCATACATTGCCCCGATTGCTTGAGGTACTGTAAATCTGCGTATTGTTTCGAAATGCATAAAAAAAACCCGCCTCCCAGGCAGGAACACCCCGCCTGTGATATGATCAAATACTGCAAACTATGTAACAGACGTTACGACGTTAAACCGGGCAAGAAAACCAAACACATATGCGCCCCGGACAAGTGCCTGCATTGTCGCGAACATCTGCCGGACGATGGTGAGCATCAATGCTTCATACAACCTCTAGAGCCTAAAGAACCCTGTGAGAAATACATCTTCTACGATTTCGAAACGCGGTACGAAAATGGTCGACACGTGGCTAATTTTGTCTGCGCCATCACATTCAAAGGCAAGAAATTTACTGCTAGCGGTACCGGCTGCATCGCTAAGCTAATCAACCACTTCAGACAACCCCGATACACAGGCTACTGCTTCATCGCTCATTACGCCTCCAGATTCGATGCCTTTCTAATCCTCGAGTATTTTTGCAAAGCAGGGATCGCGATTGAGGTCATAATGCAAGGCTGCAAACTACTCTTGTTGTACGATGATGCATTTAACCAGCGATATATCGATAGCTACTCATTTTTCCCATTCGCTCTCGCCAAAATGCCCGCGGCTTTAGACCTAACGACGACTGAAAAAGGCTACTTTCCCCATCTTTTCAACAGGGTGGAAAATGAGAACTACATCGGACCATACCCCGACAAAAAGTTCTACAACTACGATAACATGTCGGATAAAGACCGAGAAAAGTTTGATGCTTGGTACAGCACGGTGAAGGGAGACTTCTTCAACTTCAAGAAAGAACTGTACGCCTACGGCGTCAACGATGTTGTGTTATTGCGCGAAGGATGCATGAAGTACAGGGCGTCTTTCTTAGACTGCACCCAACTCGACCCTTTTGGGTTCACGACGATCGCCAGTTGCGCGATGGGGGTCTTCAAAACACATTATCTCGCCAGAAACACGCTCGCCCTGACGCATAACAAAGCCTACATCCATCAGAATAAGTCCTACTCAAGCGGATCGATCGAATGGCTCGAGTATATAAAAAAGACTCGAAACGTGGACCTTCATCACGCCTTAAACCACGGCGAAGTATCGATCGGTAAGTACTTTTTAGACGGCTACTACGAGCAGGACGGCGTCAGGCACGGCTTAGAATACGCGGGGTGCATCTTCCACGGGCACTGCTGTCGCTTTGAACCCAATCAGGCGCACCCCCTGTCAGGAGTACCCTACGGGGTTCTCAGAAACCAATTTGACGACAAAGTGGAAATTCTCCGGAACGCGTACGGTTTGCAAATCGAGGTTCTGTGGGAATGCGAATGGAACCGAATGAAAAAGACCGATCCCTCCGTGATAGAATTTATGGCCAATTATTCCGCCCCAGAGAGATTAAATCCTCGTGATGCATTGTACGGAGGCCGAACCAACGCCTACAAACTTTATCACAAAGTGACCGGCGATGAGAAAATAAGGTATCTGGATTTTTGCAGTTTGTATCCTTTCTGCCAGGCCAGGAAAATCTATCCGATCGAACACCCCGAAATCATTTTCGCCGATTTCCAACCGATTGAAAACTATTACGGACTTATCAAAGCCACCGTGTACCCACCCCGCAACTTACTGCACCCGGTTCTCCCTTACAGATGCCAAGGAAAACTCATGTTTCCGCTATGTAGAACCTGCGCCCAGGACCAAAACCAGACCACGAGCTGCACCCACACGGATGAGGAAAGATCGCTCTCGGGCTGTTGGGTCAGTATCGAGCTTTTAAAAGCCGTCGAGAAGGGCTATGTGGTAGCCAAGATAGACGAGGTCTGGCATTTTCCACAACGGTCAGACACGTTGTTTGCCGAATACGTAAAAACCTTCTTGCGTTTGAAGCAACAAGCGTCGGGCTACCCTTCGAACGTCGTCACGGATGCAGAGAAAGAGGCTTACATTCGTGACTATTTTGAAAAAGAGGGTGTTCAACTCGATCCGGAAAAGATCAAGTACAATGCAGCTCAAAGGGCAATCACAAAATTAATTCTCAATAGCTTGTGGGGGCGCTTCTCTTTAAGAACGAACTTACCTCAAACGATTCTGGTGAGCGACCCCGAAGATTTCACCAGGATTGTTTTTGGCAATACCGACACGTTGACCTATTTCTCATTCGTATCAGATGACGTAGCTCTCGTCCAGCATAAACCCGACAAAGACGACGTTTGCAAGGCGCGCGACGTGAATGTTTTTGTGGGGGCTTTCACTACCGCACACGCCCGACTGGAATTGTACGAATTGATGGACAGACTAGGAGACCGCCTTCTATACTCGGACACAGACAGCCTGGTATTTGTGTCTAGGGACGGTGACTGGGAGCCTCCTCTGGGCGACCATTTAGGGGAGCTGACGAACGAATTAGACCAAGATGATTATATAACGACCTTCTGCTCGAGCGGTCCCAAATCGTATGGATTTGAGACGGCCAAAGGTCAAGTTTCGATGAAAGCTAAAGGTATAACTCTCAATGCTAAAAATTCCCGAGCTATCTGTCTCGAATCCCTGATTGGTCTGGTTGACAGCTATGTGACGTCGAATGATAGATCCAAATACATCCTGGCTCAGACTGAAAACATTGTTCGAGATAAAAAGTCACTCACATTGCACAACAAATCAGTCGTTAAAAGGTTTAAGGTCGTCTACAATAAACGTCGGCTTTTAAGCGATTATAGCACGCTTCCTTATGGCTACTGATCAGATGATGCACAGAGGGTCTCAGGATGTGTCCGATTTTGATTTCAGACTCCAACACCCTTTCTCGTGTGTCGTGAGCGGCCCGTCCAATTCCGGCAAGTCTTATTTTGTAAAACTTTTGTTGGAAAAAGGATTGAATATCATTTCCAAGAAAATTGAAAACATTGTTTGGTTGTATGATTGTTGGCAAACTTTGTACGATGATTTACTTCAATTGTATGACATTAAATTTATACAAGGAATACCCCAGAGTCTGAATGATGATGATTTACTGCCTGTCACCAAGACAAACCTTCTCGTGGTGGACGATCTCATGGAGCAAGCTAGCAGTAATGTTGAACTCCAACG
Source organism: Scardinius erythrophthalmus (assembly GCF_964197995.2). Lineage (NCBI taxonomy): Eukaryota > Metazoa > Chordata > Actinopteri > Cypriniformes > Leuciscidae > Scardinius > Scardinius erythrophthalmus. The sequence goes on along the minus strand of NC_138238.1, from coordinate 26,471,799 downwards.
TTGCTTTACTCAATATTGCCACCACAGGAATCTCAGCTCTATTTACATAGTGCAAAATTTATTTGCGCAGGGTAAGTCCAGCCGAACCATCAGCTTAAACGCCAATTATATGATCCTGTTTAAAAATCCTCGGGACGTCCATCAAGTGGCGATGCTAGGGCGTCAAATGTACCCGGGAAACACAAAATACTTTATGGAATGTTATCAAGACGCGGTCGACCGACCTTTCGGCTATCTCATGATAGACTATAAAGCAAAAACTCCGGAGCAGTACCGTCTCAGAACAGGATTGCTTTCGGACCGTCAAGTGGTTTATATCCCGAAAAAAAGAAGAGCGTGATAACCATGTCCGCCAGACTTTGTAAGCATCTGCCGGTGTTAAAACTGCTACATAAAGCCACTCCTAAACAACGACGCCTTATTTTACAATCGGCGTCCGACGAATTCATTTTAGCGCTCTGCGAACTGGCTCTAAACATCCTCTATGGCGTCATTCCGGTCAACAGGCAACAGTACCAAAAACTGAAAAAGAGAAAAGCGGATATTAAATTTGTAGCCAATAAAAAAATTGGCATAGCGGCCAAGAAACGAGTCTTCAACCAGAAGGGAGGGTTCCTGTTGCCGCTCCTAAGCGTAGCCTTGCCGTTTCTCACGAACTTGATAGCAAATCGCTAGGATGGAGTATGCCGAGAAGATGTATTTAGTCCCTCACCATCAGCTGGACAAGCTCAAGAGTGAAAATGCTCGCGAGAACATTCAACAGACCGTGGAGAACGATTTGGACGCCGCCATAAGAAATATTTTACGCCGCACCGATTTGAATCCTTACGAAAAAGTCAAACTTTACAGCCATGCCCTGAGCAGGTTTTTGACCATCGTTAAACAAGGGGATCGTGAGAGCGGTGTTTTAACGCTTTCGTTACCGGATCTTGACCCCGGTCATAAAGACGAATCGCCGGCTGATAACGTTGAAGACGGTAAAGTTGAGGGGGCTGTCGTCGACGAAGTTCTGAAGAATGTGCCATCGAGAAGTGTGAAAAACAGCAGATACATATTAGACAAGATGTCTAAAGCTAAAGGACTGAGCTCGTGGAACGAATCTGGGGAGTTTGTGTTCAGGGGTAAAGCCGTACAAGGTTCGCACATGCTCGATTTGTTGAAAAATGTTACGGCCCCGCAAAAGGTCAGGGATGACCGGAGACCTCTAGGATGGTCCGAGTTTCTACGGGCCTTTGCCGAATTAAACATTCCTTTTTCTATGGTGCCCAATCAACAGGTCAGACGCACGATTAACTCTCTAAAGAGTAAACCTCTAGAACCTTTTAAAAAAAAGACGCAGAGATATTCGCCTCGCCTGGCTCCAGATTTCGGAAACTCGCCTCTAAAGAGTAAACCTTTAGAACCACCATCACCACCTGATAGACCTTATAAAAAAAAGGCGCAGAGATATTCGCCTCGCCTGGCTCCAGATTTCGGAAACTCGCCTCTCACCCCATCGACGCCTGTTAGACCTTATAAAAAAAAGGCGAGGAGATATTCACCTCGCTTGGCTCCAGATTTCGGAGACTCGCCGGCTATCGGCCGAGGGCGATGGTTGGAAATGTAACGATGTTGTGTGAGCATTAAATAAAAGACGATGAGAAATATAATGGTTTAAGCTTTTTTTATTTATTTATACATCAAACACGTCTGCACGCAATGAATGCAGGATAACATTTTATCATTACAAACATGCGGTCTCAATCTCTTCACAAAGAGGGACACCATTTTATCATTTCTAACATAATCATCGGTGTATAGTTTCATCACATGGTTATAGTCGCGACCTCTGGCTAAATGATATAGAAAAAACACACAGTGCTGCCCGCAGGTATCCGATGAATAATCCTGGACGCGTCTGTCGGAATATAATACGTCGACGTCGTTGACGGCCAGAAAGTTATTGATGCTGATTGGAAAGCGGGGACTGTTGGGAGGATTGCCGAAGCTGTCGAAAAAACACGCGGTCCCCTCTCTGGCTAAATAAACGGCGACCCAATGCTCACCCGGCAATTGAGCCGGGTCGGTATTAATGATCCCCATCGACGGTAAGATCCTCAGAGGTTTTTTGGGTAGTTGATCGCTCGGTAGAACCCCGAGAAAATGAGCCCTGCATGCTATTTTATCCACGATAGCTGTGAGTTGTAGCGTGTTCATCTCTCAGTAGTGATCAATCAGTACCTGTCTGCGGTTAGACACTTCAATGAGGCTGTCGAATACTGCGTAAATTATTAAATTAATGGTATTCGGCAGCGCTTGTCTGAAACGCGCTTCGACTCTGATGTTCCCGGACTTGATCAGGGAAATGTGCTGGCCACAATCCCCGTCAGGCGATAAATTAAATGCGTACAGCGTGTATCCGTTCAGGAAATCATTCCTGCCGATACAGAGCGGTTGATCTTTAAGGTGTCTCCCGGTCGTCATCGCCAGCTGATAATATTCGCGTACTGCCAAACCGGCATCGAAATTAGGTTGTAGAGGCTTGGCGGGGAATTGTTGACCGTCTACGTAGACTGCTAGGAATTCCAGATTGTAATGTTTGAACGCGAATGGATTTTTTTCGTACGAGCCGGTGAATGCGTCGTTGTCGACCATAGCGATAACGATAGACTTTGGCAGTGTTCCTAAAAACAGATTTTCTTGATTCGAAACACGAGAGCCGGCGGGTATGGAGAACGATTTTAGACAGACCCTATCGATGGGATACTTGGCCGTGGTCGAAAGCAGCGTCTGGGCGTGAGCCAGTCTCACCGGCGGCGATACAGAAACTTTTTTGACAAATAGGGACGCCGCTACTATATGTAATTTGTAAGCTACGTCGTCGGATCTCATCAGGCAGAATTCATCCTTTGCCCGTATAAAGCGTAATTTGACGTCTAAATTGTTAATTAAAAGCTTCTGTTGAAAGAATATATCGCTGTGTATGGGGGCAAGAAGTTCCACCTCCCTGCTTCGAGCGGTGTAGGTCGATCTCTTCGTCAACCCTTCGTTACGGCCTGCTGGGTCACGCACATCCATGTGACCGGCTGTGTCTTTGTGAAACAAACCGGCGGAGAAAATAGATTCCAACGTATCTTTACCGTAGTTGAGCAGACTTTCAAGGATACAGCGATAGGGATAAGTTCCGGAACTCTGTGATATCAGGCGGTCGCCGAGGGTTACGTCGACTTGTGAAAACATACTAGCAGCCAGGTAATTTATTGGACCCACCGTTGACGGCTGGGGAATATCGTCTCCGTCAGGCCCTTTGATTTTCACCCGTAGATAGATCATCGTGTTATTGAGATCCAAATAATCATCGCCGTTGCCGGCGATAAAAAACTCCAATGGTGCAGAGTCCGATATGGCCGATAATGGGGTTACTTCTAAATAGCCGTTTTTCTCAATAACGGTCTGCGTCAGCGGAACCGTAAATAGGTCCAACTCGGACTTGATGCATTCTCCCGACATGCGGTGCAATAACGCCATGTTAGAAAATGGTTTTTCCGACTCTCCTGATCGTCGCCTTTCGACTAACAGACGTCTTACGCTTTCTACGTACGACTGAGCGTTTCTTTGGTCCAAGTGTTGTTTTCTTCTTGCCCGACTGACCACGCCTCCTCACACCCGGTGGTTTAGACATCCTCTTACGAGCCATGACCATCAGACCCGATCCGTCTTGAGCTTTATCGTTATGAGTTCGCGTGAATACGTTGGAGACGACGTCGGATACTATATTTTTAGCGGCCGATTTTAGATGGGGTTTCGCGATGCTAAATCCTCGTTTTAACAGAGGTATAGCCATCCTGAACAGACCTCTGAAAAGACCCCCTAAGCCTGCTCCGTACATAACCCCTCCCCCGGCATACCCTGGTAAACCCCCACCGGCCTGATTTTGGTAGTAGCTGACATAGTCAGCGTTTTCTCCGGGTCTATAATAAACCATTTTTTGGTTTAAAGTGTAGTTTTACGATGACTTTCCCGTAAGAAAATGGTACTTCTTGGTTTTGATCGTCCTTCAACTCTATGGTGATGTCGGTGATGTGATCCTTATTGATCGATGCGTAATGCGGGTTGTCGTATCTAGCAATGACCGCGTCGCTGCTTTTACCCGATATATGTACGCATCTCAAAAGGGGGACGTGAGAATCACCGACCGCTTGATACTGGATGATGTCTGTGTAAACGTACAATGTGTAGAACCCCGCGTTGATATCGCATTGATGAGGGGCGTACATGACGACGTTTGCGGTAAAATCGGGTTTTTTATGATAGTTTAAACCTCCGAGAGGTTTTTGCGTCATTCCTAAAATAGTGGCGAGTCTCCCCCGAAAACTGACTGAAATGTTGGGTTTCGCGACCAGAAACACCTTGTTTTTTAATTCGTCGTGATTCAACACGGCCACTGGCGCCATAAGTTGATTTATAGCACGCAGTATCGCCCGAATGTTTTGGTAGTAACCCCCGCTTATGTATAATTTCGTAATATTAGAAAAACCGATATTTGAGTCTTTGGAGGGTTCCGGGGCCGTGTGTAGGATAAAATGGCCATCTTCGTCATTAAAGTTGTACCAACTCCTAGGATATTCGATTTCGGCGAGTCCGACTTCCCATTGTCCTTTCAAGTCTATAGCTTGCGCCAGCCGGGTTGTATAGGCGGATATGCGATTTTCGGGATAAACCGACCTAGATGCATTGCACGGCAACGTGACGTAGAACCCGTGATCATCCATGGCGGTCCTTCGCTCGTATGACCCCATCCGTTAAACGTCGGGGTGTTTTAAGTCCAGCAGAGTTTTTTTATCTATGTAACTATTAAATTTTGAAGGCCAGCCTAGCCATTTCACTAAAACAAGCGTAGACTTCCCTTGTTTTTTCTGACCTAAAATCTTTTCCACCTTAAAAGATTTGTTTTTACTCACAATTATTTTTTGCAACTCTTTTTCATAAAAAACCCCCTCGATGACATCACCGTCATAATCTGTGAGTCTGTAGACCGGTGGTTGACGCGGAATACACGCGGACACGGTGAAGAACTCCTCCGTGTAGTTCTGCTCATAACCTTTGGCGAACGGACCTCTCACTTTAGAAATCCTGACGACGTCGCCGACTTTGAATTTAAATACGGCTCTCTCGGCCTTCTTTATATCGCCGTACAAGTTTTGAAACACTTGACCCTCGTTTACTTTGTTGACGTCCAAGGGTCTCATTCTGATACTTCGGTGATAACTGCTGTTGTAGCCCTGCATAATGTCTTGTAAGACATCTATGTATCGTCGGGAATTTGTAGCCGTTAAAAATCTCCACATACGACTTTTTAACGTTCTGTTAAATCGTTCCACGACGCTGGCTTTCAAATCGGTAGCGGTAGCGAAATGATTAATGTCGTGCTTTTTCATCACGTCTTGAAATTGTTTGTTAAAAAATTCCTTTCCCTGATCCGTCTGCAATTTCTGCGGCACACGCCCTTCTTCGAGTATAGACTCGAACGCTCTAGTAACCTCTGCACCGGTCTTATTCTTCAGCACGCGAGCCCAGGCGTACTTGCTAAATACGTCTATGCACGTCAGCAGATATTTATGACCGTCGTTATCCTTGGCGTAGGCGATCATGTCGACGAGATCGGCCTGGAACTGAGTATCGACCCCGTACACGACCACTCTGTTTCGCTTGTATTTTATAGGCGCTGTTTTGTGTAATGTGTAAGCGTCCTCACCAGCCAGCCATTCCGAAACCTGTTTGTCGCTTAGACGGACCCCGCTGTCTTTCAAGACGGCGTCTTTTAATCGTTTTTTACCCCCTAAAGAGCCAGGGTTGGAGGGGGTATAATAAGCCTCTTTCATGAGCTCCGACATGCTGCCGTTGCAACCGTTGGAAAAGAATGACGGGTACGAGCGGTTTGAATCAATCTTTTATTAAAAAAAACGTTACAGGATATAATAGAAGACAGTAAACATGGATATAATACGTAATATAAGTAAAAATGGATATAATACAAAACATGCATACAGTGACTAAGTAAAATGGTATTAATATAATACAACATGTAAAATACACATTCAAAGTAAAAAATGGATAGAATATGATAAAACATGCAAAATGGTATTAATATAATACAATATGTAAAATACACAGTCTAAGTAAAAAATGGATATAATGGGATTAATATGATACAACATGCAAAATGGGATATAATAAAAATACACAGTCTAAGTAAAAAATAGATATAGCGGGATTAATATAATGACGTTACATAGACAGGATGCAAAATGTCGTCAGTGGTAATCTAACCAGAAAAGAAAATCGCGGCAGGCCATCATGTTTTTGTCTAGGATGTAATCGACGTACATTACGACAATTTTGTCTACGTTTTTAATCACTTCAACGATTCTGATAGCGTCGTCCCGATCATCGGAGTCATATTCTTTTGATTTCTTCATTAGCTCGGTACAGACATCCATCACATACGTACAAGTACACAGCAGATCGGTGACCCCGAGCGGGGATTGTGATTCACACAGCATATCTAGAACCTGTTTTATCATCACAATGGGTGGGTCGTTACCGGCAACACATTTGTCCGTCATATAGTCCCATGAGCTAGTCAGTCCTCTTATATACACCATATTTTTCTTGAGATTAGCCTCGCGCACAGTATCTTGACATGGAGTATCGGGGTGGGATGCGTCCATAATAATCTTGCTCATGAGATCGGTCATCTGGTCTCTGTAATGCTCTTTAAACAATAATTCCATACACCACTTTAGGCTACAGGCTGCACCCATGTTGGAGATGGTTTGGTCACTGGCCATTCACGGTGGGTAGATTTTCCCAGAGATCGACGACGTCGTAGACTATTTCCTTGCAGGGTTTGTCCAGAAGTCTCGCCCTGATTTCTTCCACCTTGGCGGCGATGAATGGTTCGTCTTTTAATTCGCGCAGAATAGTCCCGACTGTTCCTTGAATACGGTGGGGTTGAGATTTTAACCCCAGCCGTCCTAGGAGGGTGGTGATGATGGAATGAAAAGAGGGTTTAAACAGCTTGCCTGAAAGTTCGTCAAAGTGTGTGTCGAAGTAGTAGTTGGGAGGGTCAAACAGACAGGAATGTTGCAGCTGGCTAGGATGGTTAATCGCACAGCCCTCGCAGTCGTCCTTCTGCTTGTCGTTGATGAGATGTTGCAGCAAAATCACGGTCGCGGCTTTTATGATTTTGAATCCGACGTCGCTAAAACAGCCGTCTGTGACGTCGAAGACGCGATTAGAATGAGGCAGGGTCCGGTCGATTGTAGATGCGTCGTGCGATTGCCGATCGTTATGGACCCCGAGACTTTTGACTGTCTCAGGGGGCGACTCCCAGCCTTTGTCGATGATATTGTTAGCTGGACCGTCGTCGCATCCATCGTTGGACGATTCCGTGTCTTTGCGAGGGTTGATGAGGTAAGTCAGGCTGTCGGATCCATGTTTTATGTTGGATGGTGAAGGTCTAGTGCAACCGCAGTCGCACTCGATCAGCGGATCCCAGTCTAAGCCACGTTTGATAGCCGGGCCAGAGTCGTTTTGGAGGTCCGAGGGTTCAGGGGTGATGATGAGGATGTTGCCAGGAGCCCTATCGTTTTCAAAGCAAGATTCCAAGTCTATGCGCCGTCTGGCCGTTTTAGCCGAGACCCAGTCGTTGTGGAGGCCCGATGGACCGCAGGCATCAGTCAGAGTATGAAGGGGTGCGTCGTCGTCGGGAGGGTCGAGAATGCTGCCGAAAGAGATACCGCAGCTGCATACGTGATCGGGTTCTGAAGCGTCGTCTTCAGCCATGGTTTATAAATGCTGCTTGGTAGGGTCGGGTCGCTGTATTTTATGAGCGCGGTGGAAAAGGGGGTGTGGACGTTGGAGTGCTTCAGCCTTGATTTATATACGACGCTTGACAAGGTCCGACCGCCGAGCTTTATGATGGCTGTAGTGAATGGGCGGGGACGGCAGAGCGTACGTGCTGCTCCGTGCGCATCTCTCAGGGTGGAACAGCTGCAGTTTAATTTTGTTGTATCCGTCATGCATGTCGCACCATTTGAACATTTTGTTGATGATTGAAAAAACACTGCTCAGCAGATCCAGATCGCACCACTTGAACAAGAATTGCATTTCATACAGATCCTGATGCTCTTTAGGCAGGATGTGGCCCATCCGAGTGTTGTTGAGCTTTGTCTTGTCTTTACAGCAGAATATGTAAACAGAATCATTCGGCTTCTTTTGAGTATGGTCACCTACCACACGGTACCGGACATTCGGGGTCACCCCGTCCCACTCCCCCACGTACAAAGGCTCCTCGCCGCCGTCATTCAGATCCTTCCAGACACGTTTGTAAAATAGAGCCCAGTCTTTTTCAGGAAATACCACGCACGCGTCTTGCCCGGGCTGAAACTCGTCGACGCCATCAGCGGTGTAGAGCGTAACTACTCGAGTTGGTTTGTGAAATTTGTAGCCGAATACACGGTTGCTACACATCAGAAATTCAGCTTTAGTCCATTCCGAAATTTCATGGAGAAAGCTGGTCAAACGGACGTGTCCTAAAGGTTTTCTCGGTGCCATAGTCAGACTTTGCATCATCCTGTTGCTCAACCCCGCATCTGGGGATTGAGGGGAGGATAAACCATCCATGCTCATGTAGCTCATGTTTCCCTTTCTGGTGGTACATGCAGAACACACTGACCCGATTTATATACGTTGCTCAACAATGTAAAGGGTGGGGGCGCAGGCACAATCACCACGCACACATATAACTGGGACAAAGTTCAAACAACCGCCAAAAAAAAAACATCTGTTTTTGTTTAAATAGGACAAAACTACCCGTCAAAATTATGATTTAGTCCTACATAGGTCATAGTTCAAAACTAACTGTCAAAAACATGATCGATAGGCTAGCAGGGTCAATAGGTTAATCCCATGACCGCATTCCGGAAGTTCAACCTGTCAATCATAAAGGTCACCGGAAGTTCAACCTGCCAAAAGGTCAAAGGTCAAAGTCGTAAATCATTTTGACACAAGGTCCCCCATAAGAACTACTCAGAGCTACGTGTGGTCAAAGTTCGTCGCAATGTTAAGTCAATGGGACTTTTTTGGCCGCTTTTTTGCCCCTGGGGTGAACACCGCACCCCCGATCGCTTATAAAAGTCATAGCACACCTCTCCTTAATGAGCCGGTCGATTTGACACCTCATTCATGGGTCTGAGACAAACGGTGCGGGGCGAGTTACGCGCCAAACTTTGTCCAGAATAATAATAAGAACTAGAATGTACATTTCCTGAAGAAAATGTGAAGTGGTGCTTGCAGTGGCAAAACTCGCCACTCGGTTGCTAGGGTGTTGTACATGATTGCATACCAGCCAACAACCATGTCTGTACGATGTTGTGGAGCTGAAATATGGCTTCTATATGTTGCAATATGGTTGCTAGGTGTCTCTAAATGGTTGCTAGGGTGTGAATACACAGTTACCATGGTGATATTTACAGACTGTTTTACAACTGAAACTAATGAGCCAACCCCCCATCTCTATACAATATTCTGACGCAGAGATGTAGGTCTTGTAAAATGGTTGCTAGGGTACTCTGTTTGGTTGCTATGGAGTTGCTTGGCAGCTACTAATGATGAAACTGCAAAGGCTTCTTGTCAGTATGAATGATATAAACCAACTCACATCTCTATACGATGTTCTGATGCAGAGATATACATTTTGCTAAACGGTTACTAGGGTACTCTGTTTGGTTGCTATGGAGTGGTTTGGCAGCTGCCAATGATGAATTTCCAAAGGTTTCTTGTCAGTATGAATGATATAAACCAACTCCCATGCCTCTGTGACATTCAGAATGGAAGATATCCCTCTTTGGATTTTGGTTGCTAGGGTACTCTGTTTGGTTGGTAGGGAGTGGCTTATCAGCTGCTAATCATGAAACTCCAAAGGCTGCTTGTCAGTATGAATGATATAAACCAACTCCCATGCCTCTACGACATTCAGAATGGAAGATATGCCTCTTTGGATTTTGGTTGCTAGGGTACTCTGTTTGGTTGCTAGGGAGTGGCTTGTCAGCTGCCAATCATGAAACTCCAAAGGCTGCTTGTCAGTATTAATGATATAAACCAACTCCCATGCCTCTGCGACATTCAGAATGGAAGATATCCCTCTTTGGATTTTTGTTGCCAGGGTACTCTGTTTGGTTGCTAGGGAGTGGCTTTTCAGCTGCCAATCATGAAACTCCAAAGGCTTCTTGTCACTATGAATGATATAAACCAACTCCCATGCCTCTGTGACATTCAGAATGGAAGATATCCCTCTTTAGATTTTGGTTGCTAAGGTGCTCGACAATGGTTGCTAGGGAGGGGCTTGGAAGTGTTGAGGTAATTCATGATTGGCTGTTTGCTGCCCCGAGTCAAATGAGACCACCCCCATGTTTCTATGACAATTCAGTCTGGAGATATCTCTTTAAACTCTTTCAATGGAAGTCTATGGAACTTGTTGCTAAGGGGCTCTAAATGGTTGCCAGGGCGTGGCTTGATAGCTTCACAATGATCCTGAGAGACTGATTGGTCGTCTGAGTAAAATGAGCCCTCCCCCTTGTCTCTATGACACTGTGATCCAGAGCTACGTTCAATACAAAGTCCCTATGCAATTTACCATAGTAGGAAAAGCATGTGTGTTTCACGGGACGTTCCTTCCCCATAGTAAGTCAATGGGGCAATTTTGGGCATCTCCTGCCCCCCAGGGGTGCAACTTTTACCCCATTGTGAGGTATGTTCTTACAGAGCCTGTCAGCCTCTTCAAATGTGGCAAATCACACGTTTCTGCGAAATCCTCGCTCAGAGCTACGTGTGGTCAAAGTTCGTCGCAATGTTAAGTCAATGGGACTTTTTTGGCCGCTTTTTTGCCCCTGGGGTGAACACCGCACCCCCGATCGCTTATAAAAGTCATAGCACACCTCTCCTTAATGAGCCGGTCGATTTGACACCTCATTCATGGGTCTGAGACAAACGGTGCGGGGCGAGTTACGCGCCAAACTTTGTCCAGAATAATAATAAGAATAATAAGTATGAGCAATAACAATAGTGATGCCTTGCTTTCAGCAAGCACCACTAATAATAAGTATGAGCAATAACAATAGTGATGCCTTGCTTTCAGCAAGCACCACTAATAATAAGTATGAGCAATAACAATAGTGATGCCTTGCTTTCAGCAAGCACCACTAATAAGTATGAGCAATAACAATAGTGATGCCTTGCTTTCAGCAAGCACCACTAACTAGAATGTACATTTCCTGAAGAAAATGTGAAATGGTGCTTGCAGTGGCAAAACTCGCCACTCGGTTGATAGAATGTGGTACATGATTGCATACGAGCCAACAAACATGTCTGTACGATGTTCTGGTGCTGAGATAAGGCTTATTCGTGTTGTTCAGGTGGTTGCTAGGGTGTTGCTAGGGTATTCTGGGGGGTTGCTATGGTGTTGCTAGGCGGTTGCTAGGGTATTATGGGTGGTTGCTAGGGTATTATTGGTGGTTGCTAGGGCGTTGCTAGGCAGTTGCTAGGGTATTCTGGGTGGTTGCTAGGGTATTATTGGTGGTTGCTATGGTGTTGCTAGGCGGTTGCTAGGGTATTCTGGGTGGTTGCTAGGGTATTATTGGTGGTTGCTAGGGCGTTGCTAGGCAGTTGCTAGGGTATTCTGGGGGGTTGCTATGGTGTTGCTAGGCGGTTGCTAGGGTATTCTGGGTGGTTGCTAGGGTATTATTGGTGGTTGCTAGGGCGTTGCTAGGCAGTTGCTAGGGTTTTCTGGGTGGTTGCTATGGCGTTGCTAGGCAGTTTATAGGGTGTTCTGGGTGGTTGCTAGGGCGTTACTAGGGTATTCTGGTGGGTTGCTATGGCGTTGCTAGGCGGTTGCTAGGGTATTCTGGGTGGTTGCTAGGGCGTTGCTAGGGTATTCTGGGTGGTTGCTAGGGCGTTTCTAGGCAGTTGCTAGGGTATTCTGGGGGGTTGCTATGGTGTTGCTAGGCGGTTGCTAGGGTATTCTGGGTAGTTGCTAGGGTGTTCTGGGTGGTTGCTATGGCGTTGCTAGGCAGTTGCTAGGGTGTTCTGGGTGGTTGCTATGGTGTTGCTAGGCGGTTGCTAGGGTGTTGCTAGGCAGTTGCTAGGGTATTCTGGGTGTTTGCTATGGTGTTGCTAGGCGGTTGCTAGGGTATTCTGGGTGGTTGCTAGGCGGTTGCTAGGGTATTCTTGGTGGTTGCTAGGGCGTTGCTAGGCAGTTGCTAGGGTATTCTGGGTGGTTGCTAGGGCGTTGCTAGGCAGTTGCTAGGGTGTTCTGGGTGGTTGCTATGGTGTTGCTAGATGGTTAGTAGGGTATTTTAGGTGGTTGCTAGGGAGTTGCTATGCAGTTGCTAGGGTGTTCAGGGTGGTTGCTAAGGTATTATGGGTGGTTACTATGGTGTTACTAAGTGGTTGGTAGTTGTCACAGATGATTACTATTGGAGTTCTTAGCATTTTCTTGGCATGATTAGCACTTACCTAATTGCTATTAGCATGTAGCTATTCACAGCTAGCATGTGTAGCATGTTGGAATTCCTCTTTGCTAGCATGAGTCAAAAGAGCCAAGCCCCATCTCTATACGATGTTCTGATGCAGAGAAATAGGTCTTGCAAAATGGTTGCTAAGGTACTTTGTTTGGTTGCTAGGGAGTGGCTTGGCAGCTGCCAATCATGAAACTCTAAAGGCTGCTTGTCAGTATGAATGATATAAACCAACTTCCATTCCTCTGTGACATTCAGAATGAAAGATATCCCTCTATGGATTTTGGTTGCTAAGGTGCTTGACAATGGTTGCTAGGACGGGGCTAGCAAGTGTTGTGGTGTCTCATGAATGGCTGTTTGCTGCCCTGAGTCAAACTTGTCTTAACCCCATCTCTTTATGATGTTCTGATGCAGAGATAAAGGTCTTGTAAAATGGTTGCTAGGGTACTCTGTTTGGTTGCTATGGAGTTGCTTGGCAGCTGCCAATGATGAAACTGCAAAGGCTGCTTGTCACTATGAATGATATAAACCAACTCCCATGCCTCTGTGACATTCAGAATGGAAGATATCCCTCTTTGGATTTTGGTTGCTAAGGTGCTCAACAATGGTTGCTAGGGAGGGGCTAGGAAGTGTTGAGGTGATTCATGATTGGCTGTTTGCTGCCCCGAGTCAACTGAGACCACCCCCATGTTTCTATGACAATTCAGTCCAGAGATATCCCTTTGATCTCTTTCAATGTAAGTCTATGGGACTTGTTGCTAAGGGGCTCTAAATGGTTGCTAGGGCGTGGCTTGATAGCTTCACAATGATCCTTAGAGACTGACTGGCCGTCTGAGTAAAATGAGCCCGCCCCCTTGTCTCTCTGACACTGTGATCCAGAGCTACGTTCAATACAAAATCCCTATGCAATTTACCATAGTAGGAAAAGCATGTGTGTTTCACGGGACATTCCTTCCCCATAGTAAGTCAATGGGGCAACTTTGGGACGCTCCTGCCCCCCAGGGGTGCAACTTTTACCCCATTGTGAGGTATGTTCTTACAGAGCCTGTCAGCCTCTTCAAATGTGGCAAATCACACGTTTCTGCGAAATCCTCGCTCAGAGCTACGTGTGGTCAAAGTTCGTCGCAATGTTAAGTCAATGGGACTTTTTTGGCCGCTTTTTCGCCCCTGGGGCGAACACCGCACCCCCGATCACTTATAAAAGTCATAGCACACCTCTCCTTAATGAGCCGGTCGATTTGACACCTCACTCAGGGGTCTGAGACAAACGGTGCGGGGCGAGTTTCGCGCCAAACTTTGTCCAGAATAATAATAAGAAGAACTAGAATGTACATTTCCTGAAGAAAATGTGAAGTGGTGCTTGCAGTGGCAAAACTCGCCACTCGGTTGCTAGGGTGTTGTACATGATTGCATACCAGCCAACAACCATGTCTGTACGATGTTGTGGAGCTGAAATATGGCTTCTATATGTTGCAATATGGTTGCTAGGTGTCTCTAAATGGTTGCTAGGGTGTGAATACACAGTTACCATGGTGATATTTACAGACTGTTTTACAACTGAAACTAATGAGCCAACCCCCCATCTCTATACAATATTCTGACGCAGAGATGTAGGTCTTGTAAAATGGTTGCTAGGGTACTCTGTTTGGTTGCTATGGAGTTGCTTGGCAGCTACTAATGATGAAACTGCAAAGGCTTCTTGTCAGTATGAATGATATAAACCAACTCACATCTCTATACGATGTTCTGATGCAGAGATATACATTTTGCTAAACGGTTACTAGGGTACTCTGTTTGGTTGCTATGGAGTGGTTTGGCAGCTGCCAATGATGAATTTCCAAAGGTTTCTTGTCAGTATGAATGATATAAACCAACTCCCATGCCTCTGTGACATTCAGAATGGAAGATATCCCTCTTTGGATTTTGGTTGCTAGGGTACTCTGTTTGGTTGGTAGGGAGTGGCTTATCAGCTGCTAATCATGAAACTCCAAAGGCTGCTTGTCAGTATGAATGATATAAACCAACTCCCATGCCTCTACGACATTCAGAATGGAAGATATGCCTCTTTGGATTTTGGTTGCTAGGGTACTCTGTTTGGTTGCTAGGGAGTGGCTTGTCAGCTGCCAATCATGAAACTCCAAAGGCTGCTTGTCAGTATTAATGATATAAACCAACTCCCATGCCTCTGCGACATTCAGAATGGAAGATATCCCTCTTTGGATTTTTGTTGCCAGGGTACTCTGTTTGGTTGCTAGGGAGTGGCTTTTCAGCTGCCAATCATGAAACTCCAAAGGCTTCTTGTCACTATGAATGATATAAACCAACTCCCATGCCTCTGTGACATTCAGAATGGAAGATATCCCTCTTTAGATTTTGGTTGCTAAGGTGCTCGACAATGGTTGCTAGGGAGGGGCTTGGAAGTGTTGAGGTAATTCATGATTGGCTGTTTGCTGCCCCGAGTCAAATGAGACCACCCCCATGTTTCTATGACAATTCAGTCTGGAGATATCTCTTTAAACTCTTTCAATGGAAGTCTATGGAACTTGTTGCTAAGGGGCTCTAAATGGTTGCCAGGGCGTGGCTTGATAGCTTCACAATGATCCTGAGAGACTGATTGGTCGTCTGAGTAAAATGAGCCCTCCCCCTTGTCTCTATGACACTGTGATCCAGAGCTACGTTCAATACAAAGTCCCTATGCAATTTACCATAGTAGGAAAAGCATGTGTGTTTCACGGGACGTTCCTTCCCCATAGTAAGTCAATGGGGCAATTTTGGGCATCTCCTGCCCCCCAGGGGTGCAACTTTTACCCCATTGTGAGGTATGTTCTTACAGAGCCTGTCAGCCTCTTCAAATGTGGCAAATCACACGTTTCTGCGAAATCCTCGCTCAGAGCTACGTGTGGTCAAAGTTCGTCGCAATGTTAAGTCAATGGGACTTTTTTGGCCGCTTTTTTGCCCCTGGGGTGAACACCGCACCCCCGATCGCTTATAAAAGTCATAGCACACCTCTCCTTAATGAGCCGGTCGATTTGACACCTCATTCATGGGTCTGAGACAAACGGTGCGGGGCGAGTTACGCGCCAAACTTTGTCCAGAATAATAATAAGAATAATAAGTATGAGCAATAACAATAGTGATGCCTTGCTTTCAGCAAGCACCACTAATAATAAGTATGCAAGAGAACACTAATGATGCCTTGCTTTCAGCAAGCACCATTAACTAGAATGTACATTTCCTGAAGAAAATGTGAAGTGGTGCTTGCAGTGGCAAAACTCTCCACTTGGTTGCTAGGGTGTTGTACATGATTGCATTCGAGCCAACAACCATGTCTGTACAATGTTGTGGAGCTGAAATATGGCTTCTATATGTTGCAATATGGTTGCTAGGTGGCTCTAAACGGTTGCTAGGGTGTGAAATCAGTTACCATGGTGATAGTTACAGACAGTTTCCCAACCAAAACAAAAGAGCCAACCCCCATCTCTATGTGATGTTCTGATGCAGAGACATGGGTCATGATAAACGGTTGCTAGGGTCCTCTGTTTGGTTGCCAGGGAGTGACTTGGCAGGTGCCAATGATGAAACTCCAAAGGCTGATTGTCAGTATAAATGATTTAAACCAACTCCCATGCCTCTGTGACATTCAGAATGGAAGATATCCCTCTTTGGAATTTGGTTGCTAGGGTCCTCTGTTTGGTTGCAAGGGAGTGACTTGGCAGGTGCCAATCATGAAACTCCAAAGGCTGCTTGTCATTATGAATGATATAAACCAACTCCCATGCCTGTGTGACTTTCAGAATGGAAGATATCCCTCTTTGGATTTTGGTTACTAGGGTACTCTGTTTGGTTGCTATGGAGTTACTTGGCAGCTGCCAATGATGAAATTCCAAAGGTTTCTTGTCAGTATGAATGATATAAACCAACTCCCATGCCTCTGTGACATTCAGAATGGAAGAGATCCCTGTTTGGATTTTGGTTGCTAGGGTACTCTGTTTGGTTGTTATGGAGTTGCTTGGCAGCTGCCAATCATGAAACACCAAAGGCTTCTTGTCAGTATGAATGACATAAACCAACTCCCATGCCTCTGTGACATTCAGAATGGAAGATATCCCTCTTTGAATTTTGGTTGCTAGGGTAATCTGTTTGGTTGCTATGGAGTTGCTTGACAGCTGCCATTGATGAAACTGCAACGGCTTTTTGTTACTATGAAGGATATAAACCAACTCCCATGCCTCTGAGACATTCAGACTGGAAGATATCCCTCTTTGGATTTTGGTTGCTAGGGTACTATGATTGGTTGCTAGGGAGTGGCTTGGCAGCTGCCAATCATGAAACTCCAAAGGCTTCTTGTCAATATTGAATTATATAAACCTTCCCCCATCTCTATACGATGCTCTGATACAGAGATATAGGTCTTGCTAAATAGTTGCTAGGGTACTCTGTTTGGTTGCTATGGAGTGGCTTGGCAGCTGCTAATGATGAACTCCAAAGGCTGCTTTTCAGTATGAATGACATAAACAAACTCCCATGCCTCTGTGACATTCAGAATGGAAGATATCCCTCTTTGAATTTTGGTTGCTAGGGTAATCTGTTTGGTTGCTATGGAGTTGCTTGACAGCTGCCATTGATGAAACTGCAAAGGCTTTTTGTTACTATGAATGATATAAACCAACTTCCATGCCTCTGTGACATTCAGAATAGAAGATATCCCTCTAGGATTTTGGTTGCTAAGGTGCTCGACAATGGTTGCTAGGGAGGGGCTAGGAAGTGTTGAGGTGATTCATGATTGGCCATTTGATGCCCTGAGTGAAACGAGACCACCTTGGTGTTTCTATGATCTACTAGAGCGTTTCTAGACGTTGCTAGGGTGTTCAGGATGGTTGCTAAGGTATTTTTGGTAGTTGCTATTTTGTTACTAGGTGGTTGGTAGTTGTCAAAGATGGTTACTATGGAGTTTTTATAGAGTTATTAAAATCTTTAATAACGAGTGCCTTCAGTACGGCACTCGGCCTGCGGCCTCGTGCCTATGGCTGAATAGGCACAAGCATGGAGCAATATCGCAAGGCCACGAGTGTAATATTGCGTTAAAAAATACAAAAAAATGTAAAAAAAAAATTTTTTTGGTTTAGGGTGGTTGCTAGGGAGCTCTTAGTGGTTGCTAGGGTGCTAAAACTGGTTGCTAGGGTGTGGCTATGAAGATTTTAGGCCATAACTTATTGGCTGCTTGATAATATAAATCCTCTGAGGGAGAGAGAGAGGGAGAGACGCAGGGGTGTCAGGCCCTTTGGAGTGGTGTGTGTGTGAAAACGTCGGTTGGGATTCAAATATTTTTAGAATGCCCAATGTAAAGTCAATGGGGACTTTTTTGGCCGCTTTTTCGTCCGCTGTGCGAACATCGTACACCCGATCGCTTAGAAAAGTCATAGCACACCTCTCCTCAATGAGCCGGTCGATTTGACACTTCACTCAGGGGTCTGTGACAAACGGTGCGGGGCGAGTTTCGCGCCAAACTTTGTCCAGAATAATAATAATAAGAATAATAAGTATGAGCAATAACAATAGTGATGCTTTTAAAAAAGCACCACTAATAAGTATGAGCAATAACAATAGTGATGCTTTCAAAAAAGCACCACTAATAACTAGAATGTACATTTCCTGAAGAAAATGTGAAGTGGTGCTTGCAGTGGCAAAACTCGCCACTCGGTTGCTAGGGTGTTGTACATGTTTGCATTCGAGCCAACAACCATGTCTGTACGATGTTGTGGAGCTGAAATATGGCTTCTATATGTTGCAATATGGTTGCTAGGTGGCTCTAAATGGTTGCTAGGGTGTGAATACACAGTTACCATGGTGATATTTACAGGCTGTTTTACAACTGAAACTAATGAGCCAACCCCCATCTCTATACAATATTCTGATGCAGAGATGTAGGTCTTGTAAAATGGTTGCTAGGGTACTCTGTTTGGTTGCTATGGAGATGCTTGTCAGCTGCTAATGATGAAACTACAAAGGCTTCTTGTTAGCATGAATGATATAAACCAACTCCCATCTCTATACGATGTTCTGATGCAGAGATATACGTTTTGCTAAACGGTTGCTAGGGTACTCTATTTGGTTGCTAGCGAGTGGCTTGTCAGCTGCCAATCATGAAACTCCAAAGGCTTCTTGTCACTATGAATGATATAAACCAACTCCCATGCCTCTGCGACATTCAGAATGGAAGATATGCCTCTTTGGATTTTGGTTGCTAGGGTACACTGTTTGGTTGCTAGGGAGTGGCTTGTCAGCTGTCAATGATGAAATTCCAAAGGCTTCTTGTCATTTTGAATTATATAATCCAACTCCCATGCCTCTGTGACATTCAGAATGTAAGATATGCCTCTTTGGATTTTGGTTGCTAGGGTACTCTTTTTGGTTGCTATGGAGTTACTTGGCACCTGCCAATGATGCAATTCCAAAGGCTTCTTGTCACTATGAATGATATAAACCAACTCCCATGCCTCTGTGACATTCAGAATGGAAGATATCCCTCTTTGGATTGTTGTTGCTAAGGTGCTCGACAATGGTTGCTAGGGAGGGGCTAGGAAGTGTTGAGGTGATTTATGATTGGCCGTTTGCTGCCCTGAGTCAAACTTGTGTTAACCCCATCTCTTTATGATGTTCTGATGCAGAGATATAGGTCTTGCAAAATGGTTGCTAGGGTACTCTGTTTGGTTGCTAGGGAGTGGCTTGGGAGCTGCCAATCATGAAACTCCAAAGGCTGCTTGTCAGTATGTATGATATAAACCAACTCCCATGCCTCTGTGACATTCAGAATAGAAGATATCCCTCTTTGGATTGTTGTTGCTAAGGTGCTCGACAATGGTTGCTAGGGAGGGGCTAGGAAGTGTTGAGGTGATTTATGATTGGCCGTTTGCTGCCCTGAGTCAAACTTGTGTTAACCCCATCTCTTTATGATGTTCTGATGCAGAGATATAGGTCTTGCAAAATGGTTGCTAGGGTACTCTGTTTGGTTGCTAGGGAGTGGCTTGGCAGCTGCCAATCATGAAACTCCAAAGGCTGCTTGTCAGTATGTATGATATAAACCAACTCCCATGCCTCTGTGACATTCAGAATAGAAGATATCCCTCTTTGGATTGTTGTTGCTAAGGTGCTCGACAATGGTTGCTAGGGAGGGGCTAGGAAGTGTTGAGGTGATTTATGATTGGCCGTTTGCTGCCCTGAGTCAAACTTGTGTTAACCCCATCTCTTTATGATGTTCTGATGCAGAGATATAGGTCTTGCAAAATGGTTGCTAGGGTACTCTGTTTGGTTGCTAGGGAGTGGCTTGGCAGCTGCCAATCATGAAACTCCAAAGGCTGCTTGTCAGTATGTATGATATAAACCAACTCCCATGCCTCTGTGACATTCAGAATAGAAGATATCTCTCTATGAATTTTGGTTGCTAAGGTGCTCGACAATGGTTGCTAGGGAGGGGCTAGGAAGTGTTGAGGTTATTCATGATTGGCTGTTTGCTGCCCCGAGTCAAATGAGACCACCCCCATGTTTCTATGACAATTCAGTCCTGAGATATCCCTTTGATCTCTTTCAATGGAAGTCTATGGGACTTGTTGCTAAGGTGCTCTAAATGGTTGCTAGGGCGTGGCTTGATAGCTTCACAATGATCCTGAGAGACTGATTGGTCATCTGAGTAAGATGAGCCCTCCCCCTTGTCTCTATGACACTGTGATCCAGAGCTACGTTCATTACAAAATCCCTATGAAATTTACCATAGTAGGAAAAGCATGTGTGTTTCACGGGACATTCCTTCCCCATAGTAAGTCAATGGGACAACTTTGGGACGCTCCTGCCCCACAGGGGTGCAACTTTTACCCCATTGTGAGGTATGTTCTTACAGAGCCTGTCAGCCTCTTCAAATGTGGCAAATCACACGTTTCTGCAAAATCCTCGCTCAGAGCTATGAGTGCTCAAAGTTCGTCGCAATGTTAAGTCAATGGAACTTTTTGGGGCGCTTTTTCGCCCCTGGGGCGAACACCGCACCCCCTATCGCTTATAAAAGTCATAGCACACCTCTCCTCAATAAGCCGGTCGATTTGACACCTCATTCATGGGTCTATGACAAACGGTGCGGGGCGAGTTACGCGCCAAACTTTTGTCCAGAACAATAAGAAGAAGAAGAAGAATAACTAGAATGTACATTTCCTTAAGAAAATGTGAAGTGGTGCTTGCAGTGGCAAAATTCGGCACTCGGTTGCTAGGGTGTTGTACATGATCGCATACGAGCCAACAACCATGTCTGTACGCTGTTGTGGAGCTGAAATATGGCTTCTTTATGTTGCAATATGGTTGCTAGGTGGCTGTAAACGGTTGCTAGGGTGTGAATACAAAGTTACCATGGTGAAATTTACAGACTGTTTCCCAACCAAAACTAAAGAGCCAACCCCCATCTCTATATGATGTTCTGATGCAGAGACATGGGTCTTGATAAACGGTTGCTAGGGTCCTCTGTTTGGTTGCCAGGGAGTGACTTGGCAGATACCAATGATGAAACTGCAAAGGCTTCTTGTCACTCTGAATGATATAAACCAACTCCCATGCCTCTATGACATTCAGAATGGAAGATATCCCTCCTTGGATTTTGGTTGCTAGGGTACTCTGTTTGGTTGCTAGAGAGTGGCTTGGCAGCTGCCAATGATGAAATTCCAAAGGCTTCTTGTCAGTATGAATGATATAAACCAACTCCCATGCCTGTGTGACATTCAGAAAGGAAGATATTCCTCTTTGGAATTTGGTTGCTAGGGTACTCTGTTTGGTTGATATGGAGTTGCTTGGCAGCTGCCAATCATGAAACACCAAAGGCTTCTTGTCAATATGAATGATATAAACCAACTCCCATGCCTCTGTGACAGTCAGAATGGAAGATATCCCTCTCTGGAGTTTGGTTGCTAGGGTCCTCTGTTTGGTTGCTATGGAGTGGCTTGGCAGCTGTTAATGATGAAACTGCATAAGTTTCTTGTCAGTATGAATGAAAATAAACCAACTCCCATCTCTATACGATGTTCTGATGCAGAGATATAGGTCTTGCTAAACGGTTGCTAGGGTACTCTGTTTGGTTGCTAGGGAGTGGCTTGGCAGCTGCCAATGATGAAATTAAAAAGGCTTCTTGTCACTATGAATGATAAAAAACCAACTCCCATGCATCTGTGACATACAGAATGGAAGATATCCCTCTTTGGATTTTTGTTGCTAGGGTACTCTGTTTGGTTGCTAGGGAGTAGCTTGGCAGCTGCCAACCATAAAACTCCAGAGGCTGCTTGTCAGTTTGAATGATATAAACCAACTCCCAGCTCTATACGATGTTCTGATACAGAGAAATTATTTTTGCTAAATGGTTGCTAGGGTACTCTGTTTGGTTGCTAGGGAGTGGCTTGGCAGCTGCCAGTGATGAAACTGCAAAGGCTTCTTGTCACTATGAATGATATAAACCAACTCCCATTTCTTTGTGACATTCAAAATGGAAGATAACCCTCTTTGGATTTTGGTTGCTAGGGTACTCTGTCTGGTTGCTATGGAGTGGCTTGGCAGCTGCCAATAATGAAACTCCAAAGGCTGGTTGTCAGTATGAATGAAACAAACCAACTCCCATGCCTCTGTGACATTCAGAATGGAAGATATCCCTCTTTGCATTTTGGTTGCTAGGGTACTCTGTTTGGTTGCTATGGAGTTGTTTGGCAGCTGCTAATGATGAAACTGTAAAGGCTTATTGTCAGTATGAATGATATAAACCAACTCCCATCTCTATACGATGTTCTGATGCGGAGATATAGGTCTTGCAAAACGGTTGCTAGGGTACTCAAGTTTGGTTGCTATGGAGTGGCTTGGCAGCTGCCAATGATGAAACTGAAAAAGGCTTTGTGTCACTATGAATGATATAAACCAACTCCCATTTCTCTGTGACATTCAGAATGGCAGATATCCCTCTTTGCATTTTGGTTGCTAGGGTACTCTGTTTGGTTGCTATGGAGTTGTTTGGCAGCTGCTAATGATGAAACTGTAAAGGCTTATTGTCAGTATGAATGATATAAACCAACTCCCATCTCTATACGATGTTCTGATGCGGAGATATAGGTCTTGCAAAACGGTTGCTAGGGTACTCAAGTTTGGTTGCTATGGAGTGGCTTGGCAGCTGCCAATGACGAAACTGCAAAGCCTTCTTGTCACTATGAATGATATAAACCAACTCCCATGCCTCTGTGACATTCAGAATGGAAGATATCCCTCTTTGAATTTTGGTTGCTAGGGTAATCTGTTTGGTTGCTATGGAGTTGCTTGACAGCTGCCATTGATGAAACTGCAAAGGCTTTTTGTTACTATGAATGATATAAACCAACTTCCATGCCTCTGTGACATTCAGAATAGAAGATATCCCTCTAGGATTTTGGTTGCTAAGGTGCTCGACAATGGTTGCTAGGGAGGGGCTAGGAAGTGTTGAGGTGATTCATGATTGGCCATTTGATGCCCTGAGTGAAACGAGACCACCTTGGTGTTTCTATGATCTACTAGAGCGTTTCTAGACGTTGCTAGGGTGTTCAGGATGGTTGCTAAGGTATTTTTGGTAGTTGCTATTTTGTTACTAGGTGGTTGGTAGTTGTCAAAGATGGTTACTATGGAGTTTTTATAGAGTTATTAAAATCTTTAATAACGAGTGCCTTCAGTACGGCACTCGGCCTGCGGCCTCGTGCCTATGGCTGAATAGGCACAAGCATGGAGCAATATCGCAAGGCCACGAGTGTAATATTGCGTTAAAAAATACAAAAAAATGTAAAAAAAAATTTTTTTTGGTTTAGGGTGGTTGCTAGGGAGCTCTTAGTGGTTGCTAGGGTGCTAAAACTGGTTGCTAGGGTGTGGCTATGAAGATTTTAGGCCATTACTTATTGGCTGCTTGATAATATAATCCTCTGAGGGAGAGAGAGAGGGAGAGACGCAGGGGTGTCAGGCCCTTTGGAGTGGTGTGTGTGTGAAAACGTCGGTTGGGATTCAAATATTTTTAGAATGCCCAATGTAAAGTCAATGGGGACTTTTTTGGCCGCTTTTTCGTCCGCTGTGCGAACATCGTACACCCGATCGCTTAGAAAAGTCATAGCAAACCTCTCCTCAATGAGCCGGTTGATTTGACACTTCACTCAGGGGTCTGTGACAAACGGTGCGGGGCGAGTTTCGCGCCAAACTTTGTCCAGAATAATAATAATAAGAACTAGAATGTACATTTCCTGAAGAAAATGTGAAGTGGTGCTTGCAGTGGCAAAACTCACCACTTGGTTGCTAAAGTGCGTTTAGCTAGTTTTTAGCAAGATTATAACAAAATGATCATCATGCTAGCATTATAAGCATGTGACTAACATAATGCTAGCATGTTGCTAGCATGATGCTAATATGATAATGTAGCTAACGTGAATGTAGCTAGCATGATTAGCATGTTGTTAGCATGATGCTAGCATTTTTTAACAAGATGCTAACATGAATAGCATGTTTGCTAGCATTTTTGTAGCAAGTAGCTAGCATGATTAGCATGTAGCTAGTATCATGCTAGCATTATTAGCATGTTGCTAGCATCATGCTAGCATTATTAGCATCATGCTAGCATCATGTTAGCATGATTAGCATGTAGCTAGCATGATGCTAGCTTGTTTTACCATGTTGCTAGCATGGTTTACCATGATTTACCATAGTTTACCATGATTTACCACAATTTACCATAGTTTACCAGATTTACTATAGTATACCATGATTTACCATGTTCAAGTATGATTTACTATGATTCTACCATGATTTACCACGATTTACTATAGTTTACCATGATTTACTATAGTATACCATGATTTACCATGTTCAAGTATGATTTACTGATTCTAGCATGATTTACCATAGTTTACCATGATTTACCATAGTTTACCACGATTTACCACGATTTACTATAGTATACCATGATTTACCATGTTGAAGTATGATTTACTGATTCTAGCATGATTTACCATAGTTTACCATGATTTAGCATAGTTTACCATGATTTACCACGATTTACCATAGTTTACCATGATTTACTATAGTATACCATGATATACCATGTTCAAGTATGATTTACTGATTCTAGCATGATTTATCATAGTTTACCATGATTTACCATAGTTTACCATGATTTACCATAGTTTACCATGATTTACTATAGTATACCATGATTTACCATGTTGAAGTATGATTTACTGATTCTAGCATGATTTACCATAGTTTACCATGATTTACCATAGTTTACCATGATTTACCACGATTTACCAAAGTTTACCATGATTTACTATAGTATACCATGATATACCATGTTCAAGTATGATTTACTGATTTTAGCATGATTTATCATAGTTTACCATGATTTACCATAGTTTACCATGATTTACCATAGTTTACCATGATTTACTATAGTATACCATGATTTACCATGTTCAAGTATGATTTACTATGATTCTAGCATGATTTACCATAGTGTACCATGATTTACCATAGTTTACCATGATTTACCACGATTTACCATAGTTTACCATGATTTACTATAGTATACCATGATATACCATGTTCAAGTATGATTTACTGATTCTAGCATGATTTATCATAGTTTACCATGATTTACCATAGTTTACCATGATTTACCATAGTTTACCATGATTTACTATAGTATACCATGATTTACCATGTTGAAGTATGATTTACTGATTCTAGCATGATTTACCATAGTTTACCATGATTTACCATAGTTTACCATGATTTACCACGATTTACCATAGTTTACCATGATTTACTATAGTATACCATGATATACCATGTTCAAGTATGATTTACTGATTTTAGCATGATTTATCATAGTTTACCATGATTTACCATAGTTTACCATGATTTACCATAGTTTACCATGATTTACTATAGTATACCATGATTTACCATGTTCAAGTATGATTTACTATGATTCTAGCATGATTTACCATAGTTTACCATGATTTACCACGATTTACCATAGTTTACTATGATTTACTATAGTATACCATGATTTACCATGTTTTAGTATGATTTACTATGATTCTAGGATGATTTACCATAGTTTACCATGATTTAGTCAAAAGAGCCAAGTCCCATCTCTATACTATGTTTTGATGCAGAGATATACGTTTTGCTAAACGGTTGCTAGGGTACTCTTTTTGGTTGCTATGGAGTTACTTGGTAGCTGCCAATGATGAAATTCCAAAGGCTTCTTGTCACTATGAATGATATAAACCAACTCCCATGCCTCTGTGACATTCAGAATGGAAGATATCCCTCTTTGGATTTTGGTTGCTAGGGTAGTCTGTTTGGTTGCTAGGGAGTGGCTTGTCAGCTGCCAATCATGAAACTCCAAAGGCTGCTTGTCAGTATGAATGATATAAACCAACTCCCATGCCTCTGCGACATTCAGAATGGAAGATAACCCTCTTTGGATTTTGGTTGCTAGGGTACTCTGTTTGGTTGCTAGGGAGTGGCTTGTCAGCTGCCAATCATGAAACTCCAAAGGCTTCTTGTCAGTATGAATGATATAAACCAACTCCCATGCCTCTGTGACATTCAGAATGGAAGATATCCCTCTTTGGATTTTGGTTGCTAAGGTGCTCGACAATGGTTGCTAGGGAGGGGCTTGGAAGTGTTTAGGTGATTCATGATTGGCTGTTTGCTGCCCCGAGTCAAATGAGACCACCCCCATGTTTCTATGACAATTCAGTCTGGAGATATCTCTTTGAACTCTTTCAATGGAAGTCTATGGAACTTGTTGCTAAGGGGCTCTAAATGGTTGCTAGGGCGTGGCTTGATAGCTTCACAATCATCCTGAGAGACTGATTGGTCGTCTGAGTAAAATGAGCCCTCCCCCTTGTCTCTATGACACTGTGATCCAGAGCTACGTTCAATACAAAGTCCCTATGCAATTTACCATAGTAGGAAAAGCATGTGTGTTTCACGGGACGTTCCTTCCCCATAGTAAGTCAAAGGGGCAACTTTGGGCATCTCCTGCCCCCCAGGGGTGCAACTTTTACCCCATTGAGAGGTATGTTCTTACAGAGCCTGTCAGCCTCTTCAAATGTGGCAAATCACACGTTTCTGCGAAATCGTCGCTCAGAGTTATGACTCGTCAAAGTTTGTCGCAATGTTAAGTCTATGGGATTTTTCGGACGCTTTTTCGCCCCTGGGGCGAACACCGCACCCCCGATCGCTTATAAAAGTCATAGCACACCTCTCCTTAATGAGCCGGTCAATTTGACACCTCATTCATGGATCTGTGACAAACGGTGCGGGACGAGTTACGCGCCAAACTTTGTGTGGAATAATAAAAAGAAGAATAATAATAATAAGTATGAGCAATAACAATAGTGATGCCTTGCTTTCAGCAAGCACCACTAATAATAAGTATGAGCAATAACAATAGTGATGCTTTTAAAAAAGCACCACTAACTAGAATGTACATTTCCTGAAGAAAATGTGAAGTGGTGCTTGCAGTGGCAAAATTCGGCACTCGGTTGCTAGGGTGTTGTACATGATCGCATACGAGCCAACAACCATGTCTGTACGCTGTTGTGGAGCTGAAATATGGCTTCTTTATGTTGCAATATGGTTGCTAGGTGGCTGTAAACGGTTGCTAGGGTGTGAATACAAAGTTACCATGGTGAAATTTACAGACTGTTTCCCAACCAAAACTAAAGAGCCAACCCCCATCTCTATATGATGTTCTGATGCAGAGACATGGGTCTTGATAAACGGTTGCTAGGGTCCTCTGTTTGGTTGCCAGGGAGTGACTTGGCAGATACCAATGATGAAACTGCAAAGGCTTCTTGTCACTCTGAATGATATAAACCAACTCCCATGCCTCTATGACATTCAGAATGGAAGATATCCCTCCTTGGATTTTGGTTGCTAGGGTACTCTGTTTGGTTGCTAGAGAGTGGCTTGGCAGCTGCCAATGATGAAATTCCAAAGGCTTCTTGTCAGTATGAATGATATAAACCAACTCCCATGCCTGTGTGACATTCAGAAAGGAAGATATTCCTCTTTGGAATTTGGTTGCTAGGGTACTCTGTTTGGTTGATATGGAGTTGCTTGGCAGCTGCCAATCATGAAACACCAAAGGCTTCTTGTCAATATGAATGATATAAACCAACTCCCATGCCTCTGTGACAGTCAGAATGGAAGATATCCCTCTCTGGAGTTTGGTTGCTAGGGTCCTCTGTTTGGTTGCTATGGAGTGGCTTGGCAGCTGTTAATGATGAAACTGCATAAGTTTCTTGTCAGTATGAATGAAAATAAACCAACTCCCATCTCTATACGATGTTCTGATGCAGAGATATAGGTCTTGCTAAACGGTTGCTAGGGTACTCTGTTTGGTTGCTAGGGCGTGGCTTGGCAGCTGCCAATGATGAAATTAAAAAGGCTTCTTGTCACTATGAATGATAAAAAACCAACTCCCATGCATCTGTGACATACAGAATGGAAGATATCCCTCTTTGGATTTTTGTTGCTAGGGTACTCTGTTTGGTTGCTAGGGAGTAGCTTGGCAGCTGCCAACCATAAAACTCCAGAGGCTGCTTGTCAGTTTGAATGATATAAACCAACTCCCAGCTCTATACGATGTTCTGATACAGAGAAATTATTTTTGCTAAATGGTTGCTAGGGTACTCTGTTTGGTTGCTAGGGAGTGGCTTGGCAGCTGCCAGTGATGAAACTGCAAAGGCTTCTTGTCACTATGAATGATATAAACCAACTCCCATTTCTTTGTGACATTCAAAATGGAAGATAACCCTCTTTGGATTTTGGTTGCTAGGGTACTCTGTCTGGTTGCTATGGAGTGGCTTGGCAGCTGCCAATAATGAAACTCCAAAGGCTGGTTGTCAGTATGAATGAAACAAACCAACTCCCATGCCTCTGTGACATTCAGAATGGAAGATATCCCTCTTTGCATTTTGGTTGCTAGGGTACTCTGTTTGGTTGCTATGGAGTTGTTTGGCAGCTGCTAATGATGAAACTGTAAAGGCTTATTGTCAGTATGAATGATATAAACCAACTCCCATCTCTATACGATGTTCTGATGCGGAGATATAGGTCTTGCAAAACGGTTGCTAGGGTACTCAAGTTTGGTTGCTATGGAGTGGCTTGGCAGCTGCCAATGATGAAACTGAAAAGGCTTTGTGTCACTATGAATGATATAAACCAACTCCCATTTCTCTGTGACATTCAGAATGGCAGATATCCCTCTTTGCATTTTGGTTGCTAGGGTACTCTGTTTGGTTGCTATGGAGTTGTTTGGCAGCTGCTAATGATGAAACTGTAAAGGCTTATTGTCAGTATGAATGATATAAACCAACTCCCATCTCTATACGATGTTCTGATGCGGAGATATAGGTCTTGCAAAACGGTTGCTAGGGTACTCAAGTTTGGTTGCTATGGAGTGGCTTGGCAGCTGCCAATGACGAAACTGCAAAGCCTTCTTGTCACTATGAATGATATAAACCAACTCCCATGCCTCTGTGACATTCAGAATGGAAGATATCCCTCTTTGAATTTTGGTTGCTAGGGTAATCTGTTTGGTTGCTATGGAGTTGCTTGACAGCTGCCATTGATGAAACTGCAAAGGCTTTTTGTTACTATGAATGATATAAACCAACTTCCATGCCTCTGTGACATTCAGAATAGAAGATATCCCTCTAGGATTTTGGTTGCTAAGGTGCTCGACAATGGTTGCTAGGGAGGGGCTAGGAAGTGTTGAGGTGATTCATGATTGGCCATTTGATGCCCTGAGTGAAACGAGACCACCTTGGTGTTTCTATGATCTACTAGAGCGTTTCTAGACGTTGCTAGGGTGTTCAGGATGGTTGCTAAGGTATTTTTGGTAGTTGCTATTTTGTTACTAGGTGGTTGGTAGTTGTCAAAGATGGTTACTATGGAGTTTTTATAGAGTTATTAAAATCTTTAATAACGAGTGCCTTCAGTACGGCACTCGGCCTGCGGCCTCGTGCCTATGGCTGAATAGGCACAAGCATGGAGCAATATCGCAAGGCCACGAGTGTAATATTGCGTTAAAAAATACAAAAAAATGTAAAAAAAATTTTTTTTTGGTTTAGGGTGGTTGCTAGGGAGCTCTTAGTGGTTGCTAGGGTGCTAAAACTGGTTGCTAGGGTGTGGCTATGAAGATTTTAGGCCATTACTTATTGGCTGCTTGATAATATAATCCTCTGAGGGAGAGAGAGAGGGAGAGACGCAGGGGTGTCAGGCCCTTTGGAGTGGTGTGTGTGTGAAAACGTCGGTTGGGATTCAAATATTTTTAGAATGCCCAATGTAAAGTCAATGGGGACTTTTTTGGCCGCTTTTTCGTCCGCTGTGCGAACATCGTACACCCGATCGCTTAGAAAAGTCATAGCACACCTCTCCTCAATGAGCCGGTTGATTTGACACTTCACTCAGGGGTCTGTGACAAACGGTGCGGGGCGAGTTTCGCGCCAAACTTTGTCCAGAATAATAATAATAAGAATAATAAGTATGAGCAATAACAATAGTGATGCTTTTAAAAAAGCACCACTAACTAGAATGTACATTTCCTGAAGAAAATGTGAAGTGGTGCTTGCAGTGGCAAAATTCGCCACTGGGCAGATGCTAACACAATTGACATGTTGTGATACCATGATATACCACATTTTAGCATTATTTACCACGATTTACCATGTTTCTAAGATGATTTACTACGATTTACCACATTCCAGCATGATTTACTATGATTAACATGTTGTTAGAATGATGCTAGCAGGATTAGCATGTTGTTAGCATGATTAGCATGTTGGTTGGATGATGCTAGCATGATTAGCATGTTGCTAGCATGCTTTTAACAAGATGCTAGCATGATTAGCATGTTGTTAGCATGTTCTTAGCTAGATGCTAACATGATTAGCATGTTGCTAGCATGATTAGCATGTTGCTAGCATGATGCTAGCTTGATTAGCATGTTGCTAGCATAATGCTAGCATGATTAGGATGTTGCTAGCATGATGCTAGCTTGATTAGCATGATGCTAGCATTATGCTAGCTTGATTAGCATGTTGTTAGCATGATGCTAGCTTTATTAGCATGTTGGTAGCCTAATGCTAGCATGATTAGCATGTTGCTAGCATTATGCTAGCTTGATTAGCATGTTGCTAGCATGATGCTAGCTTGATTAGCATGTTGTCAGCATGTTTTTAGCAAGATGCTGTTGCCAGGTGGTTGCTAGGGTGTTCTGGGTGGTTGCTATGGTGTTGCTAGGCAGTTGCTAAGGTGTTCTGGGTGGTTGCTAGGCAGTTGCTAGGGTATTCTTGGTGGTTTCTAGGCAGTTGCTAGGGTATTCTTGGTGGTTGCTAGGGCGTTGCTAGGTGGTTGCTAGGGTGTTCTGGGTGGTTGCTATGGTGTTGCTAGGCAGTTGCTATGGTATTCTGGGTGGATACTTGGGCATTGCTAGGCAGTTGCTAGGGTGTTCTGGTTGGTTGCTAGGTGTTCTGGGTGGTTGCTAGGCAGTTGCTAGGTGTTCTAGGTGGTTGCTAGGGTGTTCTGGGTGCTTGCTAGAGTTTTTTTGTGGTTACTAGAGCATTTCTAGACGTTGCTAGGGTATTCAGGGTGGTTGCTAAGGTATTTTTGTTAGTTGCTATGGTGTTACTAGGTGGTTGGTAGTTGTCAAATACGGTTACTATGGAGTGTGTATAGAGTTCTTAAAATCTTTAATAACAAGTGCCTTCAGTACGGCACTCGGCCTGCGGCCTCGTGCCTATGGCCGAATAGGCACAAGCATGGAGCGATATCACAAGGCCACGAGAGTAAAATTGCTTTAAAAAATAAAAAAAAAATGTAAAAATGTTTTTTTTTGGTTTAGGGTGGTTGCTAGGGAGCTCTTAATGGTTGCTAGGGTGCTGTAACTGGTTGCTAGGGTGTGGCTATGAAGATTTTAGGCCATTACTTATTGGCTGCTTGATAATATAAATCCTCTGAGGGAGAGAGAGAGGGAGAGACGCAGGGGTGTCAGGCCCTTTGGAGTGGTGTGTGTGTGAAAACGTCGGTTGGGATTCAAATGTTTTTAGAATGCCCAATGTTAAGTCAATGGGACTTTTTTGGCCGCTTTTACGTCCGCTGTGCGAACATCGTACACCCGATCGCTTAGAAAAGTCATAGCACACCTCTCCTCAATGAGCCGCTCGATTTGACGCCTCACTCAGGGGTCTGTGACAAACGGTGCGGGGCGAGTTTCGCGCCAAACTTTTGTGTGGAAGAATAATAAAAATTATAAAAAGAACTAGAATGTACATTTCCTGAAGAAAATGTGAAGTGGTGCTTGCAGTGGCAAAATTCGCCACTGGGCAGATGCTAACACAATTGACATGTTGTGATACCATGATATACCACATTTTAGCATTATTTACCACGATTTACCATGTTTCTAAGATGATTTACTACGATTTACCACATTCCAGCATGATTTACTATGATTAACATGTTGTTAGAATGATGCTAGCAGGATTAGCATGTTGTTAGCATGATTAGCATGTTGGTTGGATGATGCTAGCATGATTAGCATGTTGCTAGCATGCTTTTAACAAGATGCTAGCATGATTAGCATGTTGTTAGCATGTTCTTAGCTAGATGCTAACATGATTAGCATGTTGCTAGCATGATTAGCATGTTGCTAGCATGATGCTAGCTTGATTAGCATGTTGCTAGCATAATGCTAGCATGATTAGGATGTTGCTAGCATGATGCTAGCTTGATTAGCATGATGTTAGCATTATGCTAGCTTGATTAGCATGTTGTTAGCATGATGCTAGCTTTATTAGCATGTTGGTAGCCTAATGCTAGCATGATTAGCATGTTGCTAGCATTATGCTAGCTTGATTAGCATTATGCTAGCTTGATTAGCATGTTGCTAGCATGATTAGCATGTTGCTAGCATGATGCTAGCTTGATTAGCCTGTTGCTAGCATAATGCTAGCATGATTAGCATGTTGCTAGCATGATGCTAGCTTGATTAGCATGATGCTAGCATTATGCTAGCTTGATTAGCATGTTGTTAGCATGATGTTAGCTTTATTAGCATGTTGGTAGCATAATGCTAGCATGATTAGCATGTTGCTAGCATGATGCAAGCTTGATTAGCATGTTGCTAGCATGATTAGCATGTTGCTAACATGATGCTAGCTTGATTAGCATGTTGCTAGCATGATGCTAGCTTGATTAGCATGTTGTCAGCATGTTTTTAGCAAGATGCTGTTGCCAGGTGGTTGCTAGGGTGTTCTGGGTGGTTGCTATGGTGTTGCTAGGCAGTTGAAAAGGTGTTCTGGGTGGTTGCTAGGCAGTTGCTAGGGTATTCTTGGTGGTTTCTAGGCAGTTGCTAGGGTATTCTTGGTGGTTGCTAGGGCGTTGCTAGGTGGTTGCTAGGGTGTTCTGGGTGGTTGCTATGGTGTTGCTAGGGTATTCTGGGTGGTTGCTATGGTGTTGCTAGGCGGTTGCTAGGGTATTATGGGTGGTTGCTAGGGCGTTGCTAGGCAGTTGCTAGGGTTTTCTGGGAGGTTGCTATGGTGTTGTTAGGCGGTTGCTAGGGTATTCTATGTGGTTGCTAGGCGGTTGCTAGGGTATTCTTGGTGGTGGCTATGGTGTTGCTAGGCGGTTGCTAGGGTATTCTGGGTGGTTGCTATGGTGTTCTGGGTGGTTGCTAGGGTGTTGCTAGGCAGTTGCTAGTGTTCTGGGTGGTTGCTATGGTGTTGCTAGGCGGTTGCCAGGGTATTCTTGGTGGTTGCTATGGTGTTGCTAGGCGGTTGCTAGGGTATTTTGGGTGGTTGCTAGGCGGTTGCTAGGGTATTCTTGGTGGTTGCTAGGGCGTTGCTAGGTGGTTGCTAGGCTTTTCTGGGTGGTTGCTATGGTGTTGCTAGGTGGTTGCTAGGGTATTCTGGGTGGTTGCTATGGTGTTGCTAGGCGGTTGCTAGGGTATTCTGGGTGGTTGCTAGGGCGTTTCTAGGCAGTTGCTAGGGTTTTCTGGGTGGTTGCTATGGTGTTGCTAGGTGGTTGCTAGGGTATTCTGGGTGGTTGCTATGGTGTTGCTAGGCAATTGCTAGGGTATTCTGGGTGGTTGCTAGGGCGTTGCTAGGGTATTCTTGGTGGTTGCTAGGGCGTTGCTAGGTGGTTGCTAGGGTGTTCTTGGTGGTTGCTAGGCAGTTGCTAGGTGTTCTGGGGGGTTGCTAGACAGTTGCTAGGGTGTTCTGGGTGGTTGCTACGGTATTTTTGGTGGTTACTAGAGCATTTCTAGACGTTGCTAGGGTGTTCAGGATGGTGCCTCTGCGACATTCAGAATGAAAGATATCCCTCTTTGAATTTTGGTTGCTAGGGTACTCTGTTTGGTTGCTAGGGAGTGGCTTGTCAGCTGCCAATCATGAAACTCCAAAGGCTTCTTGTCAGTATGAATGATATAAACCAACTCCCATGCCTCTGTGACATTCAGAATGGAAGATATCCCTCTTTGGATTTTGGTTGCTAAGGTGCTCGACAATGGTTGCTAGGGAGGAGCTTGGAAGTGTTGAGGTGATTCATGATTGGCTGTTTGCTGCCCCGAGTCAAATGAGACCACCCCCATGTTTCTATGACAATTCAGTCCGGAGATATCTCTTTGAACTCTTTCAATGGAAGTCTATGGAACTTGTTGCTAAGGGGCTTTAAATGGTTGCTAGGGCGTGGCTTGATAGCTTCACAATGATCCTGAGAGACTGATTGGTCGTCTGAGTAAAATGAGCCCTCCCCCTTGTCTCTATGACACTGTGATCCAGAGCTACGTTCAATACAAAGTCCCTATGCAATTTACCATAGTAGGAAAAGCATGTGTGTTTCACGGGACGTTCCTTCCCCATAGTAAGTCAATGGGGCAACTTTGGGACGCTCCTGCCCCCCAGGGGTGCAACTTTTACCCCATTGTGAGATATGTTCTTACAGAGCCTGTCAGCCTCTTCAAATGTGGCAAATCACACGTTTCTGTGAAATCCTCGCTCAGAGCTACGAGTGCTCAAAGTTCGTCGCAATGTTAAGTCAATGGGACTTTTTGGGCCGCTTTTTCACCCTTGGGGCGAACACCGCACCCCCGATCGCTTAGAAAAGTCATACCACACCTCTCCTCAATGAGCCGTTTGATTTGACGCCTCACTCATGGGTCTGTGACAAACGGTGCGGGGCGAGTTACGCGCCAAACTTTGTCCAGAATAATAAGAATAACTAGAATGTACATTTCCTGAAGAAAATGTGAAGTGGTGCTTGCAGTGGCAAAACTCTCCACTTGGTTGCTAGGGTGTTGTACATGATTGCATTCGAGCCAACAACCATGTATGTACAATGTTGTGGAGCTGAAATATGGCTTCTATATGTTGCAATATGGTTGCTAGGTGGCTCTAAACGGTTGCTAGGGTGTGAAATCAGTTACCATGGTGATAGTTACAGACAGTTTCCCAACCAAAACAAAAGAGCCAACCCCCATCTCTATGTGATGTTCTAATGCAGAGACATGGGTCATGATAAACGGTTGCTAGGGTCCTCTGTTTGGTTGCCAGGGAGTGACTTGGCAGGTGCCAATGATGAAACTCCAAAGGCTGATTGTCAGTATAAATGATTTAAACCAACTCCCATGCCTCTGTGACATTCAGAATGGAAGATATCCCTCTTTGGAATTTGGTTGCTAGGGTCCTGTGTTTGGTTGCAAGGGAGTGACTTGGCAGGTACCAATCATAAAACTCCAAAGGCTGCTTGTCATTATGAATGATATAAACCAACTCCCATGCCTGTGTGACTTTCAGAATGGAAGATATCCCTCTTTGGATTTTGGTTACTAGGGTACTCTGTTTGGTTGCTATGGAGTTACTTGGCAGCTGCCAATGATGAATTTCCAAAGGTTTCTTGTCAGTATGAATGATATAAACCAACTCCCATGCCTCTGTGACATTCAGAATGGAAGAGATCCCTCTTTGGATTTTGGTTGCTAGGGTACTCTGTTTGGTTGTTATGGAGTTGCTTGGCAGCTGCCAATCATGAAACACCAAAGGCTTCTTGTCAGTATGAATGACATAAACCAACTCAAATGCCTCTGTGACATTCAGAATGGAAGAGATCCCTCTTTGAATTTTGGTTGCTAGGGTAATCTGTTTGGTTGCTATGGAGTTGCTTGACAGCTGCCATGGATGAAACTGCAACGGCTTTTTGTTACTATGAATGATATAAACCAACTCCCATGCCTCTGTGACATTCAGACTGGAAGATATCCCTCTTTGGATTTTGGTTGCTAGGGTACTATGATTGGTTGCTAGGGAGTGGCTTGGCAGCTGCCAATCATGAAACTCCAAAGGCTTCTTGTCAATATTGAATTATATAAACCTTCCCCCATCTCTATACGATGCTCTGATACAGAGATATAGGTCTTGCTAAATAGTTGCTAGGGTACTCTGTTTGGTTGCTATGGAGTGGCTTGGCAGCTGCTAATGATGAACTCCAAAGGCTGCTTTTCAGTATGAATGACATAAACAAACTCCCATGCCTCTGTGACATTCAGAATGGAAGATATCCCTCTTTGAATTTTGGTTGCTAGG
Source organism: Scardinius erythrophthalmus (assembly GCF_964197995.2). Classification (NCBI taxonomy): domain Eukaryota; kingdom Metazoa; phylum Chordata; class Actinopteri; order Cypriniformes; family Leuciscidae; genus Scardinius; species Scardinius erythrophthalmus. The sequence goes on along the minus strand of NC_138238.1, from coordinate 26,435,558 downwards.
GTAATCTGTTTGGTTGGTATGGAGTTGCTTGACAGCTGCCATTGATGAAACTGCAAAGGCTTTTTGTTACTATGAATGATATAAACCAACTTCCATGCCTCTGTGACATTCAGAATAGAAGATATCCATCTAGGATTTTGGTTGCTAAGGTGCTCGACAATGGTTGCTAGGGAGGGGCTAGGAAGTGTTGAGGTGATTCATGATTGGCCATTTGATGCCCTGAGTGAAACGAGACCACCTTGGTGTTTCTATGATCTACTAGAGCGTTTCTAGACGTTGCTAGGGTATTCAGGATGGTTGCTAAGGTATTTTTGGTAGTTGCTATTTTGTTACTAGGTGGTTGGTAGTTGTCAAAGATGGTTACTATGGAGTTTTTATAGAGTTATTAAAATCTTTAATAACGAGTGCCTTCAGTACGGCACTCGGCCTGCGGCCTCGTGCCTATGGCTGAATAGGCACAAGCATGGAGCAATATCGCAAGGCCACGAGTGTAATATTGTGTTAAAAAATAAAAAAAAATGTAAAAAAAAATTTTTTTTGGTTTAGGGTGGTTGCTAGGGAGCTCTTAGTGGTTGCTAGGGTGCTAAAACTGGTTGCTAGGGTGTGGCTATGAAGATTTTAGGCCATTACTTATTGGCTGCTTGATAATATAATCCTCTGAGGGAGAGAGAGAGGGAGAGACGCAGGGGTGTCAGGCCCTTTGGAGTCTGTGTGTGTGAAAACGTCGGTTGGGATTCAAATATTTTTAGAATGCCCAATGTAAAGTCAATGGGGACTTTTTTGGCCGCTTTTTCGTCCGCTGTGCGAACATCGTACGCCCGATCGCTTAGAAAAGTCATAGCACACCTCTCCTCAATGAGCCGGTCGATTTGACACTTCACTCAGGGGTCTGTGACAAACGGTGCGGGGCGCATTACGCGCCAAACTTTTGTCCAGAATAATAAAAAGAAAAATAATAATAAGTATGAGCAATAACAATAGTGATGCCTTGCTTTCAGCAAGCACCACTAATAATAATAAGTATGCAAGAGAACACTAGTGATGCCTTGCTTTCAGCAAGCACCACTAATTAAAGCTGCAAGCAGCATTTAGCGGGGTTCAAGCATTTAGGGTCTTTAAGCACATAAGGCAGTTTACTGAGTTTTTGTTTAGGATTTACAGGCTTTTGAGTGTTTTTTTGCCATACCCATTTTCTAAATGATCCTGTTATGGCTACCCAATGGGTAAAGTTAAAGTTTTTTATATAATTAATAATCTAGAGCTTCCAGAGAATTGTACTGCACTGGTATATTTCCGATCGGGCGAAAAACCTAGGACTAGTTCGCAAAAGTAGGTTTTTAACATAATCGCAAGTATTTAATGAACAAATTGATTGACAGCAGTAGTTCTTGAGGCAAAGTTGTTCAGTATGAGGAGATCTATCAAATGATATGCATCACGTGATTACATAGCCGTAAAACCTGTTAGCGCCAACTAGTGGCTGATTTTTCAAAATTCTTACAGACCTCTAGGGCCACGAGTCGAACATGCCCACCGAGTTTCGTTCTGATCGGCCTCCGTTAAGAGCAAACTAACAGCTCTGAATTAAAATGGTGAGGTATCCTGTTGTAAACATCAACCATGCCTGTTGACAGTTCTCTTTTGTGGGAAGGGAATGAAAAGTTCTCAAATCCGCAGCACAGCCTCAGACATAACATTTATATCCATGATCTGCCATTTTCACTATTGTCCTTGCTTGCTTCTTCACAATACCTGCAGATCTTCTGATGATTCGGCTGTGCAGGTCCACGTTAACACTGCCTGGCCTAGAACATGGACTGGAAAATGCAAATTTGGGGGGTACAAATATTAATGATCCTGACTCCAACGTCACAGTCGGTGTTATGGTGGGATTCACTCATTTTTCAGTGGTCTTTTGCAAACAGGAGATTTACACATGAAGGAGGAAACAATGGTGTTTGAGGCTCACGGTATATCAGTTCCATGTCCAGAACTCTTATCATTCAACTATGCCACGATAAATACAGTTTTCAATTGTATGGCACCTTTAAAATAGATGATTAGTAATATAATGCTTACTTGGAGTCTGAAATGGCTTTAACAAAAGAAGAAAAATATTCTTAGATTTCTGTTCATTCTAATCATGTACAAATAAAGTAGCACAGTAAGATTACATTTATTTGAATGCATTAGTGAGTGTGTGATTGTGCTGTGTGTGCAGCGTGTCAATACTAAAAGTGAAGGTGTAGTTGATATCTTTGGTGATAATATCTGTAGTAATCATAAAAAAACAATTAAGAAATGAATTAAAATTACAAATAATATTCTATTAAGATATGAGTTACAATAACATGATTTGCAATAGTAATAATATCAATAATATATGCACAATACACACAGATTAGACTATCAGGTCTGTGTTTTACAAAAACATTAGTATTGCAGCCAATGTGAGTCTGTGGGATTTATAAACAGACAAAATATGATTTGAAATGTTATTTTAATGATTTTATTAAGTTTAAACAATATTTCAAATGGGAAAAAAAATGAAAAATAATATTTTAGTGAGCAGAATGAACCAATGAGTGTTCTTCTTCTGGTGGTTAAAATGTAAATGAAAACAATAATACTTAAGCAATAATACTTAATACACTAACCATGCTTGAACACACACATGCACACACATTTTGTTGTAGATGTAGATATTTAAAATAAAAGATAGGTAACAAAATGATAATTGCAAATCTCCTATGTATACACCATTTTCAGATTTCAAATTAATCACTGAGAGGCGGAATTGTTCAAACTGAGAGCTCAGTAAAAATGAAGTGATAAACTTTGACAAAACATGACTGTGTTATAATAGGTGATTTTCATGCAAGTAATTTGATATAGTCCAAAAACTAATGCAAAAGCACAGATGAAAATATTTTATTAAGTAGAATGTCCTGCAGAGGGCAGTAGAAGACCACTAATTGACTCACTTTCATTTGAAAGACTTTTTTATCCACCAGTAAAACAAAGCAGTTTCTCCATGTTCTTTCCATTAAGCATGCTTACACACACAGACACACACACAAACACAAACACATCCACACACACACACGCACACACACACAAAGACAAATATGTTTTCAATGTTTTTAGGATGTGATATTGTGAAAATATCTTCATCTCCTCATCTTGAACAACTTTGCCTCAAGAATCACTAATGTCAATCAAACCGTTCATAATCATAATAAAAAAATAAAATATATACAAATATCATAATAAAAAAAAAAACATCATAATAAAAAAGATTGCTTCTTAAAGCATTTGTTTATTTCCCAATACTGAAAACGAATTAAAAGATCATGCGTAATCCTGCTGCTCCCTCTAGTGGACAACAGTGGTATTATAGCTTACATTTTACAGTTGAAGTGTTTGAATGAATGAATGGGAATTTGTTTTTTTACTTATATCTCAGGAACCAAAAGGCGAAAAATTCTGAAACTCAGAGCATAGATAGTGCTTGAGGAGCCCTGTTGAATGAGACCATCAAGGTGTTTTTGGGCAATTGGGGCTGGGAGTTATGACTGTTATAAGGCATATCTGTTCGGGCTATTATCTCTGGAATGCCCAGGGCAAATAACACCACATTTGAATCGAAGCTAGCCAAGAACGGGCCCTTTCCAACGAGCTCTCACACAATGTTCGGGGTGGTCTGGGTCGGGAGTAATGGCCATTCAAAATCGGGGTCCCGCGGACTGGCGATGTGCGGGGGGGCGCGCTCCCGAGGCCCGCGACGACACGTTTCGACCAAGAGCCCGGAGAGGTCCTCACCATCAAAATTTGGAGGCGTAACGACTTTCCGTTTTCGAGTTATGAATGAATTTGTATTCGGGGGCGTGGCTTAAATGCCGTTATACTTTCGTTTCATTTCATTCATTTACTTTCGTCCATTTCCATATCTCAGTGTAACACAATTGTCAATAGTAATACTCAATAGATGAGTTTTGACAAAATGTGATTGTAAATGTTAAAAAAATGATTTTATAAAGTCTAAATATGAATTTTATAACAATATTAGGGAGTAGTATGATGAAATGACAGCAGGGGGCAGTAAAATACCACTTATTGGCTTAATATGTCATTATATTCATATAAAATCACCTTTTGAAGAAGTTAAACTTTTTTTCTGATAATTATTGATCTAGAGAGTTCAGAGAATTGTGCTGCACTGGTTTTGAACATTATGATATGAACATTATATGATAATAGATAGAAGACACCATTTACAGCAAATACAAGCAATTTACCATAGGAAATATATGGTTTTAAAGCGTTTTAACAGTTATAGCGCCACCTATGGTCCGATCAACATGAAATTTGGCATGCTTGTTTAGAATATTATAGGACATATGCTCACCAATTTTCGTGAAGTTCTGAGTTTTCGTTTAGGATTTATAAGCTTTTGAGTGCATTTTGCCATACCCATTTTCTTTATGACCCAATTATAGCCATACGAAAAATTCAAAAGTTCAACTTTTTTTCGATAATTATTGATCAGGAGAGTCCAGAGAATTGTCCTAGACTGGTCTGGTTCCGATGAGGCGAAAAACCAGGGACTATTTCGCAAAAGTAGGTTTTTAACATATTCGCGAATAATTAATAAACGACTTGATTGACAACAATGGTTCTTGAGGCAAAGTTGTTCAGAATGAGCAGATCTATCAACTGATATGCATATTGTGTGGATATTTGTAACACCACGTGATTACAGAGCCGTAAAACTCATTAGCGCCAACTAGTGGCTGATTTCTTTCAAAATTCTTACAGACCTCTAGGGCCATGAGTCGAACATGCCCATCGAGTTTTGTTCCGATCGGCCTCCGTTAACCTTGTCTAATAGGTGCTCAAACTTCATTGGCTGATGGCGGCCATGTTTTTTGAGATACGCCAATGTCCTCATAGACATACATGGCACCTTGGACCAAGACACTGCATACCAATTTTCAAGTCAATCGGACTAACGGTCAGGTGGTTATAGACTGTTTTATGTTTATTTCATGTTATAGCGCCACCATGTGGTCATTCGCCGCGATTTTTTTACTGTGACCTCAGATTGACCTCTTACACATGTGTATTGAGTTTGGTGAAGATACCTAATTTATTTCTGGAGTTATAGCCATTTTAGTAAAATAGGCCCCTACCACAATGTACGTTTTGGCACCCCCTAGCAACCGTGAATCGAATTTTCAAGTTTTTTTCGATAATTATTGATATTCAGACTCTAGAGAATATTTCTGCACTGGTTTGGTTCCAATCGGACTAAAAACCTAGGACTAGTTCGCAAAAGTAGTTTTTTTACAAGATTCAAAATGGCGGAAAATCTATCATGGCGGAAATGAAATCGGAGATATACGTTTTGTTCGTCAGGCGTCCAGCTTTCCAATGATATAAGACACTTGAGTTTACGACATACGGTCTAGGAGTTATGAGCATTTTCGCGCTTTTGGTTGCTATAGCGCCACCTATGGGCCAATCAAGGTCATACTTTGATAGGTTCTCCCCAAATTGAGGACTACCATTTGGCCAACTTTCAAGGTTCCAGCTCTTACGGTTTGGTCTGCACGATGCGTTTTAGGGGAAAATAATAATAATAATTAAAGCTGCAAGCAGCATTTATCGGGGTTCAAGCATTTAAGGCCTTTAAGCACATAAGCATTTAAGACATTAAGTTTTATTTAGAAAGCTTTTAACCACTGAAATAATAGATGGAAAAGTCCATTTACAGCCAATACAGGCAATTTACCATAGGAAATATATGGTTTTCAAACCTTTTTAACAGTTATAGCGCCACCTATGGTCCGATCAACATGAAATTTGGCATGCTTGTTTAGAATATTATGGCACATATGCTCACCAATTTTCGTGAAGTTCTGAGTTTTCGTTTAGGATTTATAAGCTTTTGAGTGCATTTTGCCACGCCCATTTTCTTTATGACCCAATTATAGCCATACGAAAAATTCAAAAGTTCAACTTTTTTTCGATAATTATTGATCTAGAGAGTCCAGAGAATTGTCCTAGACTGGTCTGGTTCCGATCGGGCGAAAAACCAGGGACTAGTTCGCAAAAGTAGGTTTTTAACATATTCGCGAATAATTAATGAACGATTTGATTGACAGCTATGGTTCTTGAGGCAATGTTGTTCAGCATGAGCAGATCTATCAAATGATATGCATTTTGTGACAATAAGTGTAACACCACGTGATTACAGAGCCGTAAAACTCGTTAGCGCCAACTAGTGGCCGATTTCTTTCAAAATTCTTACAGACCTCTAGGGCTATGAGTTGAACATGCCCATCGAGTTTCGTTCCAATCGGCCTCCGTTAACCTTGTCTAATAGGTGCTCAAACTTCATTGGCCGATGGCGGCCATGTTTTTTGAGATACACCAATGTCCTCATAGACATACATGACACCTTGGGCCAAGACACTGCATACCAATTTTCAAGTCAATCGGACTAACGGTCAGGTGGTTAAAGCCTGTTTTATGTTTTTTTTCAAGTTATAGCGCCACCATGTGGCCAATCGCCGCGATTTTTTTACTGTGACCTCAGATTGACCTCTTACACATGTGTACCGAGTTTGGTGAAGATACCTCATTTACTTCTGGAGTTATAGCCATTTTAGTAAAATAGGCCCCTCCCACAACGTACGTTTTGGCGCCCCTTAGCGTCCGTGAATCGAAATTTCAACTTTTTTTCGATAATTATTGATATTCAGACTCCAGAGAACATTTCTGTACTGGTTTGGTTCCGATCGGGCGAAAAACCTAGGACTAGTTCGCAAAAGTAGGTTTTTGGCAAAATTCAAAATGGCGGAAAATCTATCATGGCGGAAATGAAATCGGAGATATACGTTTTGTTCGTCAGGCATCCAGCTTCCCAATGATATAAGACACTTGAGTCTACGACATACGGTCTAGGAGTTCTGAGCAGTTTCGCGCTTTTGGTTGCTGTAGCGCCACCTATGGGCCGATTTGGCTAAGTCCGTGTATCTGAGTAGCGAGCAATACTACTACCATTTGACCAAGTATCACGTCTCTAGGCCTTACGGTTTTGGCTGCACGATGCGTTTTAGGGAAGAATAATAATAATTAAAGCTGCAAGCAGCATTTATCGGGGTTCAAGCAGTTAAGGCCTTTAAGGCATTTAAGCACAAAAGCATCAAAAGTTATTAAGATTTATTTAGCAAGCATGTAACCACTGACATAATAGATGGAAAAGACCATTTACAGCCAATACAGGCAATTTGCCATGGGATATATATGGTTTTAAAGCTTTTTAACAGTTATAGCGCCACCTATGCTCCGATCTCCATAGAATTGTTTACTGTGACCTCAAATTGAACCCATACACATGTGTACTGAGTTTGGTGAAGATATCTCATTTACTTCTTGAGTTATAGCCATTTGAGTAAAATAGGCTCCTCCCACAACGATTTGCCACATTCTAGAATTATTTAATATGATTCTAGCATGATTTACTATCATATACCATGTTCCAGAATGATTTATTAGGATTCTAGCATGATTTACCTTGATACACCTCATTTCAGTATTATTTACTATGATTTACAATGTTTCTAGCATGATTAACCACATTACTAGCAAATATGTGAAGTGTCAGTGCAAATGAGGTGATGAATACTGACAAAATATTATTGTGTTATAATAGTTAGTTATATACGTGATTTTTAGTGTGTGTCCAAGTATGAATGCAAAAGCACATGTAAAATATTTCATTATTAAGTAGAATGGCCAGCAGAGGGCAGTAGAAGACCACTTATTGGCTCACTTTCACTTTAAACCAGTTTTCTGCACTAAAGCAAACCAGTTTTTCCATGTTAACTCAATGCATGCTTACACACACACACACACACACACACAAACACACATACACACACACACACACACACACACACACACACACACACACACACACACACATACACGAACAGCATAGTTAACCATGATTTACCACGATATACCACGTTCTAGTATTATTTACCAGGAGATAAACGACAATCTAGGATTATTTACTTTGATTTACCATGTTTCTAGCCTGATTTATCACATTACTAGCAATTATTTGAAGTGTCAGTGCAAATAAAGTGGTTAACACTGACAAAATATGATTGTGTTATAATAGTTATTGCTATATAAGTGATTTTTTTAGTGTGTATTCAAGTATGAATGCAAGCACATGTTGAAATATTTCATTAATAAGTAGAATGGCCAGCAGAGGGCAGTAGAAGACCACTTATTGGCTCACTTTCACTTTAAACCAGTTTTCTGCACTAAAGCAAACCAGTTTATCCATGTTAACTCAATGCATGCTTACACACACACACACACACACACACACACACACACACACACACACACACACACACACACACACACACACACACACACACACACACAGCATAGTTAACCATGATTTACCATGATTTATCACATTACTAGCAATTATTTGAAGTGTCAGTGCAAATAAAGTGATTAACACTGACAAAATATGATTATGTTATAATAGTTATTGCTATATAAGTGATTTTTAGTGTGTATTCAAGTATAAATGCAAGCACATGTGGAAAAATTTAATTAAGTAGAATGGCCAGCAGAGGGCAGTAGAAGACCACTTATTGGCTCACTTTCACTTTAAACCAGTTTTCTGCACTAAAGCAAACCAGTTTATCCATGTTAACTCAATGCATGCTTACACACACACACACACACACACACACACACACACACACACACACACACACACACACACACACACACACACACACACACACACACACACAGCATAGTTAACCATGATTTACCATGATTTACCACATTACTAGCAATTATTTGAAGTGTCAGTGCAAATAAAGTGATTAACACTGACAAAATATGATTATGTTATAATAGTTATTGCTATATAAGTGATTTTTAGTGTGTATTCAAGTATAAATGCAAGCACATGTGGAAAAATTTAATTAAGTAGAATGGCCAGCAGAGGGCAGTAGAAGACCACTTATTGGCTCACTTTCACTTTAAACCTCATGATTTTGACCAGTTTTCTGCACTAAAGCAAACCAGTGTTTCCATGTTAACTCAATAATGCATACTTGCTACATATGCTACACACAATAATGCTACACACACACACACACACACACACACACACACACACACACACACACACACAAATGTTTCAGTGATATTGGTGTCACATTCACCTTCATCACATTCACCTTCTGTCTTCATCACATTCACCATCTGTCGTCATCACCTGCACCTGCTCCTCATCACCCTCCTCATCATCACCTGCTCCTCATCATCATAACCGTCACCTGTTGTCCTTGTCTTGATCTGTGTATTTAAGTTCCCCTCTCATCCATTATCATTGTCGGTTATTGTTTGTGCACTAGCACTCTGTTATGTTTGTTTTCATGTTGGAAAATAAAACCTTTGTTATATTTGTACCACACACACACACACACACACACACACACACACACACACACACACACACACACACACACACACACACACACACACACACACACACACACACCATCATTTATCATGATTTACCATGGCTGATACCAATACCAATATGAGAAAATGACTATTTTAAACAGCAGGGGGCAGTAAAATACCACTTATTGGCTTAACATGCCATTAATTCATATCATTTTCACCTTTTTAACTGTTATAGAGGCAAATTTTGTCCGATCTGTCTGAAAATTTTCATGCTTGTTCAGGGTGATATTTCACACGTTCTGACTTGTTTTTAAGAAGGTCTGAGCATTGATTAAAGAGATATAGGCTTTCGGGGACACTTGGTAAAGGCCAGATTTTGAAGTGAACCTATTATAGCTATCCAAATTAAGTAGTTCAACTTTTTCTGACAATTATTGATCTAGTGAGTCCAGAGAATTGTATTGCACTAGTTTTGAACATTATGATATGAAAATTATATGATCAGAGATGGAAAAGACCATTTACAGCCAATACAGGCAGTTTACCATAGGAAATATATGATTTTAAAGCTTTTTAACAGTTATAGCGCCACCTATCGTCCGATCTCCATAGAATTTTTCATGCTTGTTAATGATGTTATGTCACATATGCTGACCAATTTTTGTGAAGTTCTGAGTTTTTATTTAGGATTTATAGGCTTTTTAATGTATTTTGACACGCCCATTTTATAAATTACCCTATTACAGCCATCCAAATGCAAAAGTTCAACTTTTTTTTGATAATTATTGATCTAGAGAGTCCAGAGAATTGTCCTAGACTGGTCTGGTTCCGATCGGGCAAAAAACCTAGGACTAGTTCGCAAAAGTAGGTTTTTAACATATTAATGAATAATTAATGAACAGTTTGATTGACAGCAATGGTTCTTGAGGCAAAGTTGTTCAGGATGAGGAGATCTATCAAATGATATGCATATTGTGTGGATATTTGTAACACCACGTGATTACAGAGCCGTAAAACTTGTTAGCGCCAACTAGTGGCCGATTTCTTTCAAAATTCTTACAGACCTTTAGGGCCATGAGCCGAACATGCCCATTGAGTTTCGTTCCGATCGGCCTCCGTTAACCTTGTCTAATAGGTGCTCAAACTTCGTTGGCCAATGGCGGCCATGTTTTTTGAGATACGCCAATGTCCTCATAGACATACATGGCACCTTGGACCAAGACACTGCATACCAATTTTCAAGTCAATCGGACTAACGGTCAGGTGGTTATAGCCTGTTTTATGTTTTTTTCATTTTATAGCGCCACCATGAGGCCAATCGTCGCGATTTTTTTACTGTGACCCCAGAGTAAGCTCATACACATGTGTACCGAGTTTGGTGAAGATACCTCATTTACATCGGGAGTTATAGCCATTTTAGTAAAATAGGCCCCTCCCACAACGTACGTTTTGGCGCCCCTTAGCGACCGTGAATCGAAATTTCCACTTTTTTTCGATAATTATTGATATTCAGTCTCCAGAGAACATTTCTGCACTAGTTTGGTTCCAATCGGGCAAAAAACCAGGGACTAGTTCGCAAAAGTAGATTTTTGACAAAATTCAAAATGGCGGAAAATCTATCATGGCGGAAATGAAATCGGAGATATACGTTTTGTTCGTCAGGCGTCCAGCTTTCCAATGATATAAGACACTTGAGTCTACGACATACGGTCTAGGAGTTATGAGCAGTTTCGCGCTTTTGGTTGTTATAGCGCCACCTATGGGCCAATTGGGGTCATAATCTCTGAACCTTTCCTCGATTTTTGTACTACCATCTGTCAAAGTTTCAAAGTTCCAGCTCTTACGGTTTGGGCTGCACGATGCGTTTTACGGCGGAATAATAATAATAATAATAATAATAATAATAATTAAAGCTGCAAGCAGCATTTATCGGGGTTCAAGCATTTAAGGCCTTTAAGCACATAAGCATTTAAGACATTAAGTTTTATTTGTAAAGCTTTTAACCACTGAAATAATAGATGGAAAAGACCATTTACAGCCAAAACAGGCAATTTACCATAGGAAATATATGGTTTTCAAAGCTTTTTAACAGTTATAGCGCCACCTATCGTACGATCTTCATGAAATTTTACATGCTTGTTTAGACTGTTATGGTACATATGCTCACCAATTTTTGTGAAGTTCTGAGTTTTCGTTTAGGATTTATAGGCTTTTAAATGCATTTTGCCACGCCCATTTTCATTATGACCCAATATACCCATGCGAAAAATGCTAAAGTTGAACTTTTTTTTGATAATTATTGATCTAGAGAGTCCAGAGAATTACCCTAGACTGGTTTTGTTCCGATCGGGCAAAAAACCTAGGACTAGTTCGCAAAAGTAGGTTTTTAACATAATTGCGAATATTTAATGAACGGTTTGATTGACAGCAATGGTTCTTGAGGCAAAGTTGTTCAGCATGAGCAGATCTATCAAATGATATGCATTTTGTGACAATAAGTGTAACACCACGTGATTACAGAGCCATAAAACTCGTTAGCGCCAACTAGTGGCCGATTTCTTTCAAAATTCTTACAGACCTCTAGGGCCATGAGTTGAACATGCCCATCGAGTATCGTTCCGATCGGCCTCCGTTAACCTTGTCTAATAGGTGCTCAAATTTCATTGGTCGATGGCTGTCATGTTTTTCGAGGTACGCCAATGTCCTCATAGACATACATGGCACCTTGGACCAAGACACTGCATACCAATTTTCAAGTCAATCGGACAAACGGTCACGTGGTCATAGCCCTTTTCATGTTTTTTTCATGTTATAGCGCCACCATGTGATCAATCGTCGAAATTTTTTTACTATGACCCCAAATTGAACTCATACACATGTGTACCAAGTTTGGTGAAGATATCTCATTTCCTTTTCGAGTTATAGCCATTTTAGTAAAATAGGCTCCTCCCACAACATTAATTTATCACCCGCTAGCGACCAGGAATCGAAATTTCGACTTTTTTTCGATAATTATTGATCTTCAGACTCCAAAGAACATTTCTGCACTGGTTTGGTTCCGATCGGGCGAAAAACCAGGGACTAGTTCGCAAAAGTAGGTTTTTGACAAAATTCAAAATGGCGGAAAAATTTGCATACCTGAAATAAAATCGGAGATATACGTTTTGACCTTCAGGCGTCCAGCTTTCCAATGATATAGGACACTTGAGTCTACGACATACGGTCTAGGAGTTATGAGCAGTTTCGCGCTTTTGGTCGCTATAGCGCCACCTATGGGCCAATCTGGGTCATACTTTGATAGGTTCTCCCCAAATTGAGGACTACCATTTGGCCAAGTTTCAAGGTTCCAGCTCTTACGGTTTGGGCTGCACGATGCGTTTTAGGGGAGAATAATAATAATAATAATAATAATTAAAGCTGCAAGCAGCATTTATCGGGGTTCAAGCATTTAAGGCCTTTAAGGCCTTTAAGTAAGAAAGCATCAAAAGTTATTAAGTTTTATTTAGCAAGCCAAAAAACTCTCTAGCGCCAACTAGTGGCTGATTTCTTTCAAAATTCTTACAGACCTCTAGAGCCATGATTCGATCATGCCTACCGAGTTTTGTTCCGATCGGCCTCCGTTAACCTTGTCTAATAGGTGTTTAAATTTCATTGGTCATGTTTTTTGAGATACGCCAATGTCCTCATAGACATACATGGCACCTTGGACCAAGACACTGCATACCAATTTTCAAGTCAATCGGACTAACGGTCAGGTAGTCATAGCCCTTTTCATGTTTTTTTCATGTTATAGCACCACCTAGTGTTCAATCGTCGTGACTTTGTTACCGTTTCTCCATCAGCTGGTTCTCATTCACATCCCTCTTACACACCTGTTCTCAATCTTTCTCTTTTGTCTTCGCTATATCTAGCTCTCTCTTTCTTGTTTGTGTTGTCGGATTATTGTTTGACTGTGATGCACGTCGATGGTTATAGCTCTGAAAAGAAACCTAAGTCCTGTCCTGTCCTGTCGGGTCCTGCTGTTAACTGTGCAACTGTTATCATTTGCTGTGAGTAACCTATTCTGTGCTGTACCCAGTGTTCTCCGTGGAGAATAGCAGAGGGTTCCACTGCTCACCTGCTTCCCAGTCCTCGCTGCCCAGGAGTGGCCAGATCGACAGTATCCTCAGTTTCTTCATTCAATGAGTTGATCTACAGCATCCTCTGTTTATTTATATTCTGAGAGAAGCAACGAATAAGTCTTTGTTTCATTGTCTGAGAAGTGACTTTCTGTTATCAGCCTGCACGGAGTTATCTTGTTTCAATTAAAAGAGGACATTACCTGCTTTTCGTCTCTGGACCTCTCTGTTTTATCACAGTTCTAGCATAGTTTACCATGATTTACCATGTTCTAGCATGATGTACCATGATATACCATGTTCTAGAATGATGTACCAGGATTGTAGTATGATTTACCTTGATACACCACATTCTAGTATTATTTATTATGATTTACCATGTTTAAGTGTGATTTACCATGATTTACCACATTGCTAGCAATTATGTGAAGTATCAGTAAAGATGAAGTGATAAACTCTGACAAAATATGATTGTGCTACAATAGTAATTGTTATATAAGTGATTTTTTGTGTTTTATTTTTATATAAGTGATTTTTAGTGTCTAATGAATGCAAAAGCATATGTGAGTAGACTTCATTAATGAGTAGAATGGCCAGCAGAGGGCAGTAGAAGAGCACATATTGGCTCACTTTCACTTTAAACTTCTTGATTTTCACCATTTTTCTGCACTAAAGCAAACCAGTTTTTCCATTTTAACTCCATAATGCATGTTTACACACACACACACACACACACACACACACACAAAGACAAATGTTGTTGTTGTTTTTTCAATGCTATTGGGATATGTCATTATGAAAATATATTTGAATGGTCAATAAACATTTCACAAAGTCTTTGTAAGCTATAAATCAGATCATTCAGAATTTATTCAGAAACCTAAGACTACACACACACATTCTGTTGTAGATACAGACATTTGAAGTATATGATGTGATCAAACTGTTTACTGCAAATCTCCTTCAGGATTCACATTCCTCAATGTGACAATTGTTAGTAGTAATACTTCAATAGATGAATTTGACTACATGTGATTGTAAATGTTAAAAGAGTTATTCTATAACGTCTAAATATGAATTCTACAACAATATGACAAAATGACTATTTTAAACAGCAGGGGGCAGTAGAATACCACTTATTGGCTTAATATGCCATTACATTCATATCATTTTCACCTTTTTAACTGTTATAGAGGCAAATTTTGACTGATCTGTCTGAAAAGGTTCATTTTTGTTTAGAGTGATATTTCACATGTTATGACTTGTTTTGAAGAAGCTCTGAGCATTCATTGAAGAGATATAGGCTTTCGGGGAGACTTGGTCAAGGCCACATTTTGAAGTGACCCTATTATAGCCATACAAATGAAGTAGTTCAACTTTTTCTGATAATTACTGATCTAGAGAGTCCAGAGAATTGTACTGCACTAGTTTTGAACATTATTATATGAAAATTATATGATTATAGATGGAAAAGACCATTTACAGCCAATACAGGCAATTTACCATAGGAAATATATGGTTTTAAAGTTTTTTAACAGTTATAGCGCCACCTATGGTCCGATCTCCATAACATTTCGCATGGTTATTAATGATGTTAGGTCACATACGCTCACCAATTTTTGTGAAGTTCTGAGTTTTTTTATATATGATTTATAGGCTCTTTAGTGTATTTTGCCACACCCATTTTATAAATGACCCTATTACAGCCACCCAAATGCAAAAGTTCAACTTTTTTTCGATAATTATTGATCTAGAGAGTCCAGAGAATTGCCCTAGACTGGTCTGGTTCCGATCGGGCAAAAAACCTAGGACTAGTTCGCAAAAGTAGGTTTTTAACATATTCGCGAATAATTAATGAATGGTTTGATTGACATTAGTGGTTCTTGAGGCAAAGTTGTTGAGCATGAGCAGATCTATCTAATGATATGCATTTTGTTACAATAAGTGTAACACCACGTGATTACAGAGCCTTAAAACTCGTTAGCGCCAACTAGTGGCCGATTTCTTTCAAAATTCTTACAGACCTCTAGGGACTTGAGTCGAACATGCCCATCGAGTTTCGTTCCGATCGGCCTCCGTTAACCTTGTCTAATAGGTGCTCAACTTCATTGGCCAATGGCGGCCATGTTTTTTGAGATACGCCAATGTCCTCATAGACATACATGGCACCTTGGACCAAGACACTGCATACCAATTTTCAAGTCAATCGGACTAACGGTCAGGTGGTTATAGCCCTTTTCATGTTTTTTTCATGTTATAGCGCCACCTAGTGTTCAATCGTCGCGATTTTTTTACTGTGACCCCAAAATGAACCCATACACATGTGTACCGAGTTTGGTGAAGCTATCTTATTTACTTTTTAAGTTATAGCCATTTTAGTAAAATAGGCTCCTCCCACAACGATTATTTTGCGCCCCCTAGCGTCCATGAATCGAAATTTCAACATTTTTTCGATAATTATTGATCTTCAGACTCCAGAGAACATTTCTGCACTGGTTTGGCTCCGATCGGGCAAAAAACCAGGGACTAGTTCGCAAAAGTAGATTTTCGACAAAATTCAAAATGGCGGAAAATCTATCATGACGGAAATGAAATCGGAGATATACGTTTTGTTCGTCAGGCGTCCAGCTTTCCAATGATATAAGACACTTGAGTCTGCGACATACGGTCTAGGAGTTATGAGCAGTTTCGCGCTTTTGGTTGCTATAGCGCCACCTATGGGCCAATCGGGGTCATAATCTCTGAACCTCTCCTCTATTTTTGTACTACCATCTGGCAAAGTTTCAATGCTCTAGCCCTTACGGTTTGGGCTGCACGATGCGTTTTACGGCAGAATAATAATAATAATAATAATTAAAGCTGCAAGCAGCATTTATCGGGGTTCAAGCATTTAAGGCCTTTAAGCACATAAGCATTTAAGACATTAAGTTTTATTTGTAAAGCTTTTAACCACTGAAATAATAGATGGAAAAGACCATTTACAGCCAAAACAGGCAATTTACCATAGGAAATATATGGTTTTCAAAGCTTTTTAACAGTTATAGCGCCACCTATCGTACGATCTTCATGAAATTTTACATGCTTGTTTAGACTGTTATGGTACATATGCTCACCAATTTTTGTGAAGTTCTGAGTTTTCGTTTAGGATTTATAGGCTTTTAAATGCATTTTGCCACGCCCATTTTCATTATGACCCAATATACCCATGCGAAAAATGCTAAAGTTGAACTTTTTTTGATAATTATTAATCTAGAGAGTCCAGAGAATTACCCTAGACTGGTCTTGTTCCGATCGGGCAAAAAACCTAGGACTAGTTCGCAAAAGTAGGTTTTTAACATAATTGCGAATATTTAATGAACGGTTTGATTGACAGCAATGGTTCTTGAGGCAAAGTTGTTCAGCATGAGCAGATCTATCAAATGATATGCATTTTGTGACAATAAGTGTAACACCACGTGATTACAGAGCCATAAAACTCGTTAGCGCCAACTAGTGGCCGATTTCTTTCAAAATTCTTACAGACCTCTAGGGCCATGAGTTGAACATGCCCATCGAGTTTCGTTCCGATCGGCCTCCGTTAACCTTGTCTAATAGGTGCTCAAATTTCATTGGTCGATGGCGGCCATGTTTTTCGAGATACGCCAAAGTCCTCATAGACATACATGGCACCTTGGACCAAGACACTGCATACCAATTTTCAAGTCAATCGGACAAACGGTCACGTGGTCATAGCCCTTTTCATGTTTTTTTTCATGTTATAGCGCCACCTAGTGATCAATCGTCGACATTTTTTTACTATGACCCCAGATTGAACTCTTACACATGTGTACCAAGTTTGGTGAAGATATCTCATTTCCTTTTCGAGTTATAGCCATTTTAGTAAAATAGGCTCCTCCCACAACATTAATTTATCACCCCCTAGCGACCAGGAATCGAAATTTCGACTTTTTTTCGATAATTATTGATCTTAAGACTCCAAAGAACATTTCTGCACTGCTTTGGTTCCGATCGGGTGAAAAACCAGGGACTAGTTCGCAAAAGTAGGTTTTTGACAAAATTCAAAATGGCGGAAAAATTTGCATACCTGAAATAAAATCGGAGATATACGTTTTGACCTTCAGGCGTCCAGCTTTCCAATGATATAGGACACTTGAGTCTACGACATACGGTCTAGGAGTTATGAGCAGTTCCGCGCTTTTGGTTGCTATAGCGCCACCTATGGGCCAATCTGGGTCATACTTTGATAGGTTCTCCCCAAATTGAGGACTACCATTTGGCCAAGTTTCAAGGTTCCAGCTCTTACGGTTTGGGCTGCACGATGCGTTTTAGGGGAGAATAATAATAATAATAATAATAAAAATCAGTACAATTACAATAGGGTTTCAGCACTTCGTGCTTGAACCCCTAAAAATCAGTACAATTACAATAGGGTTTCAGCACTTCGTGCTTGAACCCCTAATAATAATAATAATAATTAAAGCTGCAAGCAGCATTTATCGGGGTTCAAGCAGTTAAGGCCTTTAAGGCATTTAAGCACAAAAGCATCAAAAGTTATTAAGATTTATTTAGCAAGCATGTAACCACTGACATAATAGATGGAAAAGACCATTTACAGCCAATACAGGCAATTTGCCATGGGATATATATGGTTTTAAAGCTTTTTAACAGTTATAGCGCCACCTATGGTCCGATCTCCATAAAATTGTTTACTGTGACCTCAAATTGAACCCATACACATGTGTACTGAGTTTGGTGAAGATATCTCATTTACTTCTTGAGTTATAGCCATTTGAGTAAAATAGGCTCCTCCCACGACGATTTGCCACATTCTAGAATTATTTAATATGATTCTAGCATGATTTACTATCATATACCATGTTCCAGAATGATTTATTAGGATTCTAGCATGATTTACCTTGATACACCTCATTTCAGTATTATTTACTATGATTTACAATGTTTCTAGCATGATTAACCACATTACTAGCAATTATGTGAAGTGTCAGTGCAAATGAGGTGATGAACACTGACAAAATATTATTGTGTTATAATAGTTAGTTATATACGTGATTTTTAGTGTGTGTCCAAGTATGAATGCAAAAGCACATGTAAAATATTTCATTATTAAGTAGAATGGCCAGCAGAGGGCACTAGAAGACCACTTATTGGCTCACTTTCACTTTAAACCAGTTTTCTGCACTAAAGCAAACCAGTTTTTCCATGTTAACTCAATGCATGCTTACACACACACACACACACACACACACACACACACACACACACACACACACACACACACACACACATACACACACACACACACATACACACACAGCATAGTTAACCATGATTTACCATGATATACCACGTTCTAGTATTATTTACCAGGAGATAAACGACAATCTAGTATTATTTACTTTGATTTACCATGTTTCTAGCCTGATTTATCACATTACTAGCAATTATTTGAAGTGTCAGTGCAAATAAAGTGATTAACACTGACAAAATATGATTGTGTTATAATAGTTATTGCTATATAAGTGATTTTTTTAGTGTGTATTCAAGTATGAATGCAAGCACATGTTGAAATATTTCATTAATAAGTAGAATGGCCAGCAGAGGGCAGTAGAAGACCACTTATTGGCTCACTTTCACTTTAAACCAGTTTTCTGCACTAAAGCAAACCAGTTTATCCATGTTAACTCAATGCATGCTTACACACACACACACACACACACACACACACACACACACACACACACACACACACACACACACACACACACACACAGCATAGTTAACCATGATTTACCATGATTTACCACATTACTAGCAATTATTTGAAGTGTCAGTGCAAATAAAGTGATTAACACTGACAAAATATGATTGTGTTATAATAGTTATTGCTATATAAGTGATTTTTAGTGTGTATTCAAGTATAAATGCAAGCCCATGTGGAAAAAATTAATTAATAAGTAGAATGGCCAGCAGAGGGCAGTAGAAGACCACTTATTGGCTCACTTTCACTTTAAACCTCATGATTTTGACCAGTTTTCTGCACTAAAGCAAACCAGTGTTTCCATGTTAACTCAATAATGCATACTTGCTACATATGCTACACACAATAATGCTACACACACACACACACACACACACACACACACACACACACACACACACACACACACAAATGTTTCAGTGATATTGGTGTCACATTCACCTTCATCACATTCACCTTCTGTCTTCATCACATTCACCATCTGTCGTCATCACCTGCACCTGCTCCTCATCACCCTCCTCATCATCACCTGCTCCTCATCATCATAACCGTCACCTGTTGTCCTTGTCTTGATCTGTGTATTTAAGTTCCCCTCTCATCCATTATCATTGTCGGTTATTGTTTGTGCACTAGCACTCTGTTATGTTTGTTTTCATGTTGGAAAATAAAACCTTTGTTATATTTGTACCACACACACACACACACACACACACACACACACACACACACACACACACACACACACACACACACACACACACACACACACACACCATCATTTATCATGATTTACCATGGCTGATACCAATACCAATATGAGAAAATGACTATTTTAAACAGCAGGGGGCAGTAAAATACCACTTATTGGCTTAACATGCCATTAAATCATATCATTTTCACCTTTTTAACTGTTATAGAGGCAAATTTTGTCCGATCTGTCTGAAAATTTTCATGCTTGTTCAGGGTGATATTTCACATGTTCTGACTTGTTTTTAAGAAGGTCTGAGCATTGATTAAAGAGATATAGGCTTTCGGGGACACTTGGTAAAGGCCAGATTTTGAAGTGAACCTATTATAGCTATCCAAATGAAGTAGTTCAACTTTTTCTGACAATTATTGATCTAGTGAGTCCAGAGAATTGTATTGCACTAGTTTTGAACATTATGATATGAAAATTATATGATCAGACATGGAAAAGACCATTTACAGCCAATACAGGCAGTTTACCATAGGAAATATATGGTTTTAAAGCTTTTTAACAGTTATAGCGCCAACTATTGTCCAATCTCCATAAAATTTTGCAAGCTTGTTTGTGATGTTATGACACATATGCTCACCAATTTTTGTGAAGTTCTGAGTTTTCATTTAGGATTTATAGGCTTTTGAGTGTATTTTGCCACACCCATTTTATAAATGACCCTATTACAGCCATACAAATACAAAAGTTCAACTTTTTTTTGATAATTATTGATCTAGAGAGTCCATAGAATTGTCCTAGACTGGTCTGGTTCCGATCGGGCAAAAAACCAGGGACTAGTTCGCAAAAGTAGGTTTTTAACATATTCATGAATATTTAATGAACGGTTTGATTGACAGCAATGGTTCTAGAGGCAAAGTTGTTCAGCATGAGCAGATCTATCAAATGATATGCATTTTGTGACAATATATCTAACACCACGTGATTACAGAGCCATAAAACTCGTTAGCGCCAACTAGTGGCCGATTTCTTTCAAAATTCTTACAGACCTCTAGGGCCATGAGTCGAACATGCCCACCGAGTTTCGTTCCGATCGGCCTCCGTTAACCTTGTCTAATAGGTGCTCAACTTCATTGGCCAATGGCGGCCATGTTTTTTGAGATACACCAATGTCCTCATAGACATACATGGCACCTTGGACCAAGACACTGCATACCAATTTTCAAGTCAATCGGACTAACGGTCAGGTGGTTATAGCCTGTTTTATGTTTTTTTCATGTTATAGCGCCACCATGTGGCCAATCGCCGCGATTTTTTTACCGTGTCCTCAGATTGACATCTTACATATGTGTACCAAGTTTGGTGAAAATACCTCATTTACTTCTGGAGTTATAGCCATTTTAGTAAAATAGGCTCCGCCCACAACGTTAATTTTGCGCCCCCTAGCGACCCTGAATCGAAATTTCAACTTTTTTTCGATAATTATTGATCTTCAGTCTCCAGAGAACAATTCTGCACTGGTTTGGTTCCGATCGAGCAAAAAACCAGGGACTAGTTCGCAAAAGTAGGTTTTCGACAAAATTCAAAATGGCGGAAAATCTATCATGACGGAAATGAAATCGGAGATACACGTTTTGTTCGTCAGACGACCAGCTTTCCAATGATATAAGACACTTGTGTCTACGACATACGGTCCAGGAGTTATGACCACTTTCGCGCTTTTGGTTGTTATAGCGCCACCTATGGGCCAATCGAGGTCATAATTTGATAACCTCTCCTCGATTTTTGTACTACCATCTGGCAAAGTTTCAAAGCTCTAGCCCTTACGGTTTGGGCTGCACGATGCGTTTTACGGCAGAATAATAATAATAATTAAAGCTGCAAGCAGCATTTATCGGGGTTCAAGCAGTTAAGGCCTTTAAGGCCTTTAAGCACAAAAACATCAAAAGACATCAAGTTTTATTTAGCAAGCAGGTAACCACTGACATCATAGATGGAAAATACCATGTTTTAGCATGATTTACCATGATTTACCCTGTTCTAGCATAGTTGACCATGAATTTATCTTAGTTTACCTTGATTTACCATATTCTAGCATGATTTACCATGATATACCACATTGTAGCATGATTTACCATAGTTTATCATGATTTACCATGGTTTACCATGATTTACCATGGTTTACCATGATTTACCCTGTTCTAGCATAGTTTACCATGAATTTATCTTAGTTTACCTTGATTTACCATGTTCTAGCATGATTTACCATTATATACCACATTCTAGCATGATTTACCATAGTTTACCATGATTTACCATGGTTTACCATTATTTACCCTGTTCTAGCATGATTTACCATAATATACCACGTTCTAGAATGATTTATCAGGATTCTAGCATGATTTACCTTGATACACCACATTTTAGATTTATTTACTATGATTTACCATGTTTCTACTGTGATTTACCATGATTTACAACACGTGAAGTGTCAGTGCAAATGAAGTGATAAACACTGACAAAATATGATTTTGTTATAATAGTTATTGTTATATAAGTGATTTTATAAGTGTCTAGAGTGACGCAAAATCACCTGTGAAAAGACTTCATTAATAAGTAGAATGGCCAGCAGAGGGCACTAGAAGACCACTTATTGGCTCAGTTTCACTTTAAATTTCATTATTTTCACCAGTTTTCTCCACTAAAGCTAAACACGGAATGGTTGCAGGAAGGCACGCGGAGACAAGGATGAACATACAAGATGCAGGTTTAATAGGAATTAAACTAAGGATATCGGAACAGGCAGCAACACACTCTAATTACAGCATAGAACTGACAAAGAACAAGGCAACACTCAGGGCTTAAATACATGGGAGAACTGATCAGGGAAACAAGACACAGCTGACAAGACTAACGAGGAAACAGGTGTGACAGATGCACTAAATGACAGTTACCGTGGAAACCAAGGAGTGGCGGGAAAACAGAACAAAGGAAGACATGTGATCAGAGACAACAATACTCAGACAGAACACAACTGTGACAAAAGCAAACCAGTTTTACCATTTTAACTTAATGCATGCTTACACACACACACACACACACACACACACACACACACACAAAGACAAATGTTGTTGTTGTTGTTGTTTTTTCAATGCTATTGGGATATGTCATTATGAAAATATATTTGAATGGTCAATAAACATTTCACAAAGTCTTTGTAAGCTATTAATCAGACGATTCAGAATTTATTCAGAAACCTAAGACTACACACACACATTATGTTGTAGATACAGACATTTGAACTATATGATGTGATCAAACTGTCAGTACTAATACTTTAACAGATAGATTTTGACTAAATGTAATTGTAAATGTTAAAATAGGGATTTTATAAAGTCTAAATATAAATTATAGAACAATATGACAAAATTCCTATTTTAAACAGCAGGGGGCAGTAAAATACCACTTATTGGCTTAACATGCCATTATATTCATATCATTTTCACCTTTTTAACTGTTATAGAGGCAAATTTTGTCCGATCTGTCTGAAAATTTTCATGCATGTTCAGAGTGATATTTCACATGTTCTGACTTGTTTTTAAGAAGGTCTGAGTAATTCATTAAAGAGATATAGGCTTTCGGGGACACTTGGTAAAGGCTACATTATGAAGTGAACCTATTATAGCTATGCAAATGAAGTAGTTCAACTTTTTCTGACAATTATTGATCTAGTGAGTCCAGATAATTGTATTGCACTAGTTTTGAACATTGTGATATGAAAATTATATGATCAGAGATGGAAAAGACCATTTACAGCCAATACAGGCAGTTTACCATAGGAAATATATGGTTTTAAAGCTTTTTAACAGTTATAGCGCCACCTATCGTCCGATCTCCATACAATTTTGCATGCTTGTTAATGATGTTATGTCACATACGCTGACCAATTTTTGTGAAGTTCTGCATTTTCATTTATGATTTATAGGCTTTTGACTGTATTTTGCCACGCCCATTTTATAAATGACCCTATTACAGCCATCCAAATGCAAAAGTTCAACTTTTTTTTGATAATTATGGATCTAGAGAGTCCAGAGAATTGTCCTAGACTGGTCTGGTTCCGATCGGGTGAAAAACCTAGGACTAGTTCGCAAAAGTAGGTTTTAGACATATTCGTGAATATTTAATGAACGGTTTGATTGACAGCAATGGTTCTTGAGGCAAAGTTGTTCAGCATGAGCAGATCTATCAAATGATATGCATATTGTGTGGATGAGTGTAACACCACGTGATTACAGAGCCATAAAACTCGTTAGCGCCAACTAGTGGCCGATTTGTTTCAAAATTCTTACAGACCTCTAGGGCCATAAGACGAACATGCCCATCGAGTTTCGTTCCGATCGGCCTCCGTTAACCTTGTCTAATCGGTGCTAAAACTTCATTGGCCGATGGCGGCCATGTTTTTTGAGATACGCCAATGTCCTCATAGACATACATGGCACCTTGGACCAAGACACTACATACCAATTTTCAAGTCAATCGGACTAACAGTCAGGTGGTTATAGCCAGTTTTATGTTTTTTTCATGTTATAGCGCCACCATGTGGCCAATCGCCGCGATTTTTTTACCGTGACCTCAGATTGACCTCTTACACATGTGTACCAAGTTTGGTTAAAATACCTCTTTTACTTCTGGAGTTATAGCCATTTTAGTAAAATAGGCTCCTCCCACAACGTTAATTTTGCACCCCCTAGCGACCGTGAATCGAAATTTCAACTTTTTTTTGATAATTATTGATATTCAGACTCCAGAGAACAATTCTGCACTGGTTTGGTTCCGATCGGGCAAAAAACCAGGGACTAGTTCGCAAAAGTAGATTTTCGACAAAATTCAAAATGGCGGAAAATCTATCATGGCGGAAATAAAATCGGAGATATACGTTTTGTTCGTCAGGCGTCCAGCTTTCCAATGATATAAGACACTTGAGTCTATGACTTACGGTCTAGGAGTTATGAGCAGTTTCGCGCTTTTGGTTGCTATAGCGCCACCTATGGGCCAATCGGGGTCATAATTTGATAACCTCTCCTCGATTTTTGTACTACCATATGGCAAAGTTTCAAAGCTCTAGCCCTTACGGTTTGGGCTGCACGATGCGTTTTACGGCAGAATAATAATAATAATAATAATAATTAAAGCTGCAAGCAGCATTTATCGGGGTTCAAGCAGTTAAGGCCTTTAAGCACAAAAGCATCAAAAGTGATTAAGTTTTATTTAGCAAGCATGTAACTACTGACATAATAGATGGAAAAGACCATTTACAGGAAATACCATAGGAAATATATGGTTTTAAAGCTTTTTAGCAGTTATAGCGCCACCTATGGTCCGATCTCCATAAAAATTGGCATGCTTGTTAATGATGTTATGTCACATATGCTCACCAATTTTTGTGAAGTTCTGAGTTTTCATTTAGGATTTATAGGCTTTTTAGTGTTTTTTTGCCATGCCCCTTTTCTAAATGACCCTATTACAGCCATCTACATGCAAAAGTTCAACTTTTTTTTGATAATTATTGATCTAGAGTGTCCAGAGAATTGTCCTAGACTGGTCTGGTTTCGATCGGGCGAAAAACCTAGGACTAGTTTGCAAAAGTAGGTTTTTAACATAATTACGAATATTTAATAAACGGTTTAATTGACAGCATTAGTTCTTGAGGCAAAGTTGTTCAGCATGAGCAGATCTATCAGATGATATGCATTTTGTGACGATAAGTGTAACACCACGTGATTACAGAGCCATAAAACTCGTTAGCGCCAACTAGTGGCCGATTTCTTTCAAAACTCTTAGAGACCTCTAGGGCCATGAGTCGAACATGCCCATCGAGTTTCGTTCCGATCGGCCTCCGTTAACCTTGTCTAATAGGTGCTCAAATTTCATTGGTCGATGGCGGCCATGTTTTTCGAGATACGCCAATGTCCTCATAGACATACATGGTACCTTGGACCAAGACACTGCATACCAATTTTCAAGTCAATCGGACTAACGGTCACGTGGTCATAGCCGTTTTCATGTTTTTTTCATGTTATAGCGCCACCTAGTAATCAATCGTCGCGATTTTTTTACTGTGACCCCAGATTGAACTCATACACATGTGCACCAAGTTTGGTGAAGATATCTAATTTCATTCTCGAGTTATAGCCATTTTAGTAAAATAGGCTCCTCCCACAACATTAATTTATCACCCCCCGGCGATCAGGAATCGAAATTTCGACTTTTTTTCGATAATTATTGA
The DNA here is from genome assembly GCF_964197995.2 of Scardinius erythrophthalmus. NCBI lineage: Eukaryota > Metazoa > Chordata > Actinopteri > Cypriniformes > Leuciscidae > Scardinius > Scardinius erythrophthalmus. The sequence continues at coordinate 26,409,156 of NC_138238.1, read as the reverse complement.
TATTCAGACTCCAGAGAACATTTCTGCACTGTTTTGGATCCAATTGGACAAAAAACCTAGGACTAGTTCGCAAAAGTAGGTTTTTAACTAAATTCAAAATGGCGGACAATTTGCATACAGGAAATGAAATCGGAGATATACGTTTTGACCTTCAGGTTTCCAGCTTTCCAGTGATATAAGACACTTGAGTCTACGTCATACGGTCTAGGAGTTATGAGCAGTTTCGCGCTTTTGGTTGCTATAGCGCCACCTATGGGCCAATTGGGGTCATATTCTCTGAACCTCTCCTCGATTTTTGTACTACCATCTGGCAAAGTTTCAAAGCTCCAGCTCTTACGGTTTGGGCTGCACGATGAGTTTTACGGCAGAAGAAAAATAATAATAATAATAATAATAATAATAATAATAATAATAAAAATCAGTACAATTACAATAGGGTTTCAGCACTTCGTGCTTGAACCCCTAATAATAATAATAAAAATCAGCACAATTACAATAGGGTTTCAGCACTTCGTGCTTGAACCCCTAATAAAAATCAGCACAATTACAATAGGGTTTCAGCACTTCGTGCTTGAACCCCTAATAAAAATCCTTACAATAACAATAGGGTTTCAGCACTTCGTGCTTGAACTCCTAATAATAAATATAGCTGCGAGCAGCGATTACGGGCCCAAGCCAGTGGCACCGCAACCCCGGAGCCTTTAGTTACCTAAAGGCACCGGGGTGGGGGTGCCGCTGGCTTTGGCCCTTCATCGCTGCTCACAGCTATATTTATATATATATATATACACACATATATATATATATACATACACTTTTATATATATATATATATATATACTTTTATATATATATATATATATATATATATATATATATATATATATATATATATATATATATACACATATTATATATATATATATATATATATATATATATATATATATATATATATATAAAAGACTCAAATGCATCCGAAAAAATATTAAAGTTTGATGCGTTGCCACGGCAACCGTATCTAAGATATCAATAATCCTTTCACAGGTCTATATCTGCCGTGTGTCTACATTATACACATAAAGTTTGAAGCAAATCGGATAAATATAAGAGGGTGATTTCAAAGAATTTTTAAAGTGACACACTTCCTGCTGCCAGTTGGTGGCGCTATAACTTTGACTCACAATAGTCACATCCATGTGATCGGCCTCTTACAACAAACACACTGCGGAAGTTTCATCAAGATCAGTTAATGTATGCTGAAGTTATAATACTCTTCCTAATACTCTTCCTGTGTCCCTTATTCGCCATAAATTCGTTTCCTCGCCACGGCCAAACCGTTCGAGATATCAAAAATCCGTCCGCAATTTAGCATCCTCAATGTCTTGACTTCATGCACACCGAGTTTGATGGGGATTGAATTCATTCTTTAGGAGGAGTGTTTCAAATTCCACAGCAAGCGTTTTCCAAACAACCCATAATAGCCGACTTCCTGTTGGGCTGGCATAAAACTTGACTTAGGGAAAGTTGTTTGGCCCGATGAGATTTATATGTGTACCGAGTTTCATATTAACTCATGCAAGCGTGTTTGATATACAGATCTGGCCTTTAAAAACGCGCGTTTTCTCCCGCGGCATTCGGCAATTCGTCTCGTAGAGTCTCGCAGAATTCTACAAGTGCTTCGGGGGGGCCTACTTAAAAAATCCCTCAATGTGTTTCGCTTCACAGAATATCCACCAGGTGGCGCATAAAAAACAACTTTACATTAGATTTTTTCTTTTACTTCACATTACGTCATGATTGTGAGAAAACATCCACAATAAAATATAAATTATAAATAGTAATAGACACAAATATTTACAGTAGGCTACTGTATTATACAGACATTTGAAAATATTTGTAAATGCAAAAGGTTCATTAAGACAAGAAGGGGTATTGGACAACGTTTACGAATTTTTATATGCTTTGTCATTGCTGTGGTTTCCAGGAGATGAGTGCATGCAGAATATTTAACATTGCTTTTATTAAAACAGCAAAGGGACGTTCTTGCCAGCGCATAACTTTTTTGTACAACTATTAAGATGATTGTGCATGCAATGCGCATTTATATAAGTGCAACAGAGAATTTAGTGTGAGCATAATACACGTGACTCTGCCTGTAAAAACCCAGCAGTATTTTTATATATACACAAAATCATCCTAACATAATGCAATTAAATAATGCGACTTACCCAGATTCTTAATTCGTGCAGATATTTCTTGTGTGATTGTTCTTGTGCAGATATTTCTTGTGAGGTAATGTTGCAGCACAACGCGTAGCATTTATATTTTGGGCGCATCTGATTTGCCATTACATTATTAATAAATATTTTAATTGAACTGTCTTAATGCATTAAGCATAAAGATTTTTCCACGTTAGTCTCAGAATGTCCGGGGTTGGCTTGAGGTCTTGCCGACAGTTTGTAAATCTTCTAAATATTCATATTCACAAATTCCATACAAAGGGTGATCAACAGTTATGACTTCTAAAATAAAATAAAAATGACCAGATAAGAGGTATCTGATTGACAGTTTGACAGATGTTGTTTTAAAAAAATAATTACAACATTATGGGGAAGTGGTATTAAATATTCGGTAACACATAGCCTAATACAATTATTTTAAGTATGCATTTTGTTCAGTTTTGCTTTTACAAAATGTTCCCTGTTTTTAATATAATTAATTTAACCTAAGATGTGCGTTATATCGCTTTTTGATCATTATTTGTGTTGTCGAATTTTGACACAGTTTCATTACTTGTTCATAATAATTTGATTCATAATTATGTCGTTTTTTTTTCTAAAAGTAAAAGTAAAAAAACTAAAAGTTTTTCTAAAAGCAATATTCTAAAGAGATACAAAGACAGTGTACGTGTAACCACCAGATTTCGTCATGAGTCATTTTGTACCCACCACTTTTAACTTCCGTTGACCGTTTTCAGTGGTTATGAGGAGCAATATGAGAGAAATTTTTTGTAATCATTGTCTGACACAACAAAAAAATTATAATATTCATTTTATTTTAATTTTAGTGTTCGCATTTATGAGGGAAAAAACAACGTGTCAGCTTACGGTTATGGACGTGAGCGCTCTAAAAGCGGCAATAAAAGTCTGCTTTAAAACTTTCACAGAGACCTCAAACAGAACAGCTGCCTTTCTTTAAATCGAATTTCGTTTTGTATTAATTATGTCTTAATTTTAATCAATGTTTCGTGAACCAATTGCCTGGATTTAAGAAGTAAATATAGCAGACAATCACGACATTGAAGGCGCCGGCGATATCTCATAAATGAACCGAAACTCAGCGTGTAATGCACATTCACATTTACAGTGTATTTAGACACATTTAGACGCATTCATAATCATTACTTTTACCGGTTCTTTGAGTGCGGCTATATTATAGTAAATGCTCATTACTTAAAACCAAGCATAATCTTCCTGGCATGCAATGGAATCTACAATGTCAGTTGGTTATATCAACATATGTCAAATTAAGTTACGCGATATCAACAAATTAAGCTATAAACATTCATTTGAAATAACTTAAAGCGTATGTATAGTATATTTGCTTAAATAGCATTTAAACAAAGGAACTGCAAGGGATTAAAACCCTGCCCACGTGCTGGTGAAAACAGGAAAAACCGGTTTTCTTTTGATTCCCTGAGAGGAGATCGATTAGCATTGGGGGTTGAATCGGCAGACCTGGGGGGTGGGTGGTTGTAATTTCTTGACTCTGTGCAATTGGTAGCAGCTAAAACAAGCAGCTAAAACAAAGACTGTGCAATTAATTACATTTTGGAAATAACTTTCTTCATGTCATTTTATTTATACACTGTAAAACATATTTATTTTTTGAATTTGTAAATATTAAATATGTTTTACAAACAATTGGTTTACAAACTCTTGGAGGTTTGTGGTTACCATCATTCAGAAGAGTGGTGCTTGTGTTTAGACTTGTGTTTTATGTGATTAAATCAGGAAGATTACATTGGTTTCTGTCCACATGGAGACGCATTTAAGACGATTTAATTAGGAAATGGAGGCACCGGCGCGATATAACTTGCATTGCTCGTGAACTGAGCTCGTCTCATAAATAAACCGAAACTCAGAAATGTATCTAGAAAGCTTGAAATGTCCACTTTTAAACAAAACAATTCAAAACGAAAATAAACAGACAACTCTCTTATGTAAGTGTGCATTTCTCTCTAGGCACGTTCACAATATCTGCGAAGATGACGAGTCAGCATTGTCAACATCTTTGACTGACACATAAAACACTAGTTGATTAGTAAACAATTAAAATGTCTCCTTGCTATATTTGACACATGATTACTTTTGCCAGTTCTTTGTGGCAAGCTTTATGCATCCGTTAACTATCGAATATCGTGACTCATATTTTGTACCAGACCATTTATGGTTGTTCATATTGTTCAACAAAGTTCTTGATAAAAAAAGAAAAGAAAAAAAAGAAGCTACTGTGCCTAATATTATTGTTGTATAGCGCGCAAGGTTTATGCGCATGCTTTAAGTCTTCTCCGTTTTTAGTGTATGTCTGTGGCAGAATTACAGTGCCTGGTCTGGTATGTATATAGGCTACATCGTTTTGAGTCGGTGTCAGTGGTTTAGTGTGTAGCAGATATTTCTTGAGACGACGCCATGTTTTTATGTTTTTATGCACTTTTACTCTTTTAGTTTTGTTGCAATTTCACCAAAAGCTTATAATTAGGAAATACACACAACACGCTAAACTTATATTCTCTATATGTTAAAAATGTTGTAAAAAATACGTATTATTCTTATATAATAAGAATAACAATATGATACATATATATTGCACTCGAAATGATTTAGATATGGAAAGAGGAATTCTTCTCAACTACCACCAATAAAGTTTTAAAATTCTTCTTTAGAAAATATTATATTTTGATGATTCTGCAAGTTCAGCAGACAGTGAGGTTCGGGTTTGTTCCGTGAGTGAGCTCGTGAGTGGAGAGCACATTTCTGAATATTCCGCTCCGCTCGTTCATTCCGCTCAGGGTCCTCGGCCTCGCTCAACACAGATGTCCTGTTTCCTGGTTCGAAAATATGTGGAATACGGGCTGCTTTCGACTAAAAGTTTTTTTTCTAGTCGACTAGTATACTAGGCTAGTTGTTCATTTAGTAATTCGTGGACAAATCGCCCATTTATATTAATTTAATTAGCCTACTTATATCATATGGATCATGAGCGTTTACGTAATATAGCCGCACTCAAGCGCACGACCGCACGCATAAAGCTTGCCACAAAGAACCGGTAAAAGTAATGATTATGAATGCGTCTAAATGTGTCTAAATACACTGTAAATGTGAATGTGCATTACACGCTGAGTTTCGGTTCATTTATGAGATATCGCCGGCGCCTCCAATGTCGTGATTGTCTGCTATATTTACTTCTTAAATCCAGGCAATTGGTTCACGAAACATTGATTAAAATTAAGATATAATTAATACAAAACGAAATTCGATTTAAAGAAAGGCAGCTGTTCTGTTTGAGGTCTGTGAAAGTTTTAAAGCAGACTTTTATTGCCGCTTTTAGAGCGCTCACGTCCATAACCGTAAACTGACACGTTGTTTTTTCCCTCATAAATGCGAACACGAAAATTAAAATAAAATGAATATTATATATTTTTTTGTTGTGTCAGACAATGATTACAAAATTTTTCTCTCATATTGCTCCTCATAACCACTGAAAACGGTCAACGGAAGTTAAAAGTGGTGGGTACAAAATGACTCATGACGAAATCTGGTAGGTACACGTACAATGTCTTTGTATCTCTTTAGAATATTGCTTTTAGAAAAAACTTTTTTTTTTTTTTTTTTACTTTTAGAAAAAAATGACATAATTATGAATCAAATTATTATGAACAAATAATGAAACTGTGTCAAAATTCGACAACACAAAGAATGATCAAAAAGCGATATAACGCACATCTCAGGTTAAATTAATTTAGCTCCTCATAACCACTGAAAACGGTAAAAAAAATCGAACCAAAAGTCAAATTAATATGGACTGAAGTTAAAAGTGGTGTGTACAAAATGACTCATGACGAAATCTGGTGGGTGCGTACCCACCGTCCCCACCGAAATCGACGCCTATAAGGGAAACATGATAGTATAAAAAGTACTGTGTGTAATGCAGAAAAGCGCATTACAACCATGTTAAAACTATTTAAAACGTTAAGATGCAAAAATGAACTAAATGTAAAATTAGATAATGATATTTCGCAAATGATCTCGGTCTCTTTAAAGGTCTTCGCAAATTATTGTGTTATAAGACTCAGTTATCTACATCACGTCTCTTCTACTGTAAGTACACAGAAAAAAAAATAAGACAAATGATGCGCGTTTGAGTCGTATTTTTATGAAGAATATGTGACTGTTTATGTAACTGGCAAAAGAAAACATTGTATTCGTCATACTTCGTCAACTCAGTATGGCTACATGAAACACGACTGCCATCTACAGGTTTTAGTATTTCCTGCGTCCAACACCTAATCCCCCTTCTGCACGATCCCGCAGAATTTCGGAAGTGCTCGTGGCATTCTTTTCTCTGAGAAGCGCATTTTTAAAGGCCACATCTGTATGGACCAAGTTTTCCAACCCCGTTCAAGGGGGCGCTGTTGAGCCCCCCTGCCACGCCCGTTTCTGAAACTTTTCACATGTCTACTGGCTAATAAGTGTGATGTATCTGTTGAGTTTCATCCAATTTCAAGTATGCTAAGAGTCTCAAAAGCATCTGAAAAGAATATTAAAGTTTGATGCATTGCCACGGCAACAGTATCTAAGATATCAAAAATCCTTTCACAGGTCTACATCTGCCATGTGTTTAAATTATACACACAAAGTAAGAAGCAAATCGGGTAAAAATAAGACAGTGATTTCAAAGCATTTTGAAAGTGACACACTTCCTGCTGCCAGTTGGTGGCGCTATAACTCTGACTCACAATAGTCACATCAATGTGATTGGCCTCTTACAACTATTATTACATGCAAGCGTGTTTGATATATGGACCAAGATTTCGGACCCCATTCCAGGGGGTGCTGTCGAGCCCCCCTGCCACGCCCGGGTACCAGCTTCAGCCCGGCCCTGATGGCCGCGGGTTCTGACCTGTGTGCAAAGTTTCAAGAGTTTTCGAGCATGTTAAGGGCCCCAAAAGTGCCCGAGAAGTAGAAAAAAATAATAATAACAAATAATCCTACCGAAAACAATAGGGCTCTGCGCCCTTTCAGGGCTTGGGCCCTAATAATAATAAATATAGCTGCGAGCAGCGATGAAGGGCCAAAGCCGGCGGCACCGCCACCCCGGTGCCTTTAGGTAAAGGCACCGGGGTGGCGGTGCCACCGGCTTGGGCCCGTAATCGCTGCTCGCAGCGATATTTATTATATATTACATATATATATATATATATATTAGGGATGGCTCGATACCATAATTTTGGTTTCGGTACGGTACCAGAACCTAATACCTCGGTATCGATACTAAATCGATACCACAGGTGACAAATAACCAGCTTCAAAATTTAAGTGAATTGAAACAATTTTATTAAAAAACACTGCTTGAAACTCTGCAGTGCAAACAAAAAGTATCAAAATGTTAAAATAAATAAAAAACAGTCAGGGAACTTACAGTAGATTAAATTTTGATTTTGAAAAAAAAAGAAAGAAAGAAACCTGAAATGATACAATTAAAATAGGTTAATATCTATAGCCTAATAATTGATTAATATAGAATAATAATAGAATAATGAAATGACTAATTTTTTGCTGTCATGCATTAACAGAGAATTATCAACATTTATAGCATTTATTCATCTTGGTTTGATTACTGTTTGGTTTGTGTTTGGGTTCATATTAGTTTAATGCATTGCATATAAAGTAATGTTAACATGCTAAACATGTATTAGTATATTTAAATAATAATTACTGATTGATCGATCTAGATTAATAAATGCTATAATACGGTTAGGTCAGGTTACCTAATGAATGTTGACAAATGTAGCTTAAATGTAAAGTGTTATTCTAACATTCATATTAGTAATATCCATATTACTACTATTACTCTAGATTCCTTAGATTCCTCTAGGGGTCGCACTCGCCACAGCAGCAGTGATATGCCATTCATTTTACTATCACTAATACTAAAATTAATATCACTAATCTCTTTATTCATTCAAATTCAATTAATATATGATTGTTTGAAAGTGCAAAAATTATGAGACCTAAACTTCATTGGTTCTAGCGTGTCATGCAAGCACATTTGAGCTTTCGTGTTTACCGTGTCATATTTAATTGATAAGCATTATGTATGTGCGCTATGAATAAAAGTCTAAATTAAAACAGTTGAATGATGGACTCACCTGTCGATCTCTGAACTCTTTGAACAAGTCAGGATGATCAAGTGACAAGTGCTCAACGTTAGCCAGATTTGATATGTTGCCTCCCGTCGCAAATTTAAAGCAGTGTTTGTAGAGTGGTGCATTGAGGTCTGTTGCTTCACCTTTCTCCTTACTTTTGTAGGCAAAGTAATGCTATATTTCACTCCTACTGCTCTCTTTATTTATTAATTACGGGCGTGTAGAATGAGCTTCATCTGTTTGATCCATCGTGTTCCTCTGTTGTCACCGTTTGCCGGTTGTGCGTGACCCGCGTCAGTTTGGGTAGCGCACTGCCGCCTAGCGGTGAACTTCGAAACAGCAGCGCATTAAATACCGAATTGAGCAAAATTATGATATTGTACCGTTTGAAATATAACATATACCGGTATTTTTGCAGTACCGGTATACCGCGCATCCCTAATATATATATAAATATATATATGTATATATATGTATATGTAACAAAAAATCTATATATATCTGTTCACAATTTAACATCTTTAATGTATTTTCATCATGTTGAAAAAGTTTGGTGGCATTAAATAAACCATTCAAGAGGAGTGGGTAAAAAATCAGAGACTGATTTTGCAAAGAAATCCACATTCAAACCAAAATGTCTGACTTCCTGTTGCTCGGAGCTAATGACTGTAAATTAGAAAGTTGTCCGGCTTGATGAGACCAATATACTTATTGATTTTTTAAACTGTAGGTAAAACTAACCCCCCCACTTTTGTCAAAAGCATTTTGAAAGTGACACACTTCCTGCTGCCAGTTGGTGGCGCTATAACTTTTACTCACAATAGTTACATACATCTGATCGGCCTCTAACCACGAACACACTGCTGAAGTTTCATCAAGATCAGTTAATGTATGCAGAAGTTATAACACTTTGTGTTTCTCTTTTCTCGACATAAATTCGTGTCCTCGCCACGGCCAAACCGTTTGAGATATCAAAAATCCGTCCGCAATTTAGCATCCTCAATGTATTGATTTAATACTGACCGAGTTTGGTGGGGATCGGATGAATTCTCTAGGATAAGTGTTTCAAATTCCACAGCATGCGTTTTTCAAACAACCCATAATAGCCGACTTCCTGTTAGGCGGAGCTTATAACTTAGAGTGCGGAAGTTGTTCGGCCCGATGAGATCTATATGTGTACCGAGTTTCATATTAACTCATGCAAGCGTGTTTGATATATGGACCAAGTTTTCAGACCGTGTTCAAGGGGGCGCTGTTGAGCCCCTCTGCCACGCCCGTGTACCAGCTTCAGCCCGGCCCTGATGACCGTGGGTTCTGACCTGTGTGAAAAGTTTCAAGTGTTTTTGAGCACGTTAAGTGTGCCAAAAGCCCCTAAAACCTTGAAAAACAAAGATTAAATGGAATAGACAACCCCCCCCCACACACACACAGACACACACAGACACACAGAGAGAGAGAGAAAATTCTTCAAAAAATCCACATTCAAACCAAAATATCTGACTTCCTGTTGGTTGGAGCTTATAAGTGTAAATTAGAAAGTTGTCCGGCTCGATGAGAACAATATACATACCGATTTTTGTGATTCTAGGAAAAACTAAGCCCCCATTTTCGACTAAAGGTGGCGCTACTGAGCCCCTCACAACGCCCATTTCTGAAACTTTGCACGTCTACTGGCTAATAAATGTGATGTGTCTGTCGAGTTTCATGCATTTTCAAGCATGTGAAGAGTCTCAAAAGCATCCGAAAAGAATATTAAAGTTTGATGCGTTGCCACGGCAACAGTATCTAAGATATCAATAATCCTTTCACAGGCCTACATCTGCCGTGTGTCTACATTATACACATAAAGTTTGAAGCAAATCAGATTAAAATAAGAGGGTGATTTCAAAGCATTTTGAAAGTGACACACTTCCTGCTGCCAGTTGGTGGCGCTATAACTTTGACTCACAATAGTCACATCCATGTGATCGGCCTCTTACAACGAACACACTGCTGAAGTTTCATCAAGATCAGTTAATGTATGCTGAAGTTATAACACACTTCCTGTTTCCATTATTCGCCCTAAATTCGTTTCCTCGCCACGGCCAAACCGTTCGAGATATCAAAAATCTGTCCGCAATTTAGCATCCTCAATGTCTTGACTTCATACAGACTGAGTTTCGAGGGTATTGAATGATTTCTCTAGGAGGAGTACATTAAATTCCACAGCATGCGTTTCCAAACAACCCATAATAGCCGACTTCCTGGTGGGCTGGCGTAAAACTTAGAGCACGAAAGTTGTTAGGCCCGATGAGATCTATATGTGTGCCGAGTTTCATATTATTACATACAAGTGTGTTTGAGTTATGGACAAGTGTTCGGATCCCGTTCCAGGGGGCGCTGTCGAGCCCCCCTGCCACGCCCGGGTACCAGCTTCGGTCCGGCCCTGATGGCCGCGGGTTTTGACATGTGTGCAAAGTTTCAAGAGTTTTTGAGCATGTTAAGGGCCCCAAAAGTGCCCGAAAGGTTGACAAAATAATAATAATAATAATAATAAATATAGCTGCGAGCAGCGATTACGGGCCCAAGCCGGTGGCACCGCAACCGGGTGGCGGTACCGCCGGCTTTGGCCCTTCATCGCTGCTCGCAGCTATATTTATATATATATATATACACACATATATAAATATATAAAAGACAGAAAATATTACTTGACTTACCTTATTCTGATTTTACGATACACTCAAAATATTCCACAACAAATCCTTTAAATTTAATGTAAAACTAAAAATGAAAGTAAGCAGTGTTGGGTTCACGCAACCCTCTCATTAGAATCAAAATGTTTCAACATTTGCCATGTATTTGGATGCTAAACTATTCTTTATTATTGGCTTTGTTCTTCACTCGTGTTCCAATATTGATGGAAAAAATCATCCTCTTCACATGCGCAAAAATGTGCTTGGAAACATCACAGTGGAGCTGTGCTTACTGTGTGAATGTACGAATTGTACTACTGACTATTTAGAGCAGTGTAATTTTTATATGGTAGGTTGTCTATTTTATTATTATATTATTATTCCTTTTCACAGACAAAAATATGGGTAAAGTATGAGACAGGTAAAATAGGAAAGAAGAAAAGACCAACAGGTGTAGCAGTCGAGGTGTTTAAATGGTTAAATCACTTTAACGTTGGTCAAACAGACACGGTATTTAACCACTGATGTTAATATTAATGATAACCGTAAATAATGCTTAAGGCTTTAGCATAGGTTAGGCCTCAATGGTAAACAACTACTTAGCTTAGCTTTAGCTTAGCTACCAAAGAAGTTTGTTTACACTGTGGCCAGACAGGCTTTGCTGTGGCTCTGATCATGCGAGGGTTCAGAGTTCCCCCGGAAGCGTTGGTTAAGACTTCCGTGTCACGATTGTAACTATGGCGACAAAACAAACGCTAGTGGGCGAACTGTGAATTGCAGTTTGTAAACAAATAAGCAGTTACATGAAATGTCGGCACATTTCAGCAATGTTTAGAGAATATGCACGTACAGTCGTATTACGTGAAATGACGGCGCATTTCAAACTGTGCAACTAAAGGACACCACTCGTAGCTGTTTTACGACGTGGGGCTTCACTCAGTTTTTCTTTTCTTTTTTAGAGTGAGTTTTAACTTTAAAGGAAGCAACAGCAGCTTTTCGCTGTATAATAGATGGAATGACAGCCGGATTTAATGAGCCGGACAACTTTCTAATTTACAGGCATTAGCTGCAACCAACAGGAAGTCAGATATTTTGGTCTGAATATGGATTTTTTGTTAAATCAGCCTCTGAGTTTTAATTACTCCTCCTAAAAGGTTTATTTTATTCCCACCAAACTTTTTCAACATGATAAAAATATATTAATGATGCTAAATTGTAAACGGATATTGAATATCTCAAACGGTTTTGCTATGGCGAGGGATTAAATTAATGTCAAAAAGGAAGCAGGAAACATCTCATAACTTCTAAAAATGTAATTATACACCATTTATTTTTATATAAAATTATACAAATATTAGAACTAAACCCATTTTATTCTGTTTTTGCAATTCAAGGAGTATGAAAAAGTTAAAAACAGGCTATTTAGTGCTATTTGGTTAAACATAAAAGCAAACATAGGGCTATACAGCCCTCTTGTGTCCAAAAGGATATCAAACTAATATATAAAACGTTTTACTAGGTAGGCCTATTGTATTTATATATAAATATATTAGGGATGTAACTGTGATAATTTTTCCCACAGGTTAATCGACGTGTGACACCGCTGAGGGCTTTTAAATCGCTAACTATAGTATACTATATACTAGTAAAATACAGACGTCCGCACAGACATTGATAATGGTGCGGAGTAGAGCGAGCATTTTCAATGTATTCCTATGGATGTAGGAATTAACTAAAACATTTTATTTATGTTTTTGTGTCCACTGTTCAACCGCAACCGTGTCACACACACACACACATTCCAGAATTGCAATCTTGACATCGCAGCCTGTTCATTATAGCCCTAATACAATATAATAATAAAAATAGTCAACCTAACATAAACGAATTACACTGCTCTGTTTAAATAGTCAGTAGTACAATTTGTACCATTCACAGTAAGCAGAGCTCCACTGTGATGTTTCCAAGCACATTTTTGCGCGTGTGAAGAGGATGATTTTTTCCATCGATATTGGAACACGAGTGAAGTAAAAAAGCCTATAATAAAGAACAGTTTAGCATCCAAATACATCGCAAATATTGAAAATTTTTATTCTAATGAGAGGGTTACGTGAGACCAACACTGCTTACTTTCGTTTTTATTTTTACATTAAATTTAAATGATTTGTTGTGGAATATTTTGAGTGTATCATAAAATCAGAATAAGGTAAGACAAGTAATATTTTCTGTCTTATATATATATATATATATGTGTGTGGGTAATAATATATGTGTGTGTGTGTATATATCTATATATAGATATATATAGACATAGATAGATAGATAGAAAGATATATATATATATATATATATATATATATATATATATATATATATAAATATAGCTGCGAGCAGCGATGGAGGGCCAAAGCCGGCGGCACCGCCATCCCCGGTGCCTTTAGGTAACTAAAGGCACTGGGGTTGCGGTGCCACTGGCTTGGGCCCGTAAAAGGGCGAAGGCCCTATTGTTTCCGGTAGGATTATTATTATTATTATTATTATTATTATTATTATTATTATTATTATTATTATTAGGGGCCAAGCCCCGAAGGGGCTATGGCACCTATTGTATCTGTTAGTTTTCTTATTATTATTAGGGGCCAAGCCCCGAAGGGGCTATGGCACCTATTGTATCTGTTAGTTTTCTTATTATTAGGGGCCAAGCCCCGAAGGGGCTATGGCACCTATTGTATCTGTTAGTTTTCTTCTTCTTCTTATTATTATTATTATTATTATTCTTCCTCCTCTTGAAGTCTATGGCAGCCCTATGAACCATACATACGAAAATGATGAAATTTGGCACACTTGTAGTGATGGTAATGAAAAGTAATTGTAGCAATTTTTGAGTCTCTAGGTCCAACTCTATAGCGCCACCAGCAGTTCAAAAATTCAACATTGAAATGGTTATAACTTTTGAACCCTTTGATCTAGAAAAATTAAACTTAGTACACCTGATTCATCTCATCATGCTGATCAGAACCAATATCTTACATTAAGACTCCGCCCATTACAGTAGTGGCCATTTTGAAAAGTACAGTATGCAGTTTTTTTGCTACTCCTCCTTCAGAATTGGTCTAATTTTGTCCAAACATGTACTCAAATGATCTTCGGACTGAGCCGCATAAAAGTACTGTCCCCGATTTTTTTGCTATACTGGAAAAAAAAAGTTATGATGTCGCAAACTTAACGAGGTCGACCCAAAATTGGTTCAGAAGCTATAGCTCGGCCAAACTTTGATCAATCGAAACGAAAATTGGTACACTTCATCGGAAGCATGATCTGAGGTTCCATGCCAAAGTTGGGAACAGCGCCACCTACGGGTCATGAGATATGGAAAATGCATATTTTGGCCAATAACTTATGAACAGTTTGTCAGAAAATTATAAACTTGGTGTCTATCGATTCCTTGGGTCATGACAAATCCGTGGATATCGATTTTGCCATGATGGGATGTACCACGTGTCCGCCATTTTGAATGATGTCATAATTTGCAATATCTTTTAAACTATTTGAAATTTCTTCACCAAATTTGGTATGGATCATCATTAGCATGGCCCGAAGGTACCTGAGAAATTTGATCACAGCGCCACCTAGTGTTCCAGAGATATCATTGTTTTTTGAAAAAACGCTTATAACTTTTGCTAACATTGCTTGAAATTTGATTTCTTTATGTCAATATATTCCTTGGCTTATGCCGATTTCAACGATATCTCATATGTTATTTATCAACAATGTGACTGGCCGCCATATTTGAGCGAATGTAAAACAGTTTTTTCGCTACTCCTCCTTCAAAATTGGTCTAATTTTGTCCAAACATGTACTCAAATGATCTTCGGACTGAGCCGCATAAAAGTACTGTCCCCGATTTTTTTGCTATACTGGAAAAAAAAAGTTATGATGTCGCAAACTTAATGAGGTCGACCCATAATTGGTTCAGAGGCTGTAAGTTGTGAACAGTTTGTCACAAAATCATAAAATTGGTGTCTATCGATTCCTTGCGTCATGTCGAATCTGAGGATATCTATTTTGCCAGAATTGGATATACCACATCATAAGCTACATTAGCATTAAGATAGCTTAGCATGCTAATCTGGTTAACTTGCGTTTGTGTGCTCATTCTTTCACTGAAACTCTCCTCTGCAGTTTGTGATTGTACGTCCTCTGAGTGGCGCAATCTGCTGAACCATGTGTTACTAATCCCGAGCCGTTCCGGTTGTGGGTTCGAACCCCGTGTTGGATTAGTATAAAAATTGTGTTGATTCAAGCATTGTTCTAATCTTTTGCTCTGACCTATCTTAGATTTTGTAAAACATGTCCTCTGGGTGGCGCAATCTGTTCAACCATGCGTCATGAATCCCGAACCATTCTGGTCGTGGGTTCGAGACCAGTGTGGGGCGACTTTGAAATTGTGTATAAATTGTCATTTGAGCTCCTTTATTAGCTGGGTAAGAGCTGTACTAATGTTTCTTACACTGGGATTAGATTAGATCAAATTTAACAAGGTCGACCCAAAATTGGTTCAGAGGCTGTAACTTGTGAACCATTTGTCACAAAATCATAAAATTGGTGTCTATCGATTCCTTGCATGTCGAATCTGAGGATATCTATTTTGCCAGGATTGGATGTACCACGTCATAAGCCATAAGCTACATTAGCATTAAGATAGCTTAGCATGCTAATCTGGTTAACTTGCTTTTGTGTGCTCATTCTTACACTGAAGCTCTCCTCTGCAGTTTGTGATTGTACATCCTCTGAGTGGTGCAGTCTGCTAAACCATGTGCTTCTAATCCTGAGCCGTTCTGGTTGTAGGTTCGAACCCTGTGTTGGATGAGTATAAAAATTGTGTTGATTCCTGTTTTGTTCAGGCATTTTTCTAATCTATTGCGCTAATGCTGCTTGTTTTGATTTCATCCATAAGTACTTCTGAACCTATCTGTTCTTCATGTACATTCTATTTCTGCTCTTTTTGCTCTTCTGGCTCCACATTGGCTAACCATAAGTTACATTAGCATTAAGATATCTTAGCATGCTTAACTGGTTGAGATGCTAAGTAATTCTTTTGTGTGCTTATTGTGTGCTCATTCTTAATCTGAAGCCTCTCCTCTGCAGCTTAAGCGTAAAATGCTAAACCATGTGCCATGAGCCCAAACCATTGTGTTACAGACATAGTGTCTTTCTGAAAAGTAACTCATTAGAATATGATATGTGGCACATTCATATAAAGATTAACGCTTGACTTGATTTATTGAACTTTGGCATCTTGGTAAAAATGTAAAAAAAAAACAGTTTTCCCAATGGTACTACTAGATGAGTAACAGTCACATCACCCAGAGGTTGTGAGTTCGAGTCCTGTCCAACTTCATAAAATGGTTTCTGTATTTTCCAGTTAAGTATTTTTTTAATCTTTCTTCTGGGATTAGAAACATTGTTTATTCTATGTTGAGTCTCACCTGAAGTCTTGAGTATTCAGAAAGTTTTGTGATCAAAAATGATTTCTATAGCAGTCCTTGACAATCTACTATTCTTGCAATGTAAGCGTTTTCTTCATATTAATACTTTTTGCCTTTATGTGTTCATTCTCATGTCAATTTCCTTTTATGCATTGTGTGTAGTGAGCTAGAGAGTAGAAGGGTGTGATTTGATGTTGTCATGGTCTAAGTAAACCTATTTTTTTTTAATTAAGCTGGCTTTTATAAATTAAGTTAACTACATAAACTATTATACATGCATTTGTTTGGTTTAAAGCTTTAAGTATTGTTAAAGTTAAAATTAACATTCAGGTTGGACAACGTTTTAACTATTGTCCTGAAGACACTTACTAATTTTAGTATTTCAAAACAATAAAAACAACTGTTAAATAATAGCATACTACAAATTAAATGAAAATTATGTAAATGCTCTATCCACTAAGCTGTTTTATGATGCACTTTTTGTAAAAGACACCAAGTTTGTGTAGAATCAATTCATATACTAAATATAGTCTATATCCATTTAGTACAAGTAGAAAATCACTGACAGTAAAGTGAAGTAAATGGCTACAGAGACAAAGTATATTTCAATCATTTTATTAAAAAGAATATTTATTACATATTTATCTTGAACATGTGCCTTAATACCCCAGTGAGCAAGCCAAAAGGCGACAGTGGCAAGAAAAACTCCCTTAGTAGGGTGGAACATCTTGGATCAAAGGGTGGAGCATAATAGTAGGGTGGAACATCTTGGATCAAAGGGTGGAGCATAATCAGCAGAGTGGTAAAGGAAGAAACCTTGGGAGGAACCAGACTCAGCCGGGGCAGGCCATCCTCTTTTGGCTGGCACATATTAAGTAACTGTACATAGGTCAAATATAATACAAGCCATCCATTCAACATTGTTACTGTGGAGATGTATTCAGTAGTAAAATAAATTAATTGACTGCCTGCATACGTTTAAAGTTCTTTCAGAACATTTTCTGAATTGATAGTTGACAAGACTGTTGTTGTCACTATTGCTAGAGGGGAAAAGCAATAAAGTTATCAAAAATCACAAAATTATATGTTTTCAGTAACACGTTTGAATATATTCATTGTATATTACCTTTTTTAATCAGTTGTATAATTTACAGAAGTTCATGCAGTAGAAAATCTTGCGATTGGTATATGGGAGGAAGTTATGACTTGTGCGTTTCAGATATCTGCAAAGTTTACATGCGTTTAACAAACTGCTTGGTGAAAGTAAAAGGTTTACACAAAAAACATAGCCATCAATGTAGAAAATGTCTGTTAGCTTACCTTTTTTCAGTAGTGAAAAATTGTTTATGGAGTTTATGGACCTCAGAATATCAACAGTGGTTTTTGAGTTGTTGCACAAATCTGAAAGTAGATTAACTAGGGCTTGAATGAAAGCGTTTAAATTTCAATTTTGCAGACATGCAATGAAATATACCTTTTTTATCAGCTGTGGGCTTCTTTATAGGAGTTCATGGATCAGAAAATCTTGTGATGAGTACATGGAGGAAGTTATGACTTCAGTGTGTTTCAGAAATCTGAAAATATTACATTCATTAAATGCTCCAAGTGAAGTCTTCACATAAAATATTTTGCAGCTAACATAGACATTGTATGTTAACTTACATTTTTGTTGGTAGTGGACATTTGTACAAGGGTTTGTGGACTTCAGAATATCAACAGTGGTTATTGAGTTGCTGCACAAATCTGAAAGTGTACCATTAGTAGATTAATCAGTGCTTGTATAAAAGTCAACAACTTAAATTTACTTCAATAAAATGTACCGTTTTATCAGTTGTGAACTTCTTTATAAAAGTTAATGAAGCAGATAATCTTGAGATGGGTATATGGAGGAAGTTATCTGCAAAGATGACAAGCATTGAACAAACTGCTTGGTGAAAGTAAAGGGTTAACAAACATTTTCTTCTTAATGGCAATGTTTTTGTTAGCTTACCTTTTTGTCAGTAGTGAAAATTTGTATAAGAGTTTATGGACCTCAGAATATCAACAGTGGTTATTGAGTTGTTGCACAAATCTGAAACTGTACCAATAGTAGATTAATCAGGGTTTGAATGAAAGCGTTTCAATTTAAATTATGCAGACATACAATGAAATATACCTTTTTATCAGCTGTGGACTTCTTTATAGGAGTTCATGGAGCAGATAATCTTGTGATGGGTATATGGGAAATTATGACTTCAGTGAATTTCAGAAATCTGCAAATATTACATTCATTCAACAAAGTGCAATAAGTGAAGTCTTCGCATTAAACATTTTGCAACTAACATAGACATGGTCTGTTAGTTTGTATATGGGGACATTTGACATTTGTATAGGGGTTTGTGGACTTCAAAATAACAACAGTAGTTATTGAGTTGCTGCACAAATCTGAAAGTGTACCATTAGTAGATTAATCAGTGCTTGTATAAATGTCCACAACTTAAATTTTCTTCAATCAAACCTACCATCTTAATAGTTGTACGATTCTTTATAAAAGTTAATGGTGCAGATAATCTTGTGATGGATATATGGAGAAAGTTAGGACTTTGGTGAATTTCAGAAATCTGAAAACATTACATTCATTGAACAAAGTGCAATAAGTGAAGTCTTTACATTAAAAACATTTCGCAACTAACATACACATGGTCTGTTAGCTTACCGTCATTTGTATAGGGATATGTGGACTTCAAAATATCAACAGTAGTTATTGAGTTTCTGTACAAACTTGAAAGTGTACAATTAGTAGATTAATCAGTGCTTGTATAAATGTCAACAACTTAAATGTACTTCAATAAAACTTACTGTTATATCACTTGTGCACTTCTTTATAAAAGTTCATGGAGCAGAGAATTTTGTGGAGCAGAGAATCTTGTGATGGGTATATGGAGGAATAGTTCACAATTCAGCACCATATGTATAAAAACCAATGTGTGAACAATAACAAAACATGTCTTCAAGTTAGCACATGACATTGAGCATAAAGTAATTTCAACTAAACATATCTGATATACTATATATGTTCATCACCTTCACGTCATCAGCCATCACTGATAACTCATCACCTGCTTGTCATTTATCACCATAGACACTAATATTCATCACAGCTGTCTCTCTTTGTCTCATCATCACCTTTTGTAGTTCCATTCTGATCAATCATCCTTTGTGCATTCTTGTCTATTTAATGTGTCTGTATCCTGCCATATGTTCACCTTGATTAAGAGAAAACTGTTCCACACAAAACGTTCTAGCTTTGTTCAGAAGGAGATTTGTTCAGAAGGAGATTTGTTCAGAAGGAGATTTGTTCAGAAGGAGATTTGTTCAGAAGGAGATTTGTTCAGAAGGAGATTTGTTCAGAAGGAGATTTGTTCAGAAGGAGATTTGTTCAGAAGGAGATTTGTTCAGAAGGAGATTTGTTCAGAAGGAGATTTGTTCAGAAGGAGATTTGTTCAGAAGGAGATTTGTTCAGAAGGAGAAAGATTGTTCAGCCTGCACCCTGACACACAGGTTAGTCTAAATATACTTTTAATGATTTTTAAATTCAGAATATGACTTTAATATTTTATTTATAATATTTTGTGTAATTTCAAAGATACTCAAACTAAATCACAAAACATATGTCTCATAATTATAACCACATCATGTTAAATCATGTGACTCCTGTAAGTGATAATCATATTATTAAATCTTATTTTTTTAATTTTTTTTTATTTTATTTTTTTAATGTGCATACAATATTTCTTATAGATATGGCAAGTCCATCAAATGTTGTTGGATATATACACAACGTCACTGACATAAAACAGGGCCCCAAGAAACATTTTTTTTGACGCAACATTACAACAAAAAGACATCACATCAACAATCAGAATATTCAGGCCTGAACTACACGGGCAATTCAAATCATCAGAAAATGATCGGTGAGTCAGTTACATATGTTGTTCTTATGAAAAGTACATTCACAATGACCTTTTAGCTCTAAACGCATTCTTAAAAATGGTTCTAAACCATACCATGTTAAAATTATTTGATTCATAAAAATTGCAGAACCCTTCCAGCTAAATAAACAATATTTGTAATGAAAGCGCTAGAACCCATGGTGTTATAAAAATACTTTTATTATGTTAGATTATTCTCATTAAAATTAATAACTGTATGTGATAAATATTTATTTGATTAATATTAATTTATATTTTTTCCTTTTTGAATTTATTAATATTGGGGTTTGTTTCACCCCTCAATCTTTGAGATGTAATTTTAATTTAGAGCCTCAAGATTAATTTAGTGGCTTTAATGATCTTGTGACTGGGATTGTTTATGCATAAAGATTGTATGAAAATTTGAAATTTAATATAAAAATACATTTTAAGATGCTTTAAATTGTTAGAATTCGAGTCTATAATATTTGTTTTAATTATGAATCTTTGATAAAGACATTTATTTTATTTAAAAAAAGAGGGAACAGACAACCATGAACTGTAACCTAAAGATTTAGTATATGACGATTTATTAGTACCATACAGTTATAAAAAGAAATGTTACTAAAGTGCAAGAAAACTTAAAACAATCATCTTTTTAGATTGTGTGACTTTACTCTTTAAACTGTATACCAGACAACTAACTATATTTCCTTAATCCATGCAACTCCTAGGAGACCCATTAAGCTGGAGAATATTGTGATACAACCTTCGCAGCTGTATTCCGGGAAAGTAGACATTCTTTTCACAAACACGTCTAAATTATTGTGTATAAGAGATGCTGGATTAATTTACAACACGCAAAAAACAGATCTGAAAGTGTTTACATTGGAGCACATCCTTAAAACCAGCTCCCAATATGAACGAGTAAGTACATTTTTATAAGAAAATTTGAATGTACAGTATCTATTTTAAATGGACTTAATCACATATTACTTAAACATTAACCACTATAACAGAAATACCCTTATAAACTTTGATTCCACAACTTGAATTTATATTGAACTAAATTTATGTGTGCATGCTGACACGAGAGAATTTTCAAGTTTGGTCCTAACATTAGGGGCTGTTTAGCCACACTTGCACATTTTACACTTCAAAAGAACATTGAAGCTGCATTGCACACCACTGTCTTTCAAATATATGGTGTGACTTGGCAGTATGATTTGAAAATGTATCCACAGTCTGCTTTTAAAGATAACTCCTATGCTTATTTATATGCATATAAAAAAATAACATTATTTTAAATATACATACATGTAATTGAAATAAACATGTTACTGAAATTGAAAACGAGCTTTAACATACTGTTTTACTAATCTGTGTAAATTTCTCTTTCAATAGGTACTACTCAATGTCAAAATCGCTCAACAGGAGAGCGAGGGCCACAATATAATGAGAGATGGAACTTTCCTGGAAAAAAACATTTACACTGTTTGTGACGCAACATCATCTGCAGAACTGACTGTGTGGGGCGAGCACTGCCTTGAAGTTGACCGGTGGTACAGCATGTCAAATATCTCCGTAAGACAATACAACAACAAACCATACTTGACTACAACCAAAGACACAGAATTCAGAATCATTAATTCTCAAGACACTGCAGTCCTTCTTCCAACCACATCTTCAAACAGTCAAAACTGTGAAATAATTGGCGCACAAATTACAAATACGTATATCTGTCCATTAAAACACCCTATCAATATGTCACTATCAAGCTCAAAAATACTGTGTGAGAAATGTAAAACTCAATTCAAATCAGCTGCAATACAAATGAAAACTTTCGGGAACTTAACAATGAAATCTACATCTGGCAAAATATTTACAGCCAAAATTGGCAATAACATTATTGGCACAATCGTTGACTTAAAACGCAGTAGATCTGACGACGATATTGTTGATGCACTACTTGAATTACCAGAAATGAAAGTCACAACACATAATGATTTTATCATAAAGATTGAGCCAATTAACACCAACACAATAACTGATGATAGAGCTGGACCATCTACACCTTTCTTCCAAGATACAGACTTGGATCAAGACATGCTTCAAATTCATACACCACCACAGAGTACACATCCTACACATCCTACACCAACTGACACATCTGATTATGCAATTCAAGACACACAAACTGACATTGAGACGCCATCACCACCAGTACAAGAGCCAAAACACACAAATAAAAAGTTGAGATCTGTAGGCATGCAATTAAAAACAAAAAAATGATTTTTTTTTCCCGCTAATATATATATTATTATTATTTTTTTTTTATACCTTTGCAGGTATTTCTCATTACCATTGTTGGTATGATTATATTTGATGCATCTAATGTGTTTTTTTTTTTTTTAAATTTGTAAATTTATAATTTAAATGATAGTGTGGAAGAGAATTTTTAATTTCTTGTTGAAAATATACTTTGTATTTAATTGGTTAAACTAAGACCAAAAGTATCTCTTAAACAATATATTTTGTTTATTCTTGTGATCATATTGTCAAGTGTTTATAGGTAGTGTTATATTATATATGTTGATGTTACCCTTTTGTTTGATACCTTTGCAGGTATTTGTGATTACCATTGTTGGTATGATTTATCATTTATTTATGTAATGTGTTATTTGTATTAGTTTTTTACTTTTGCAAATATTGATAATTGATTGCATGGAAGAGAACTTTTTGATTTCTTGTTGAAAACATACTATGTATTAAATTGGTTTAAACTAAAAGCAAAACTGTCCCTTTTTATAATACAATCTACTTTGTTCATTCTTGTAATGCAAATTTGAATTTTCAGCATCATTACTCTAGTCTATAATGTCATATGGTTTACAAATCATTTTAATATACTTATTTTCTGCTCAAGAAATGTTTCTTATTACAGAAAACAGCAATGCTCCTTATTGTAGTTTGAAAACTGAAATACAGAATATTTTAGACATGTTCAAAAAAATTGTTAGCTGATAAATAAAAATAAAAAAATAAAAAAGAAGAATTTTCTGCATGAAAATGTTTTTCATTTCATTTGGCATAAACATCTTGTCAAGTATTTATGTATTCATAGGTAGTGTTATGATACATATTTTGATTACCTTTGCAGGTATTTGTAATTACCATTGTTGGTATGTATCTAATGTGTATTTCGTATTTTGATTACTATTTGGAGGTATTTGCGATTACCATTGTTGGTATGATTATATAATATATATAATTTTTTTTCATGTAAACATGTTTAAATAATGATTGAAATGACTTTATGGGAAAAAAATCTATTTATTTTTGCCAAATATATTTTGCATTAAATTGATCTAAACTGAGTAAAACTGTCCCTTATTTTTACTACGATATATTTTGTTCATTCTTATAATGCAAAATTGAATTTTCAGGATCTTATCTCTAGTCTTTAATGCCATATGTTTTAGAATTAATTTTAATATGCTGATTTACTGCTCAAATGTTTTTATCACTAACAGCGCCACCTATGGGTCATGAGATATGGAAAATGGCTGTTTTGGCCAAAAACTTTTGAACAGTGTCAGAAAATCATGAAATTTGGTATCTATGGATTCCTTGGGTCATGCTGAATCCGTGGATACTGATTTTGCCAGGATTGGAAGAACCACTTGTCCGCCATTTTGATTTTTGTCATAAATTGCAATATCTTATAAAGCATTTGACATATCGGCACCAAAATTGGTAAGGATCATCATTAGCATGGCCTGAAGGTACCTGAGAACTTTGAACACAGTGCCACCTAGTGTTCCAGAGATATAAGATATTTTGCAAAAACGCTTATAACTCTTGAAAACATTGTTCAAATTTTGATTTCTTTGCTTCATTATTTTCCTTGGCTTATGCCGATTCGGTCGAAATCTCATTTGTCATTTTCCAACAATGTGACTGTCCACCATATTGGAACAAATGAAAAACAGTTTTTTCGCTACTCCTCCTTCAAATTTTGCTCAATTTTGTCCAAACATGTGCTCAAATGATCTTTGGACTTAGCCGCATAGAAATGACTGAACAGAATTTTTTGCTATACTGGAAAAAAAAAAGTTATGATGTCGCAAACTTAATGAGGTCGACCCATAATTGGTTTAGAGGCTGTAACTTGGGAACAGATTGTCACAAAATCATAAAATTGGTGTCTATCGATTCCTTGCGTCATGTCGAATCCGAGGATATCTTTTTTGCCAGGATTGGATATACCAGATCATAAGCTACATTAGCATTAAGATAGCTTAGCATGCTAATCTGGTTAACTTGCTTTTGTGTGCTCATTCTTACACTGAAGCTCTCCTCTGCAGTTAATGATTGTACGTCCTCTGAGTGGTGCAATCTGCTAAACCATTAATCTAGAATCCTGAACCATTCTGGTCGTGGGTTCGAGTCCCATGTGGGATGACTTTAAAGTTGTGTATAAAGTTGTCATTTAAATTCCTTCCGGCTCTGCACTGCTGTTGGTGCTTAAATGCTCGCTGTGCTATATTTAATTTCTGCTGTTTTTGTTCTTGCGGCTCTGCACTGCTGTTGGTGCTTAAATGCTTGCTGCCCTGCTGTGCTTCATGTACATTTACATGTATATTCAATTTCTGCTCTTTTTGTTCTTCTGGCTCCGCACTGCTGTTGGTGCTTAAATGCTTGCTGTGCTGCTGTAATTGATGTGCGTACAGAACTTGCTGTGCTTGATGTACATTAAATTTCTGATGTTTTGCTCTTCTGGCTCCGCATTGCGCTACAGCGGCTGTTGCTTGCTCTGCCTTGCAGGGCTTGGCCCCGTATTGCTGCTTGCAGCTATATTTATTATTATTATTATTCTTCTTCCTCCTCTTGAAGTCTATGGCAGCCCTATGAACCATACATAGGAAAATGATGAAATTTGGCACACTTGTAGTGATGGTAATGAAAAGTAATTGTAGCAATTTTTGAGTCTCTAGGTCCAACTCTATAGCGCCACCAGCAGTTCAAAAATTCAACATTGAAATGGTTATAACTTTTGAACCCTTTGATCTAGAAAAATGAAACTTAGTACACCTGATTCATCTCATCATGCTGATCAGAACCAATATCTTACATTAAGACTCCGCCCATTACAGTAGTGGCCATTTTGAAAAGTACAGTATGCAGTTTTTTTGCTACTCCTCCTTCAAAATTGGTCTAATTTTGTCCAAACATGTACTCAAATGATCTTCGGACTGAGCCGCATAAAAGTACTGTCCCCGATTTTTTTGCTATACTGGAAAAAAAAAGTTATGATGTCGCAAACTTAACGAGGTCGACCCAAAATTGGTTCAGAAGCTATAGCTCGGCCAAACTTTGATCAATCGAAACGAAAATTGGTACACTTCATCGGAAGCATGATCTGAGGTTCCATGCCAAAGTTGGGAACAGCGCCACCTACGGGTCATGAGATATGGAAAATGCATATTTTGGCCAATAACTTATGAACAGTTTGTCAGAAAATTATAAACTTGGTGTCTATCGATTCCTTGGGTCATGACAAATCCGTGGATATCGATTTTGCCATGATGGGATGTACCACGTGTCCGCCATTTTGAATGATGTCATAATTTGCAATATCTTTTAAACTATTTGAAATTTCTTCACCAAATTTGGTATGGATCATCATTAGCATGGCCCGAAGGTACCTGAGAAATTTGATCACAGCGCCACCTAGTGTTCCAGAGATATCATTGTTTTTTGAAAAAACGCTTATAACTTTTGCTAACATTGCTTGAAATTTGATTTCTTTATGTCAATATATTCCTTGGCTTATGCCGATTTCAACGATATCTCATATGTTATTTATCAACAATGTGACTGGCCGCCATATTTGAGCGAATGTAAAACAGTTTTTTCGCTACTCCTCCTTCAAAATTGGTCTAATTTTGTCCAAACATGTACTCAAATGATCTTCGGACTGAGCCGCATAAAAGTACTGTCCCCGATTTTTTTGCTATACTGGAAAAAAAAAGTTATGATGTCGCAAACTTAATGAGGTCGACCCATAATTGGTTCAGAGGCTGTAAGTTGTGAACAGTTTGTCACAAAATCATAAAATTGGTGTCTATCGATTCCTTGCGTCATGTCGAATCTGAGGATATCTATTTTGCCAGAATTGGATATACCACATCATAAGCTACATTAGCATTAAGATAGCTTAGCATGCTAATCTGGTTAACTTGCGTTTGTGTGCTCATTCTTTCACTGAAACCACTCCTCTGCAGTTTTGTAAAACATGTCCTCTGGGTGGCGCAATCTGTTCAACCATGCGTCATGAATCCCGAACCATTCTGGTCGTGGGTTCGAGACCAGTGTGGGGCGACTTTGAAATTGTGTATAAATTGTCATTTGAGCTCCTTTATTAGCTGGGTAAGAGCTGTACTAATGTTTCTTACACTGGGATTAGATTAGATCAAATTTAACAAGGTCGACCCAAAATTGGTTCAGAGGCTGTAACTTGTGAACCATTTGTCACAAAATCATAAAATTGGTGTCTATCGATTCCTTGCATGTCGAATCTGAGGATATCTATTTTGCCAGGATTGGATGTACCACGTCATAAGCCATAAGCTACATTAGCATTAAGCTATCTTAGCATGCTAATCTGGTTAACTTGCTTTTGTGTGCTCATTCTTACACTGAAGCTCTCCTCTGCAGTTTGTGATTGTACGTCCTCTGAGTGGCGCAATCTGCTGAACCATGTGTTACTAATCCCGAGCCGTTCCGGTTGTGGGTTCGAACCCCGTGTTGGATTAGTATAAAAATTGTGTTGATTCAAGCATTGTTCTAATCTTTTGCTCTGACCTATCTTAGATCTATCTTAGAATCAACCTCACCTGCTCTAGGAACACAGACGAATGACTCCACCTCTTTTCAGCCTCATTTGAAAGCAGACACTTCGCAATTTGTTGCCAAGACAGAATTAATTATTGTCACAAGAAACGCACTTATAAAGAGCTTAAATGTACGGTGAAGTAATTTAAAACACATATTTAGGATGTGGCTGTAATAACACAAAACATATATCTTCATAAAAGTTTGTTTATTATCTTGAACATTCATCCCTCAGAATGTCTTTACCTGCATGTTATTCAGCTGCACCGATCGTTAAATGCTATATAAAGGATTTTCTGAAATGTTTTGAACACTTTCTAGGCAAGGGCGCCCTCTAACTTCATGTATGAATGAAACAGACATTACATGACACATGCTGCATAATTCTCATATCACCTCATTTTGGGTAAAAATTAAATAAATAGTACTCATCTATATAGAAATGAAGTAAACAGAATAACCCATCAATACTTTAATACTCCAAATGTACACACTAACTAAAACCGCTAAGGGAATTTTGTTGTTCAATGGATATAACTGATACTTAATATTGAATAGACTTACCACAATCTCTATTTGATGCATTGTATGCAAAACATTGACTGCTTTGATT
This sequence comes from Scardinius erythrophthalmus, assembly GCF_964197995.2. Classification (NCBI taxonomy): domain Eukaryota; kingdom Metazoa; phylum Chordata; class Actinopteri; order Cypriniformes; family Leuciscidae; genus Scardinius; species Scardinius erythrophthalmus. Next base: position 26,381,101 of record NC_138238.1, on the reverse strand, counting down.
CATATTAATTACTTTGTCTGGACCAGTGATAATATCAACAACAGCAGTAACACAGACTTAACAGACAGTTTCATCATACCAGTATCATTGCTGTACATGTCACTCAACTTTTCAAAGTTTACCACACAAAAATTATATTTACTAAAATGAATAAAGAAATAATTCCATAAAATATCATTGTCATTTTTCTTTATTGCACAATACTTGTAAATATCTATAAAAAACTATACATAAATCGGTGTATTATTTTTACCTGCCTATACCACAAATACATAACAGGCAAAAATCAAATGTAGTGTAATGACAAACAAGCCAATTAACTTACAGGTATTAATCTATCCACAACTTACCACTAAAGACCTTAATTAACTAATAAACTTAAAATCAACATCAACGAATGACACACTCCAATTAATTAACTATGAACCAACTCAATCTGTTTTAATTAGTAATGGTACATTCCCAATCAATTGTGAATTATGTTAAATACCAGAGTATCCTGCAAAGAATTCCATTAGAACTTTTCCACTGTAAGAACAGAAATATTGAAAAACAAAATTGAGAGAAAAATGAACCAACTTCCAGACTCAATTTCAGGATACGTGCATTCTGTATCACCCATAAAACTATCTAAAATTAATAGCAAATACTTCACCGCTTCACTACAAACCGACAGGGACACATACCACCACACCGTCATCTTTCAGTGTAATCAACAAACCTCATGGAACAATGCTGCAAGAAACTGCTCTGCAATCAAACTCATGAATGCAAAGAAAGTTCCAAGTAAGTATGCCTTGTATATTTTACTCCACTTTTTATTTGTAGTCATTTTTAATTGTGATCCCATAAGTTACTTTACTTTTTTTTTTTCCTTTGGTTGCCCAAGATTTTTCTAGTCAACTAGCAATTGTTCACTTAAGCAATTAGTCAACGGATAGCACATTTATATGAATAAATCATAAGCCTTTAATCCCCTATGTACATAATCAACTAATCAGTGCTCAAACGCATAAAGCTTGCTGTGGTGCACCTGCAAACAATAATTAATGTGTCTTGAAAAAACAAGAAACTGTTTCATGCAGATTACATAATCTGAAAGTGTTTAAGATTTGAATCAGTTCATGTTTTTTAAAGTAGACATTTCAAACTTTCCATTAATATATTTCTCATGTCTGTGAGGCACGTATATAGTTGTATACATGGTTTCGGTTTACTTTTGTGACGTGGTCAACATTTATTACAAACTCACAATGCTTTGTTTGTTGTTATTATTAGTATTTAAAAAAAATGACATGGTATTTTAAGTAAAATGTAAGTGATTGCACATGTGCCTCCTTGTCATCTAATTTTTTAAAAATGTTTCTTTCATTTTCCAGACAGCAATGAAACAAAATATGATATCCAGAGTACCAGCTCTACAACACTCGAAGTGACTCAAGTACCATTCCCCCATAAACCCCCAAAGCAACTATACCCCTCCACCATTGCCGAAATGAAAACCCTAGATGCACAGCATCATGTAAGTTGCACAACATTTTTCCATACAAATTAAAAGTTGAAGTACATTGAAAACAAATGGCATGACTGATTTCTCTCTCGCACTCTCTTTGTGTACAGATACCCACACTAAAAGCCAAAGTAACAAAGATACAGTCTGTTAAAAATGTATTTTTTAACAAGACTGAAGGAGAGGTAATGAACTGTTGGATAAATGATGAAACCGGAGGAATTCAAATTGCCTTGTGGGACAACTTTATTAATGACGTCCATCAAGGGAATTCGTATGACTTTACGAACTTAATGACAAAAAGGTACCAACAAAAAACCTTTTTACAATCAACCAGACACTCGACAATTACACCTTCAAAAGTTCAAATTTCTACTGGACCACTTCACCAAATGTCTGAAGACGAAATTACTTCTCACAAAACCATCACCTCTGCTTTGCAAGGTGTCCAAATAAACATTAGTAAACACTGCCCAAAGTGTGCCACTCTTCAGCAAGATTTTTCTCCGCAATTTGCTTTCCACCGCTGCACAAAGTGCAAAATGTTAAGGAGTGGCACCGCTTACGTCACAAAACTCGGTGGCATTTTTGAGTTTAAAGAAAACAAAACGGAGCTCTCTTTAACAGTGTCAAATTCCATTTTGAAGACATTTTTAGCACCACTACTTGACCTGAACCACACCGATGCCCAGGACATCGAACAGCTGTTCCTGGCCATGAACAGTTTAACCGTAACATTTACACACAACATGCAGGTTCTACAAATGCAAACAACACCCAACCACGATACTGATGAGGAACTTCTTCACATGGAAAACTGAATTATCACAAGAACCTGCCAGAGTTTTCATCCCGCAAAAAACACCTGTAACAGAAACCAAACATTCAAGCGACAAACAATTTGTTCAAATTGAAGAAACTCAATTATCACAAGAACCTGCTGCAGTTTTCATCCCGCAAAAAACACCTGCAACAGAAACCAAACATTCAAGCGACGAACAATTTCTTCAAATTGGAGAAACTGAATCATCACAAGAACCTGCTGCAGTTTTCATCCCGCAAAAAAGACCTGTAACAAAAAACAAACAATTTTGTAAAAAAAACAAAACTTGTGATAAGTCTATATAGCCTGTATAACTTGTATTTTGTTGTAAAAAATGTGTAGATGTGTATCTATAGGGGTTTACTTTTCAATAGTTAAAATGTTTGTTTGTTTGTTTTTTTCCCCCATTTCTAGTTGCTAAAATTTGTAATGGAAATATACATTACTATAAAATGATTTAATTATGATGCTTTTTTCCTACTTGATTAAATGTTTAAGTTTTGCAACTATAGAGGATGCTTTCTTTATCAATGTTTTGCTTTCTTTATCAATGTTTTACTTTTGATGGTTACTTTTTTTTTTTCACCCAAATTGATTTCCTTCTAAATAAATGCAATACGTCACTAACTTTTGTCCTCTTTATCTTTGTACCTGTACTTCCATTTATATTGCTTTAAATTTTGGTTTGTTTTTAAACTCCAACTAATCCTCTTTTCATACGAACTGTACTTTAATTTTAGTCCCCTATAAAATTTCCATTATTGGTCTAAATGTCTAGTGTGTAATTTCAGTCAAATTATAAATGAGCTGCACAAAAATGGTTAAACCAGATTTTTTTTTCTTAAATTGTTCCCAACCAAGAACTCAGAAACTGCAATGTGTTGGCCAACCACATGTTACTGTTGTAAATGACATGCAGTTGACCAAAAGACTGTGGTTTCCACATTCCAGATACATTGTCTTGTTTATTCAATTGTTTCAGCACTGCAATGAACTTTGAATTGTTACAATGAAAATAAATACTACTATAAGGGCTGAACTATCACCCTTCAGTACTGATACATTCTGAATTACCTATAACCCAGATAAATATATATTTTGCTCTTTCTCTGAACATTTATAAAGCTGTGAATTGTCACTTGAATTATTTTTACCCAGATAATACTTACATTAATCTTTCTTCCCATTTAATTAGAAATGTGTTTTCTTACACATTCCGAATGAACCATGTGTCCGCCATTTTGAATTTTGTCATAAATTGACATATCTTTTAACCCTCTGGGGTCTAAGGTGTTTTTGGGGTCCTTGAGATGTTCTGACATGCCCTGACATTTTTGCTTTTTTCAGTTGCTTATAAACATATTAATGGCAAAAAAAAAATTACACACTATTTAGCACAAACAGGACTACCATGAAATGTGAGCAACAAGAATGTACATGTCTGCATTTTTGAGAGAATAATGTTTATGCGTGGTTATTGAAAAAACTACAAACTAAAGTTTCTGAAATAAGGCCATAAAACACATTCTAAATATGTGCCAATAAGACTTTTGTCTAATGGATGTCATCGCCTAGTGTTTTTTCTTCAAAATAAAGTGAAAATCACCCTGCCTTATCATTCACATAACACAATACATTGATTTGAATTTTGCAAAGTACTTTCTATTTGGAAAGGCCATATGCGGAGTGGGCGTCTACGGTCATGCATATGTAGTAGTTCACACCTGAGGAGACAGTGGGGCCTGCATACTTAATTAGCCATTCATTCAGGTGAGTCACTGAGCCACAAGAATGCAAGAGCAACAGTTGGAAGCATCTCAATTCTTTTTTATTTTTCCTCATATTGTGCTTGCAATTTGGCCTATAATATCCAAGGAAAACATGTCTAGTAATTGTGCAGTTAATTCTCATACTGTATTTTCAGTTTTGGAATATTTATGCTCTCCCCAAATTTGTCAATAATAAAACACAATAAAAGTTATTTAAAGAAAAGGCTTATATTTACCTTTTAATAGTTTGTTTACATCTACCTTGTAAATATATTTTTTTATTAAAAAGGTTACAATTACAACAACAATTCAAGTGTAATCTTTCTTTGTAAAAACTAAAGTATACATTTTATCATACATATTTCAAAGTTAAGGTTTTGATTGATTATTTGATAACTTTATTTTTGACAAAACATTTTATATTTAACATAAGCAAATATTGGCAAACAAAAGCTTATTTGAGGTGGCAGATATTTTACATTAAAAATGTATAATCTATCCAAAACTAATCAACGAAATGTTGTCTTTCATATGTCTGTAACATAGGTCTTTCATTTTTATTATAAGAAATATAAATGTTAATTTGCAGTTTAAATCCAGGAAATTTGTTAATGAAAAAATTATTAAAAGTAAGATACAATTGATACAAAACGAAATTCGTTTTAAAGAAAGGATTTGTACTTTCTGTTTTGAGGTCTCTGTGAAAGTTTGAAAGTCTTTTAGTGCTTTTTTTTAGAGCGCTCGCATCCATAATGGAGAACTGTCACGTAATATTGTTTTTTCCTCATAAATGCGAACACGAAAAATAAAAGACAAAAGACTTTTAAGTAAAACTTACTCCGAAATTGTGTTCTCGGCGGAATTCGCTCTTCAAAATGCTGCCGTTCGTCGTCTGAGTTACAATCTTCCTCTGAGGAAAAGGTGCATTCCTCCTCGCTGTCCAGAATCATCTGAAGGGCATCTTTATTACCGGAGAAGCGTGCCATACTCAAAACGCGATGAACTATCAGTAAGTCTGATAGAAACTGTGTTTTTATGGCATTGATCGACGGGCGTATGCGATGCATACTAGATCATCTAACTATTTACATGTGAATCGCGCCGGGGGCGGAGCGGCCTCAGCACATTATAGAGATAATGAGGCAGAAGGAAAAACGGTACCTCTCCTTGCTTTCAAACGGATTACATGAGTTGAAAACATTTGTTTTTTATATAAATTACTTCATTTAAAAGAGGAGATTTCAAGCTTCATAAAGACATATCTCACGTGCCTGTGTGAGAAGTATTCGCTGAGTTATGATTCATTTTCGGACGCGTTTCAGAATGGACTACACGGACAGAGAGAAGGCAGAACTCGCTTCGTGTTTATTTTTCTTTATTTGTCGAAAAGCACAACACTGTGTTTTTATTGTTAGTATACACAAAAATAATACACATTTAACAGAATCGATTGATGTATGAAACTTGTTTTGTAAAATCAAAGTCAAAAGAGTATTTTGGGTCTCAATTCAACTCATAAGGAAAAAAGCGAGCAGATCACGCCGGCGTGATCTCCGACCTCTGAGGGTTAAACTATTTGACATATCACAAAAGTTGGTAGGGATGATCAACACCATGTCCTGAAGGTACCTGAGAAGTTTGAACACAGCGCCACCTAGTGTTCCAGAGTTATGTTTTTTGCAAAAATGCTTAACTTTTGAAAACATTGTTCAAATTTTGATTGCTTTATGTCATTACGTTCCTTGGTTTATGCCAATTCCGACAATGTCTCATTTGTCATTTTCCAACAATGTGACTGTCCGCCATGTTGGAACAAATGAAAAACTGTTTTTTCACTACTCCTTCAAATCTTGCTCAATTTTGTCCAAAATTTTATCAGATGTTCTTTAGACCGAACCGCACAGAAATGACTGAACAGATTTTTGATAGTTGTCTACATTCCCATGATATTCCTCTCTGAAGTTGACCCTGTTTGTTGTCTTATGCTAGTTAGCTTAGCATAATTATTGGTTAGCATGCTAACCAAATGCCATTCTTTCTAATGTGGCTCTTCAGCTATCAGGATAACCATAAGCTACGTTAGCATTAAGCTAGCTTAGCATGCTAATCTCGTTAACATGATTTTGTGTGCTCATTCTTACACTGAATGCTCTCCTCTGCAGCTTGTAACTCTATGTCCTCTAAGTGGCGCAAGCTGTTAATCCATGTGCTATGAGTCCCAAACCATTCTGGTTGGGGGTTCGAATCCTGCGTAGGATGACTACATAAAATTGTGTATTATGTCGAGTCGATTCTTGTATTCAAGCATTCTACTAATCTTTTGCTCTTCTGGCTCCGCATTGTGCTACAGCGATTCTACCTTCAACATCTTAAGTCTCTGTAAAATTATTAAGCAAACCACAGTGTATGAGTGTAAACCAAATACTAAGTAAAGCAAAAGGCTTTAACTTTGAAGATTGTTAAATCATTTCCAATGTGTAGCAAATGTTAAACCATGTGAATTGTGCAATGTTCAAAAGATTCCTAGTAAAAAAATAATGTATCCAAACAAGCCAAACAACCAGAAGGGCTTGGCCCCGGAAAGGCTGCTTGCAGCTTTTGGTAATTGGAATTGTCAGAATAATAGTATTCTTCTTCTTCCGCCAATGGAAGTCTATGGCAGCCCTATGAACCGTACATAGGAAAATGATGAAATTTGGCACAGTTGTAGAGATGGCCATGAATAGTAATTGGACCAAATTTGGTGTCTCTAGGGCCAACTCTATAGCGCCACCACCAGTTCAAAAATTCAACATTGAAATGATTATAACTTTTGAACCATTTGATCTAGAAAAATAATACTTAGGACACCTGATTCCTCTCATCATGCTGATCAAAACCAATATAGACCATTAAGACTCCGCCCATTACAGTAGTGGCCATTTTGAAAAGTACAGTATTCAGTTTTTTCGCTACTCCTCCTTCAAAATTTCTCCAATTTTGTCCAAAATTTGCTCAAATGATCTTTGGACTGAGCCGCACAGAAATGACTGAACAGATTTTTTTTTATTCATCTTTGTTCAAAAGTTATGGTGTCACAAACTTGACGAGGTCCACCCAAAATTGGCTAAGAGGCTGTATCTCGGCCAAAGTTTGATCAATCGAAACGAAAATTGGTACACTTCATCAGAAGCTTGATCTGAGGTTCCATGCCAAAGTTGGGAACAGCGCCACCTACGGGTCATGAGATATGAAAAATTGCTATTTTGGCCAATAACTTTTGGACAGTTTGTCAGAAAATCAAAAATGTGGTATCTATGGATTCTTTGCATCATGCCAAATCCGTGGATACCAATTTTGCCAGGATGGGATCTACCACGTGTCCGCCATTTTGAATTTGTCATAATTTGCAATAACTTTTAAACTATTTGACATATCTTCACAAAAATTAGCATTGATCATCGACACAATGTCCTGAAGGTACATGAGAAGATTGAAAACAGCGCCACCTAGTGTTCCATAGATATAAGGTCTTTTGCAAAAACGCTTTTAACTTTTGAAAACATTGTTCAAATTTTTATTTCCTTACGTCATTATGTTCCTTGGCTTATGCCGATTCCGTTGATATCTCATTTGTCATTTTCCAACAATGTGACTGTCCGCCATATTGGAACAAATGAAAAACAGTTTTTTCGCTACTCCTCCTTCAAATCTTGCTCAATTTTGTCCAAAATTTGATCAGATGATCTTTGGACTGAGCCGCACAGAAATGACTGAACAGATTTCTGATATTCGCTACCGTTCCCGAGATATTCATCTTCAAAGTTGACCTAGCCTGTGTTTTTTGCCTTATGCTAATTAACTTAGCATAATAATTGGTTAGCATGCTAACCAGATGCCATTCTTTTTAATGTGGCTCTTCAGCTATCAGGATAACCATAAACTACATTAGCATTAAGCTAGCTTAGCATGCTAATCTTGTTAACATGATTTTGTGTGCTTATTCTTACACTGAAGCCTCTGCTCTGAAGCTTGGTAAAACAAGTCCTCTGGGTGGCGCAATCTGTTCAACCATGCGTCATGAATCCCGAACCATTCTGGTCGTGGGTTCGAGACCAGTGTGGGGCGACTTTGAAATTGTGCATAAATTGTCATTTGAGCTCCTTTATTAGCTGGGTAAGAGCTGTACTAATGTTTCTTACACTGGGATTAGATTAGATCAAATTTAACAAGGTCGACCCAAAATTGGTTCAGAGGCTGTAACTTGTGAACCATTTGTCACAAAATCATAAAATTGGTGTCTATCGATTCCTTGCATGTCGAATCTGAGGATATCTATTTTGTTTTTTCTATTTTGTCAATCTATCCAGGATTGGATGTACCACGTCATCATAAACCATAAGCTACATCAGCATTAAGATAGCTTAGCATGCTAATCTGGTTAACTTGCTTTTGTGTGCTCATTCTTACACTGAAGGTTCTCCTCTGAAGATTGGGATTGTATGTCCTCTGAGTGGCGCAATCTGCTAAACCGTGTATGTAGAATCCTGAACTATTCTGGTTGGGGGTTCGAGTCCCATGTGGGATGACTTTAAAGTTGTCATTTAAATTCCTTCCGGCTCTGCACTGCTGTTGGTGCTTAAATGCTCGCTGTGCTTCATTTACATTTATATTTAATTTCTGCAGTTTTTGTTCTTGCGGCTCTGCACTGCTGTTGGTGCTTAAATGCTCGCTGTGCTTCATTTACATTTATATTTAATTTCAGCTGTTTTTGTTCTTGCGGCTCTGCACTGCTGTTGGTGCTTAAATGCTTGCTGCGCTGCTGTGCTTGATGTACATTTACATGTATATTCAATTTCTGCTCTTTTTGTTCTTCTGGCTCCGCACTGCTGTTGGTGCTTAAATGCTTGCTGTGCTGCTGTAATTGATGTGCTTACAGAACTTGCTGTGCTTGATGTACATTAAATATCTAATGTTTTGCTCTTCTGGCTCCGCATTGCGCTACAGCAGCTTTTTCTTGCTGTGCCTTGCAGGGCTTGGCCCCGTATTGCTGCTTGCAGCTATATTTATTATTATTATTATTATTATTTTGTCAACCTTTCGGGCACTTTTGGGGCCCTTAACATGCTTGAAAACTCTTGAAATTTTGCACACACGTCAGAACCCGCGGCCATCAGGGCCGGACTGAAGCTGGTACCCGGGCGTGGCAGGGGGGCTCGACAGCGCCCCCTGGAACGGGATCCAAACACGTGTCCATAAATCAAACACGCTTGCATGTAATAATATGAAACTCGGTACACATATAGATCTCATCGGGCCGAACAACTTTCGTGCTCTAAGTTTTACGCCAGCCAAACAGGAAGTTGGCTATTTAGCGTTGTTTGGAAATGCATGCTGTGGAATTTAATGTACTCCTCCTAGGGAATTCATCGATTCGCCTCCAAACTCGGTGTGCATAAAGTCAAGACATTGAGGATGCTAAATTGCGGACGGATTTTTGATATCTCGAACGGTTTGGCCGTGGCGAGGAAACAAATTTATGGCGAAAAAATGAAACAGGAAGTGTGTTATAACTTCTGCATACATTAACTGATCTTGATGAAACTTCAGCAGTGTGTTCGTTGTAAGAGGCCGATCACATGGATGTGACTATTGTGAGTCAAAGTTATAGCGCCACCAACAGGCAGCAGGAAGTACATCACTTTCAAAATTCTTTGAAATCAGTGTCTTATTTTTACCCGATTTGCTTCAAACTTTATGTGTACAATGTAGACACACGGCAGATGTGAACCTGTGAAAGGATTATTGATATCTTAGATACTGTTGCCGTGGCAACGCATCAAACTTTAATATTATTTTTTGATGCTTTTGAGACTCTTAACATACTTGAAATTGCATGAAACTCAACAGACACATCACATTTATTAGCCCGTAGACATGTGCAAAGTTTCAGAAACGGGCGTGGTGGAATGGCTCAGTAGCGCCACCTTTAGTCAAGAAACGCTTGCTGTGGAATGTGAAATACTCCTCCTAGAAAATTCACCGTGTCCCCTTCAAACTCGGTGTGCATGTAGTCAAGACTTTGAGGATGCTAAATTGCGGACGGATTTTTGATATCTCGAACGGTTTGGCTGTAGCGAGGAATCGAATTTATGGCGAGAAAAGAGAAACACGGAAGTGGAATAACTTCTGCATACATTAACTGATCTTGATGAAACTTCAGCAGTGTGTTCGTGGTAAGAGGCCGATCAGATGGATGTAGCTATTGTGAGTCAAAGTTATAGCGCCACCAACTGGCAGCAGGAAGTGTGTCACTTTCAACATGCTTTTGACAAAAGTGGGGGGGTTAGTTTTAACTACAGTAAAGAAAAAACAGTTTGTATATTGTTCTCATCAAGCCGGACAACTTTCTAATTTACATTCAATAGCTCTGGCCATCAGGAAGTCAGATATTTTGGTCTGAATGTGAATTTTTTTGCAAAATCAGCCTCTGAATTTTTAGCCACTCCTCTTAAACTATTTATTTTATTCGTACCAAACTTTTTCAACATGATGAAACTACATTAAATATGCTAAATTATGAATGGATAATAAATATCTCAAACGGTTTTGCTATGGCGAGGGATTAAAGTAATGTCCAAAAAGGAAACACTAAAAATCTTCTAAAAATGTAATTATATACCATTTATTTCTATATAAAAGAATACAAATATCACAACTAAACCCATTTTATTCTGTTTTTGCAATTCAAGAAGAATGAAAAAGTTAAAACAGGCTATTTAGTGCTATTTGGTTCAACAAAAAAGCAAACATAGGGCTATACTGCCCTCTTGTGTCCAAAAGGACATCAAAATAGTATATAAAACTTTTTACCAGGTAGGCCAATATTGTATTTAAATATACATTTATTAGGTATGTGTCTGAGGATATTTTCCCACCGGTTAATCGACGTGTGACACGAGTGGGTGCTTTTAAATCGGTAATATAATAGTGAAAGAAAAATAATGATAATGTTGCACACACAAATCACACACATGTGGGAAAGAATGATGCTTTTAAACAACACTAAACCGCCATTAGGTGACGCCAGGCATCCATCTTAATAAGCGAGTCATTGTTTCATTCATTCAAACGATTCGTTCGAATGAGTCGATCATGATTAAGACAGATGTTTATGGATTGATCATTCAATCTTTGAGTCAACCGATTCGTTAAAAATGCTGAATCGTTCAGTTATGAGAAAACACGTGATGCGTGATGGTTCTGCCGTGATCTTTGTTTAACTATTTTCGCTGCTGAAACAGAACAAAAACAGTCAACATTGCATCTAAAATGTAAGTGACTTAATTGTAACTGTTTATTAACCTGTTGTATGAAATCTAGGGGTGGGAGAAAAAATTTATTCTTAGATGCATCGCGATGCGGACGTGGACGATTCTGAATCGATTCACAAATGTCAAAAAATCGATTCTCTAAAAAAATATTTTTCTAATAACGTAATATTGACGGAAGGCAAAAGGCGGAACTCTAAGCGGACGTGCGTGCAGTCTGTGGCGCGCACATAACAGAGAAGTTTCTTCTGCTCACCAAGGCTGCATTTATTTGATTAAAAATACAAACAAAAACAGTAATATTGTAAAATATTATTCCAATTTAAAACAGTTTAAAATATATTAAAATAGAAAGCAGCTGTTATTTATTCCTGTGATCAAAGCTGAGTTTTCAGCATCATTACTCCAGTCGTCACTGTCACATGATCCTTCAGAAATTATTCTAATATGATGATTGATACTCAAGAAACATTCATTATTATTTTAAATGTCGAAAACAGTTGTGTACAGTCTTTGATGAATAGAAAGTTCAAAAGAACAGCATTTATCTGAAATCTAAAGCTTTTGTAACGTTAAACACTACCGCTCAAAAGTTTTGGGTTAGTAATAATTAAAATTTTATTTTTGGGGGAAATAAATAAAATAAATCAGTACTTTTATTTATGAAGGATGAGTTAAACTGATCAACAGTTACAGTAAAGACATTTATAATGTTAAAAATATATATATTTGAAATATATGCTGTTCTTTTGAACTTTACATTCATCAAAGCATTTTGAAAAAAAAAATCTGTACACAACTGTTTTCAACATTGAAAATAATAATGAATATTTATTGAGCATCAATCATCATATTAGTATGATTTCTGAAGGATCATGTGACACTGAAGACTGGAGTAATGATGCTGAAAACTCAACTTTGATCACAGAAATTAATTACTATGTAAAATATTTAAAAATTGAAAACAGCTGTTTTAAATTGGAATAATATTTCACAATATTACTGTTTTTGTTTGTATTTTTAATCAATAAATGCAGCCTTGGTGAGCAGAAGAGACTTCTCCTAAAAACATTAAAAATCTTACTGACCCCAAACTTTTGAACAATATATATATATATATATATATATATATATATATATATATATATATATATATATATACACCTTTAGGTAACTAAAGGCACCGGGGTTGCGGTACCACCGGCTTGGGCCCGTAATCGCTGCTCGCAGCTATATTTAGGGCCCAAGCCCTGAAAGGGCGAAGGCCCTATTGTTTCCGGTAGGATTATTATTATTATTATTATTATTATTATTTTGTCAACCTTTCGGGCACTTTTGGGGCCCTTAACATGCTCGAAAACTCTTGAAATTTTGCACACATGTCAGAACCCGCGGCCATCAGGGCCGGACTGAAGCTGGTACCCGGGCGTGGCAGGGGGGCTCGACAGCGCCCCCTGGAACGGGATCCAAACACGTGTCCATAAATCAAACACGCTTGCATGTAATAATATGAAACTCGGTACACATATAGATCTCATCGGGCCGAACAACTTTCGTGCTCTAAGTTTTACGCCAGCCAAACAGGAAGTTGGCTATTTAGCGTTGTTTGGAAACGCATGCTGTGGAATTTAATGTACTCCTCCTAGGGAATTCATCGATTCGCCTCCAAACTCGGTGTGCATGAAGTCAAGACATTGAGGATGCTAAATTGCGGACGGATTTTTGATATCTCGAACGGTTTGGCCGTGGCGAGGAAACAAATTTATGGCGAAAAAATGAAACAGGAAGTGTGTTATAACTTCTGCATACATTAACTGATCTTGATGAAACTTCAGCAGTATGTTCGTTGTAAGAGGCCGATCACATGGATGTGACTATTGTGAGTCAAAGTTATAGCGCCACCAACAGGCAGCAGGAAGTACATCACTTTCAAAATGCTTTGAAATCAGTGTCTTATTTTTACCCGATTTGCTTCAAACTTTATGTGTACAATGTAGACACACGGCAGATGTAAACCTGTGAAAGGATTATTGATATCTTAGATACTGTTGCCGTGGCAACGCATCAAACTTTAATATTATTTTTTGATGCTTTTGAGACTCTTAACATACTTGAAATTGCATGAAACTCAACAGACACATCACATTTATTAGCCCGTAGACATGTGCAAAGTTTCAGAAACGGGCGTGGTGGAATGGCTCAGTAGCGCCACCTTTAGTCAAAAATGGGGGCTTAGTTTTTCCTAGAATCACAAAACTTGGTATGTGTATTTTTCTCATCAAGACGGACAACTTTCTAATTTACATGAACCATCTCCGACCAACAGGAAGAGAGATATTTTGGTTTGAATGTGGATTTTCTGAAGAATTTTCTCTCCCTCTCTCTGTGTCTGTGTGTGTGTGAGGGGAGGGGGGGATTTGACTATTGCTTTTATATTGTTAATCAAGGTTTCAGGGGCTTTTGGGGTCCTTAACGTGCTCAAAAACTCTTGAAACTTTGCACACAGGTCAGAACCCACGGCCATCAGGGCCTGGCTGAAGCTGGTACCCGGGCGTGGCTGGGGGGCTCAACAGCGCCCCCTTGAATGGGGTTCTAAAACTTGATCCATATATCAAACACGCTCGCATGAATTAATATGAAACTCGGTACACATATAGATCTCATCGGGCCGAACAACTTTACCCCCGTCAAGTTTTACGCCAGCCCAACAGGAAGTCGGCTATTATGGGTTGTTTGGAAAACGCTTGCTGTGGAATGTGAAATACTCCTCCTAGAAAATTCACCGTGTCCCCTTCAAACTCGGTGTGCATGTAGTCAAGACTTTGAGGATGCTAAATTGCGGACGGATTTTTGATATCTCGAACGGTTTGGCTGTGGCGAGGAATCGAATTTATGGCGAGAAAAGAGAAACACGGAAGTGGAATAACTTCTGCATACATTAACTGATCTTGATGAAACTTCAGCAGTGTGTTCGTGGTAAGAGGCCGATCAGATGGATGTAGCTATTGTGAGTCAAAGTTATAGCGCCACCAACTGGCAGCAGGAAGTGTGTCACTTTCAACATGCTTTTGACAAAAGTGGGGGGGTTAGTTTTAACTACAGTAAAGAAAAAATAGTTTGTATATTGTTCTCATCAAGCCGGACAACTTTCTAATTTACATTCAATAGCTCTGGCCATCAGGAAGTCAGATATTTTGGTCTGAATGTGATTTTTTTTTTTGCAAAATCAGCCTCTGAATTTTTAGCCACTCCTCTTAAACTATTTATTTTATTCGTACCAAACTTTTTCAACATGATGAAACTACATTAAATATGCTAAATTGTGAATGGATAATAAATATCTCAAACGGGTTTGCTATGGCGAGGGATTAAATAATGTCCAAAAAAGAAACACTAAAAATCTTCTAAAAATGTAATTATATACCATTTATTTCTATATAAAAGTATACAAATATCACAACTTAACCCATTTTATTCTGTTTTTGCAATTCAAGAAGAATGAAAAAGTTAAAACAGGCTATTTAGTGCTATTTGGTTCAACAAAAAAGCAAACATAGGGCTATACTGCCCTCTTGTGTCCAAAAGGACATCAAAATAGTTATAAAACTTTTTACCAGGTAGGCCAATATTGTATTTAAATATACATTTATTAGGTATGTGTCTGAGGATATTTTCCCACCGGTTAATCGACGTGTGACACGAGTGGGTGCTTTTAAATCGCTAATATAATAGTGTAAGAAAAATAATGATAATGTTGCACACACAAATCACACACATGTGGGAAAGAATGATGCTTTTAAACAACACTAAACCGCCATTAGGTGTCGCCAGGCATCCATCTTAATCGAGTCATTGATTCATTCGTTCAAACGATTTGTTCGAATGAGTCGATCATGATTAAGATTGATGTTTATGGATTGATCATTCAATCTTTGAGTCAACCGATTCGTTAAAAATGCTGAATTGTTCAGTTATGAGAAAACACGTGATGTGTGATGGTTCTGCCGTGATCTTTGTTTAACTATTTTCGCTGCTGAAACAGAACAAAAACAGTCAACATTGCATCTAAAATGTAAGTGACTTAATTGTAACTGTTTATTAACCTGTTGTATGAAATATAGGGGTGGGAGAAAAAAATTATTCTTAGATGCATCGCGATGCGGACGTGGACGATTCTGAATCGATTCACAAATGTCAAAAAATCGATTCTCTAAAAAAATATTTTTCTAATAACGTAATATTGACGGAAGGCAAAAGGCGGAACTCTAAGCGGACGTGCGTGCAGTCTGTGGCGCGCACATAACAGGGAAGTTTCTTCTGCTCACCAAGGCTGCATTTATTTGATTAAAAATACAAACAAAAACAGTAATATTGTAAAATATTATTCCAATTTAAAACAGTTTAAAATATATTAAAATAGAAAGCAGCTGTTATTTATTCCTGTGATCAAAGCTGAGTTTTCAGCATCATTACTCCAGTCGTCACTGTCACATGATCCTTCAGAAATTATTCTAATATGATGATTGATACTCAAGAAACATTCATTATTATTTTAAATGTCGAAAACAGTTGTGTACAGTCTTTGATGAATAGAAAGTTCAAAAGAACAGCATTTATCTGAAATCTAAAGCTTTTGTAACGTTAAACACTACCGCTCAAAAGTTTTGGGTTAGTAATAATTAAAATTTTATTTTTGGGGGAAATAAATAAAATAAATCAGTACTTTTATTTATGAAGGATGAGTTAAACTGATCAACAGTTACAGTAAAGACATTTATAATGTTAAAAATATATATATTTGAAATATATGCTGTTCTTTTGAACTTTACATTCATCAAAGCATTTTGAAAAAAAAAATCTGTACACAACTGTTTTCAACATTGAAAATAATAATGAATATTTATTGAGCATCAATCATCATATTAGTATGATTTCTGAAGGATCATGTGACACTGAAGACTGGAGTAATGATGCTGAAAACTCAACTTTGATCACAGAAATGAATTACTTTGTAAAATATTTAAAAATTGAAAACAGCTGTTTTAAATTGGAATAATATTTCACAATATTACTATTTTTGTTTGTATTTTTAATCAATAAATGCAGCCTAAATTGTAAACAGATAATAAATATCTCAAACGGTTTTGCTATGGCGAGGGATTAAAGTATTGTCTAAAAAGGAAACACTAAAAGGTTCATATATTCTAAAAATTTAATTATACACCATTTATTACTATATAAAAGTATACAAATATCAGAACTTAACTCATTTTATTCTTTTTTTTTTTCAATTTAAGAATGAAGTTTAAGTTTAAAAACTGCCAGAATGGTTGTTTAGTCTAAACAATAAATAAATAAAGTCAAACATAGTGCTATACTGCCCTCTTGTGTTCAAAATCAGGTAGGCCTATTATATCTATATAAAAATATACTAGGTATGTGACGGTAAGAATATTTTACCACCGGTTAACTGACGTGTGACACCGCTGGGGGCTTTTTAATCGCTAACTTAAAAACGAAAGTAAAATATGTTCGTCCGCACGGACATTGATAATGGTGCGGAGCAGAGCGAGCGTTTTCAATAAATTCCTATGGAAGGAGGAATGACCTAAAAAACGTTTGCTCTGTTCTGCTCGTTCCTCGCTGAGGACGCGCACCATTATGAATGCCTGTGCAGCCGTGAGCATTTTAGTTTCATTTTCGGGGAGGATTGCTTGAATGTGTTTAAAAAAAAGCACAATGTTGTGTTTTATTGCTACTGTACAAAAATATAAGTTAACACTTTGCAGTTTGTATGATGTTCTGAACAAAATGACAGAGTATGTTTTTATGTGTCCACTGTTTAATCGCGCCCTCGTTTTAGAGATTCCCAAGTTATTTTTTCATTTAAGTTTTTTCATTGTTCTAATCAGGTCAGGCAAGTAAAACTATCTGTGTCTTATCCATTACATTTTTATATAATATATATACACTACTGTTCAAAAATTTGGGGTCAATAAGATTTTTAAGCGAGGTTTCTTCTGCTCACCAAGGCTGCATTTATTTGATTAAAAATACAAACAAAAACAGTAATATTGTAAAATAGTATTCCAATTTAAAACAGCTGCTTTCTATTTTAATATATTTTAAACTGTTATTTATTCCTGTGATCAAAGCTGAGTTTTCAGCATCATTACTCCAGTCGTCACTGTCACATGATCCTTGAGAAATTATTCTAATATGATGATTGATGCTCAAGAAACATCCATTATTATTTTAAATGTCGAAAACAGTTGTGTACAGTCATTGATGAATAGAAAGTTCAAAAGAACAGCATTTATCTGAAATCTAAAGCTTTTGTAACATTAAACACTACCGTTCAGAAGTTTGGGGTCAGTAATAATTTTAATTTTATTTTTGGGGGAAAGAAATAAAATAAATCAATACTTTTATTAATCGAGAATGAGTTAAACTGATCAAAAGTCACAGTACAGACATTTAAAATGTTAAAAAAATTATATTTGAAATAAATGCTGTTCTTTTGAACTTTACATTCATCAACGCATTTTGAAAAAAAATCTGTACACAACTGTTTTCAACATTGAAAATAATAATTAATATTTATTGACCATAAATCATCATATTAGAATGATTTCTGAAGGATCATGTGAAACTGAAGATGGGAGTAATGATGCTGAAAACTCAGCTTTGATCACATAAATTAATTACAGTGTAAAATATTTTAAAATAGAAAACAGCTGTTTTAAATTGGAATAATATTTCACAATATTACTGTTTTTGTTTGTATTTTTAATCAAATAAATGCAGCCTTGCTGAGCAGAAGAGACTTCTCCTAAAAACATTAAAAATCTTCCTGACCCCAAACTTTTGAACGGTATATATATATATATATATATATATATATAGATATATATAGACATATATAGACATATATATATATATATATATGTTTGTATAATATATATATATATATATATATATATATATATATATATATATATATATATATATATATATATATAGCTGCGAGCAGCGATGGAGGGCCAAAGCCGGCGGTACCGCCACCCCGGTGCCTTCAGGTAACTAAAGGCACCGGGGTTGCGGTGCCACCGGCTTGGGCCCGTAATCGCTGCTCGCAGCTATATTTAGGGCCCAAGCCCTGAAAGGGCGAAGGCCCTATTGTTTTCGTAAGGATTGTTATTTTTAGGGCCCAAGCCCTGAAAGGGCGAAGGCCCTATTGTTTTCGGTAGGATTATTATTATTATTATTATTATTATTATTATTATTATTAGGGCCCAAGCCCTGAAAGGGCGGAGGCCCTATTGTTTTCGTAAGGATTATTTTTTTTTTTTTTCTTCATTATTTTTTTTTTTGCCTTTTTGCCACTTTTGGGGCCCTTAACATGCTCAAAAACTCTTGAAATTTTGCACACACGTCAGAACCCGCGGCCATCAGGGCCGGGCTGAAGCTGGTACCGGGGCGTGGCAGGGGGGCTCGACAGCGCCCCCTGGAATGGGGTCCGAAAACTTGGTCCATAAATCAAACACGCTTGCATGTAATAATATGAAACTCAGTACACATATAGATCTCATCGGGCCGAACAACTTTCGTGCTCTAAGTTTTACAAAAGCCCAACAGGAAGTCGGTTATTATACGTTGTTTGGAAAACGCATACAATGGAATGTGAAATACTCCTCCTAGGGATTTCATCCGATCGCCACCAAACTCGGTGAGAATAAAGTCAAGACATTGAGGATGAATTCTTGCGAACGGATTTTTGATATCTCAAACGGTTTGGCCGTGGCGAGGAAACAAATTTATGGCGAATAATGGGACACAGGAAGTGTGTTATAACTTCTGCATACATTAACTGATCTTGATGAAACTTCAGCAGTGTGTTTGTTGTAAGAGGCCGATCACATGGATGTGACTATTGTGAGTCAAAGTTATAGCGCCACCAACTGGCAGCAGGAAGTGTGTCACTTTCAAAATTCTTTGAATTCACCCTCTTAATTTTACCCGATTTGCTTCAAACTTTATGTGTATAATGTAGACACACGGCAGATGTAGACCTGTGAAAGAATTATTGATATCTTAGATACTGTTGCCGTGGCAACGCATCAAACTTTAATATTCTTTTCGGATGCGTTTGAGACTCTTAGCATGCTTGAAATTGGATGAAACTCGACAGATACATCACATTTATTAGCCAGTAGACATGTGAAAAGTTTCAGAAACGGGCGTGGCAGGGGGGCTCAACAGCGCCCCCTTGAACGGGGTCTGAAAACTTGGTCCATATATCAAACACGCTTGCATGAATTAATATGAAACTCGGTACACATATAGATCTCATCGGGCCGAACAACTTTCCCTCTGTCAAGTTTCACGCCAGCCCAACAGGAAGTCGGCTATTATGGGTTGTTTGGAAAACGCTTGCTGTGGAATGTGAACTACTCCTCCTAGAAAATTCATCCCATCCCCACCAAACTCGGTGTGCATGAAGTCAAGACATTGAGGATGCTAAATTGCGGACGGATTTTTGATATCTCAAACGGTTTGGCCGTGGCAAGGAAACGAATTTATGGCGAATAAGGGACACAGGAAGTGTGTTATAACTTCAGCATACATTATCTGATCTTGATGAAACTTCAGCAGTGTGTTCGTTGTAAGAGGCCGAACACAAGGATGTGACTATTGTGAGTCAAAGTTATAGCGCCACCAACTGGCAGCAGGAAGTGTGTCACTTTCAAAATGCTTTGAAATCACCCTCTTATTTTTACCCGATTTGCTTCAAACTTTATGTGTATAATGTAAACACACGGCAGATGTAGACCTGTGAAAGGATTTTTGATATCTTTAATACTGTTGTCGTGGCAACGCATCAAACTTTAATATTGTTTTTTGATGCTTTTGAGACTCTTAACATACTTGAAATTGAATGAAACTCGACAGACACATCACACTTATTAGCCCGTAGACTTGTGCAAAGTTTCAGAAACGGGCGTGGTGAGGGGCTCAGTAGCGCCACCTTTAGTCATAAATGGGGGGGGTTAGTTTTATCAACAGCAACAAAACTTGGTATGTGTATTGTTCTCATCAAGACGGACAACTTTCTAATTTACATTAACGATCTCTGACCAACAGGAAAAGAGATATTTTGGTTTGAATGTGGATTTTCTGAAGAATTTTCTCTCCCTCTCTCTGTCTCTGTGTGTGTGAGGGGAGGGGGGGATTTGACTATTGCTTTTATATTGTTAATCAAGGTTTCAGGGGCTTTTGGGTGCTCAAAAACTCTTGAAACTTTACACACAGGTCAGAACCCACGGCCATCAGTGCCGGGCTGAAGCTGGTACCCGGGCGTGGCAGGGGGCTCAACAGCGCCCCCTTGAACACGGTC
The DNA here is from genome assembly GCF_964197995.2 of Scardinius erythrophthalmus. Taxonomy (NCBI): domain Eukaryota; kingdom Metazoa; phylum Chordata; class Actinopteri; order Cypriniformes; family Leuciscidae; genus Scardinius; species Scardinius erythrophthalmus. Next base: position 26,360,292 of record NC_138238.1, on the reverse strand, counting down.
TGAAAACTTGGTCCATATGTCAAACACACTTGCATGAATTAATATGAAACTCGGTACACATATAGATCTCATCGGGCCGAACAACTTCCGCAGTCTAAGTTATTAGCTCCGCCCAACAGGAAGTCAGCTATTATGGGTTGTTTGGAAAACGCTTGCTGTGGAATGTGAACTACTCCTCCTAGAGAATTCATCCAATCGCCACCAAACTCGGTGTGCATGAAGTCAAGACATTGAGGATGCTAAATTGCGGACGGATTTTTGATATCTCGAACGGTTTGGCCGTGGCGAGGAAACAAATTTATGGCGAGAAAAGAGAAACACGAAGTGTTATAACTTCTGCATACATTAACTGATCTTGATGAAACTTCAGCAGTGTGTTCATGGTAAGAGGCCGGTCAGATGGATGTAACTATTGTGAGTCAAAGTTATAGCGCCACCAACTGGTAGCAGGAAGTGTGTCACTTTCAAAATGCTTTTATCAAAAGTGGGGGGGTTACTTTTACCCACAGTTACAAAAATCAGTACGCATATTGGTCTCATCGAGCCGGACAACTTTCTAATTTACAGTCATTAGCTCCGAGCAACAGGAAGTCAGATATTTTGGTTTGAATGTGGATTTTTTGGATATGTCAGACTCTGAGTTTTTAGTTACTCCTCCTAAGTGGTTTATTTTATTCACACCAAACTTTTTCAACATGATAAAAAATACATTCAAGATTATATATATATATATATATATATATATATATATATATATATAAATATAGCTGCGAGCAGCGATGAAGGGCCAAAGCCGGCGGCACCGCCACCCCGGTGCCTTTAGGTAACTAAAGGCATCGGGGTTGCGGTGCCTCCGGCTTGGGCCCGTAATCGCTGCTCGCAGCTATATTTATTATTATTATTATTATTTTGTCAACCTTTCGGGCACTTTTGGGGCCCTTAACATGCTCGAAAACTCTTGAAATTTTGCACACAGGTCAGAACCCGCGGCCATCAGGGCCGGGCTGAAGCTGGTACCCGGGCGTGGCAGGGGGCCTCGACAGCGCCCCCTGGAACGGGATCCGAACACTTGTCCATAAATCAGACACGCTTGCATGTAATAATATGAAACTCGGTACACATATAGACCTCATAGGGCCGAACAACTTTCGTGCTCTAAGTTTTACGCCAGCCAAACAGGAAGTTGGCTATTTAGCGTTGTTTGGAAACGCATGCTGTGGAATTTAATGTACTCCTCCTAGGGAATTCATCGATTCGCCTCCAAACTCGGTGTGCATGAAGTCAAGACATTGAGGATGCTAAATTGCGGACGGATTTTTGATATCTCGAACGGTTTGGCCGTGGCGAGGAAACAAATTTATGGCGAAAAAATGAAACAGGAAGTGTGTTATAACTTCTGCATACATTAACTGATCTTGATGAACGTTCAGCAGTGTGTTCGTTGTAAGAGGCCGATCACATGGATGTGACTATTGTGAGTCAAAGTTATAGCACCACCAACAGGCAGCAGGAAGTACATCACTTTCAAAATGCTTTGAAATCAGTGTCTTATTTTTACCCGATTTGCTTCAAACTTTATGTGTACAATGTAGACACACGGCAGATGTAAACCTGTGAAAGGATTATTGATATCTTAGATACTGTTGCCGTGGCAACGCATCAAACTTTAATATTATTTTTTGATGCTTTTGAGACTCTTAACATACTTGAAATTGCATGAAACTCAACAGACACATCACATTTATTAGCCCGTAGACATGTGCAAAGTTTCAGAAACGGGCGTGGTGAAATGGCTCAGTAGCGCCACCTTTAGTCAAAAGTGGGGGGGTTAGTTTTATCAACAGCAACAAAACTTGGTATGTGTATTGTTCTCATCAAGACGGACAACTTTCTAATTTACATTAACCATCTCCGACCAACAGGAAGAGAGATATTTTGGTTTGAATGTGGATTTTCTGAAGAATTTTCTCTCCCTCTCTCTGTGTCTCTGTGTGTGTGAGGGGAGGGGGGGATTTGACTATTGCTTTTATATTGTTAATCAAGGTTTCAGGGGCTTTTGGGGTCCTTAACGTGCTCAAAAACTCTTGAAACTTTGCACACAGGTCAGAACCCACGGCCATCAGGGCCGGGCTGAAGCTGGTACCCGGGCGTGGCTGGGGGGCTCAACAGCGCCCCCTTGAATGGGGATCTAAAACTTGATCCATATATCAAACACTCTCGCATGAATTAATATGAAACTCGGTACACATATAGATCTCATCGGGCCGAACAACTTTACCCCGGTCAAGTTTTACGCCAGCCCAACAGGAAGTCGGCTATTATGGGTTGTTTGGAAAACCCTTGCTGTGGAATGTGAAATACTCCTCCTAGAAAATTCACCGTGTCCCCTTCAAACTCGGTGTGCATGTAGTCAAGACTTTGAGGATGCTAAATTGCGGACGGATTTTTGATATCTCGAACGGTTTGGCTGTGGCGAGGAATCGAATTTATGGCGAGAAAAGAGAAACACGGAAGTGGAATAACTTCTGCATACATTAACTGATCTTGATGAAACTTCAGCAGTGTGTTCGTGGTAAGAGGCCGATCAGATGGATGTAGCTATTGTGAGTCAAAGTTATAGCGCCACCAACTGGCAGCAGGAAGTGTGTCACTTTCAACATGCTTTTGACAAAAGTGGGGGGGTTAGTTTTAACTACAGTAAAGAAAAAACAGTTTGTATATTGTTTTCATCAAGCCGGACAACTTTCTAATTTACATTCAATAGCTCTGGCCATCAGGAAGTCAGATATTTTGGTCTGAATGTGATTTTTTTTGCAAAATCAGCCTCTGAATTTTTAGCCACTCCTCTTAAACTATTTATTTCATTTGTACCAAACTTTTTCAACATGATGAAACTACATTAAATATGCTAAATTGTGAATGGATAATAAATATCTCAAACGGTTTTGCTATGGCGAGGGATTAAAGTAATGTCCAAAAAGGAAACACTAAAAATCTTCTAAAAATGTAATTATATACCATTTATTTCTATATAAAAGAATACAAATATCACAACTAAACCCATTTTATTCTGTTTTTGCAATTCAAGAAGAATGAAAAAGTTAAAACAGGCTATTTAGTGCTATGTGGTTCAACAAAAAAGCAAACATAGGGCTATACTGCCCTCTTGTGTCCAAAAGGACATCAAAATAGTATATAAAACTTTTTACCAGGTAGGCCAATATTGTATTTAAATATACATTTATTAGGTATGTGTCTGAGGATATTTTCCCACCGGTTAATCGACGTGTGACACGAGTGGGTGCTTTTAAATCGCTAATATAATAGTGAAAGAAAAATAATGATAATGTTGCACACACAAATCACACACATGTGGGAAAGAATGATGCTTTTAAACAACACTAAACCGCCATTAGGTGTCGCCAGGCATCCATCTTAATAAGCGAGTCATTGCTTCATTCGTTCAAACGATTCGTTCGAATGAGTCGATCATGATTAAGACAGATGTTTATGGATTGATCATTCAATCTTTGAGTCAACCGATTCGTTAAAAATGCTGAATCGTTCAGTTATGAGAAAACACGTGATGCGTGATGGTTCTGCCGTGATCTTTGTTTAACTATTTTCGCTGCTGAAACAGAACAAAAACAGTCAACATTGCATCTAAAATGTAAGTGACTTAATTGTAACTGTTTATTAACCTGTTGTATGAAATCTAGGGGTGGGAGAAAAAAATTATTCTTAGATGCATCGCGATGCGGACGTGGACGATTCTGAATCGATTCACAAATGTCAAAAAATCGATTCTCTAAAAAAATATTTTTCTAATAACGTAATATTGACGGAAGGCAAAAGGCGGAACTCTAAGCGGACGTGCGTGCAGTCTGTGGCGCGCACATAACAGAGAAGTTTCTTCTGCTCACCAAGGCTGCATTTATTTGATTAAAAATACAAACAAAAACAGTAATATTGTAAAATATTATTCCAATTTAAAACAGTTTAAAATATATTAAAATAGAAAGCAGCTGTTATTTATTCCTGTGATCAAAGCTGAGTTTTCAGCATCATTACTCCAGTCGTCACTGTCACATGATCCTTCAGAAATTATTCTAATATGATGATTGATACTCAAGAAACATTCATTATTATTTTAAATGTCGAAAACAGTTGTGTACAGTCTTTGATGAATAGAAAGTTCAAAAGAACAGCATTTATCTGAAATCTAAAGCTTTTGTAACGTTAAACACTACCGCTCAAAAGTTTTGGGTTAGTAATAATTAAAATTTTATTTTTGGGGGAAATAAATAAAATAAATCAGTACTTTTATTTATGAAGGATGAGTTAAACTGATCAACAGTTACAGTAAAGACATTTATAATGTTAAAAATATATATATTTGAAATATATGCTGTTCTTTTGAACTTTACATTCATCAAAGCATTTTGAAAAAAAAAAATCTGTACACAACTGTTTTCAACATTGTAAATAATAATGAATATTTATTGAGCATCAATCATCATATTAGTATGATTTCTGAAGGATCATGTGACACTGAAGACTGGAGTAATGATGCTGAAAACTCAACTTTGATCACAGAAATGAATTACTATGTAAAATATTTAAAAATTGAAAACAGCTGTTTTAAATTGGAATAATATTTCACAATATTACTGTTTTTGTTTGTATTTTTAATCAATAAATGCAGCCTTGGTGAGCAGAAGAGACTTCTCCTAAAAACATTAAAAATCTTACTGACCCCAAACTTTTGAACAATAATATATATATATATATATATGGACGATTCTGAATCGATTCACAAATGTCAACGTGGAACGTTGCGGGAGGCGCACTCCGTTGAACTTTTATTGGTGGCGCTATCGAGCCATTTTGCCCCGTCCAATTCTGAAACCTATGTCAGATGTAAATTTTCGCCAGTTCTGACGCGTGTGCAAAGTTTCGTGAGTTTTCGAGCATGTTTAGGCCCTCAAAAATGCAATTCAATGCGGAGAAGAAGAAGAAGAATAATAATAATAATAAACAGAGCAATTCCAAGAGGGTCCTCACACCATCGGTGCTCGGGCCCTAATAAACAGAGCAATTCCAAGAGGGTCCTCACACCATCGGTGCTCGGGCCCTAATAATAATAAACAGAGCAATTCCAAGAGGGTCCTCACACCATCGGTGCTCGGGCCCTAAATAAACAGAGCAATTCCAAGAGGGTCCTCACACCATCGGTGCTCGGGCCCTAATAAACAGAGCAATTCCAAGAGGGTCCTCACACCATCGGTGCTCGGGCCATAAATATAGCTGCAAGCAGCGATGGAGGGCCCAAGCCGGCGGTACCGCCACCCCGGTGCCTTTAGGTAACTAAAGGTGAGGACCCTCTTGGAATTGCTCTGTTTATTATTATTATTAGGGCCCGAGCACCGATGGTGTGAGGACCCTCTTGGAATTGCTCTGTTTATTATTCTTCTTCTTCTTCTTCTTCTTCTTCTTCTTCTCCGCATTTAATTGCATTTTTGAGGGCCTAAACATGCTCGAAAACTCACGAAACTTTGCACACGCGTCAGAACTGGCGAAAATTTACATCTGATATAGGTTTCAGAATTGGACGGGGCAAAATGGCTCGATAGCGCCACCTATAAAAGTTCAACGGAGTGCGCCTCCCGCAACGTTCCACGTACGTGCACGAAATTCGGTACATACATGTAATGACCTAATACCTACAAAAAAGTCTCTTGGAGCATAGCCCTAAACACAACAGGAAGTCAGCCATTTTGAACTTCCTCTCAGATTTTTGTGCAGTTTTTGCCATTTTCAGGCCTCGTACTTTAACGAACTCCTCCTACAGTTTTAATCTGATCATCTTCACATTTGGTGAGTGTAATCTTAAGGCCTTTGCGACGTTAAATTGCGAAGATCTTGAGTTTTCGTCAAAGGGCGGGTCCTCGGCGGCCTGACAAATTTCGATGTTTCGCCATGAAACAGGAAGTTGCTGTAACTCAGGCATGGAATGTCCAATCTGCCCCAAACTTCACACTTTTGATAAGCGTTCTGTCCTGAACACATGACCATGCTCATATTCAGTTACAGTCATAGCGCCACCTGCTGGCAACAGGAAGTGACATGTTTAACACTGATATGGACTCCTAATAACATATAAAAAAGTGCCAGCAAGTGCTAAACATGCTAACAACATAATAGAAGCATGCTAAAACATGCTAGCAAACTCTTAGCTAAGTGCTAAAGCATGCTATTATTGCAATTAAATAGGAATTTGCTGTAACTCAGGCATGGAATGTCCAATCTGCCCCAAACTTCACACTTTTGATAAGCGTTCTGTCCTGAACACATCTACATGAGAAAATTCAGTTATAGTAATAGCGCCACCTACTGGTAACAGGAAGTGACATGTTTAACACTCTTGTGGTCTCCTAATAACATATAAAAAAGAGCCAACAAGTGCTAAACAGGTTAGCAACATACTAGAAACATGCTAGCAAACACTTAGCTAAGTGCTAAAGCATGCTATTACTGCAATTAAATAGGAATTTGCTGTAACTCAGGCATGTAATGTCCAATCTGCCCCAAACTTCACACATTTGATAAGAATCATGGCCTGAACACATGTCTATGCTCAAATTCAGTTATAGTAATAGCACCACCTACTGGCAACAGGAAGTGACATGTTTAACACTTTGATGCCGTTCTAGCAACATGTTAAAAATGCCATTGAGTTCTATACATGCTAGAAACATGTTAAAACATGCTAGCAGTACTTAGCTAAGTGCTAAACCATGCTAATTCAATGAAACAGGACTTTGTTGTTACTCAAGAAGGCAATGTACAATCTACCCCAAACTTCACACGTTTGATAAGAGTTATCTCTTGAACACATGTCCATGCTCATATTTAGTTATAGTCATAGCGCCACCTGCTGGCAACAGGAAGTGACGTTTAACACTGTTCTTGACTCCTAATAACATATAAAAAAATGCAAGTAGGTGCTAAACATCCTACCAACATACTAGAGACTTGCTAAAACATACTAGCAAACACTTAGCTAAGTGCTAAAGAATGATATTACTGCAATTAAATATGAATTTGCTGTAACTCAGGCAAGGAATGTCCAATCTGCCCCAAACTTCACACTTTTGATAAGCGTTCTGTCCTGAACACATGATCATGCTTACAGTCATAGCGCCACCTGCTGGCAGCAGGAAGTGACATGTTTAACACTGTTATGGACTCCTAATAACATATAAAAAAGTGCCAGCAAGTGCTAAACATGCTAACAACATACTAGAAACATGCTAAAACATGCTAGCAAACTCTTAGCTAAGTGCTAAAGCATGCTATTATTGCAATTAAATAGGAATTTGCTGTAATTCAGGCATGGAATGTCCAATCTGCCCCAAACTTCACACATTTGATAAGAATCATGGCCTGAACACATGTCTATGCTCAAATTCAGTTATAGTAATAGCGCCACCTACTGGCAACAGGAAGTGACATGTTTAACACTTTTATGCCGTTCTAGCAACATGTTAAAAATGCCATTGAGTTCTAAACATGCTAGAAACATGTTAAAACATGCTAACAATGCTTAGCTAAGTGCTAAAGAATGTTAATTCAATGAAACATGACTTTGTTGTTACTCAAGAAGGCAATGTCCAATTTGCACCAAACTTCACACGTTTGATAAGAGTTCTGTCCTGAACACACATCCATGCTCATATTCAGTTATAGCCATAACGCCACCTACTGGCAACAGAAACTGACATGGTTAACACCGTAATGCAGTACTAACCACATAATTATTGTGTACTAAGCATGCTAGAAACAGACTAAACATGCTAGCAACACTTAGCTGAGTCATGAAGCATGCTATTATCACCATTATACAAAACATTTTGTAACTGACTTTGACATACTCTTACTATATATACCTCCTTAAATGTACATTTCCCAACCATGCTCTGTCTTCCTAAAGCCACCGAGTGTTGATGGCACGGGTGCGAGGGCCCTTTCATCGCTGCTTGCAGCTTTAATTATTATTATTATTCTTCTTCTTCTCCGCATTGAATTGCATTTTTGAGGGCCTAAACATGCGCGAAAACTCACGAAACTTTGCACACGCATCAGAACTGGCGAAAATTTACATCTGATATAGGTTTCAGAATTGGACGGGGCAAAACGGCTCGATAGCGCCACCTATAAAAGTTCAACGGAGTGCGCCTCCCGCAACGTTCCACGTACGTGCACGAAATTCGGTACATACATGTAATGACCTAATACCTACAAAAAAGTCTCTTGGAGCATAGCCCTAAACCCAACAGGAAGTCAGCCATTTTGAACTTCCTCCCAGATTTTTGTGCAGTTTTTGACATTTTCAGGCCTCATACTTTAACGAACTCCTCCTACAGTTTTAATCTGATCATCTTCAAATTTGGTGAGTGTAATCTTAAGGCCTTTGCGACGTTAAATTGCGAAGATCTTGAGTTTTCGTCGAAGGGCGGGTCCTCGGCGGCCTGACAAATTTTGATGTTTCGCCATGAAACAGGAAGTTGCTGTAACTCAGGCATGGAATGTCCAATCTGCCCCAAACTTCATACGTTTGATAAGAGTTCTGTCCTGAACACATGACCATGCTCATATTCAGTTATAGTCATAGCGCCACCTGCTGGCAACAGGAAGTGACATGTTTAACACTGTTATGGACTCCTAATAACATATAAAAAAGTGCCAGCAAGTGCTAAACATGCTAACAACATACTAGAAGCATGCTAAAACATGCTAGCAAACTCTTAGCTAAGTGCTAAAGAATGCTATTATTGCAATTAAATAGGAATTTGCTGTAACTCAGGCATGGAATGTCCAATCTGCCCCAAACTTCACACTTTTGATAAGCGTTCTGTCCTGAACATATCTACATGAGAATATTCAGTTATAGTAATAGCGCCACCTACTGGTAACAGGAAGTGTCATGTTTAACACGTTGATGCCATTCTAGCAACATGTTAAAAATGCCATTGACTTCTAAACATGCTAGAAACATGTTAAAACATACTAGCAATACTTAGCTAAGTGCTAAAGCATGCTAATTCAATGAAACAGGATGTTGTTGTTACTCAAGAAGGCAATGTCCAATCTGCGCCAAACTTCACACTTTTAATAAATGTTCTGTCCTGAACACATGACCATGCTCATATTCAGTTATAGTCATAGCGCCACCTGCTGGCAACAGGAAGTGACATGTTTAACACTGTTGTGGACTCCTAATAACATATAAAAAAGTGCCAGCAAGTGCTAAACATGCTAACAACATACTAGAAGCATGCTAAAACATGCTAGCAAACTCTTAGCTAAGTGCTAAAGCATGCTATTATTGCAATTAAATAGGAATTTGCTGTAACTCAGGCATGGAATGTCCAATCTGCCCCAAACTTCACACTTTTGATAAGCGTTCTGTCCTGAACATATCTACATGAGAATATTCAGTTATAGTAATAGCGCCACCTACTGGTAACAGGAAGTGTCATGTTTAACACGTTGATGCCATTCTAGCAACATGTTAAAAATGCCATTGACTTCTAAACATGCTAGAAACATGTTAAAACATACTAGCAATACTTAGCTAAGTGCTAAAGCATGCTAATTCAATGAAACAGGACTTTGTTGTTACTCAAGAAGGCAATGTACAATCTACCCCAAACGTCACACGTTTGATAAGAGTTATCTCTTGAACACATGTCCATGCTCATATTTAGTTATAGTCATAGCGCCATCTGCTGGCAACAGGAAGTGACGTTTAACACTGTTCTTGACTCCTAATAACATATAAAAAAATGCCAGTAGGTGCTAAACATCCTACCAACATACTATAGACATGCTAAAACATACTAGCAAACACTTAGCTAAGTGCTAAAGAATGATATTACTGCAATTAAATATGAATTTGCTGTAACTCAGGCATGGAATGTCCAATCTGCCCCAAACTTCACACTTTTGATAAGCGTTCTGTCCTGAACACATGACCATGCTTATATTCAGTTACAGTCATAGCGCCACCTGCTGGCAACAGGAAGTGACATGTTTAACACTGTTATGGACTCCTAATAACATATAAAAAAGTGCCAGCAAGTGTTAAACATGCTAACAACATACTAGAAACATGCTAAAACATGCTAGCAAACTCTTAGCCAAGTGCTAAAGCATGCTATTATTGCAATTAAATAGGAATTTGCTGTAACTCAGGCATGGAATGTCCAATCTGCCCCAAACTTCACACTTTTGATAAGAGTCATGGCCTGAACACATCTACATGAGAATGTTCAATTATAGTAATAGCGCCACCAACTGGCAACAGGAAGTGACATGTTTAACACGTTGATGCCGTTCTAGCAACATGTTAAAAATGCCATTGAGTTCTAAACATGCTAGAAACATGTTAAAACATGCTAACAATGCTTAGCTAAGTGCTAAAGCATGCTAATTCAATGAAACATGACTTTGTTGTTACTCAAGAAGGCAATGTCCAATTTGCACCAAACTTCACACGTTTGATAAGAGTTCTGTCCTGAACACACATCCAAGCTCATATTCAGTTATAGTCATAACGCCACCTACTGGCAACAGAAACTGACATGGTTAACACAGTAATGCAGTACTAACCACATAATTATTGTGTACTAAGCATGCTAGAAACACACTAAACATGCTAGCAACACTTAGCTGAGTCATGAAGCATGCTATTATCACCATTATACAAAACATTTTGTAACTGACTTTGACATACTCTTACTATATATACCTCCTTAAATGTACATTTCCCAACCATGCTCTGTCTTCCTAAAGCCACCGAGTGTTGATGGCACGGGTGCGAGGGCCCTTTCATCGCTGCTTGCAGCTTTAATATTATTATTATTATTATTATTATTATTATTCTCCGCATTTAATTGCATTTTTGAGGGCCTAAACATGCTCGAAAACTCACGAAACTTTGCACACGCGTCAGAACTGGCGAAAATTTACATCTGATATAGGTTTCAGAATTGGACGGGGCAAAATGGCTCAATAGCGCCACCTATAAAAGTTCAACGGAGTGCGCCTCCCGCAACGTTCCACGTACGTGCACGAAATTCGGTACATACATGTAATGACCTAATACCTACAAAAAAGTCTCTTGGAGCATAGCCCTAAACACAACAGGAAGTCAGCCATTTTGAACTTCCTCTCAGATTTTTGTGCAGTTTTTGCCATTTTCAGGCCTCGTACTTTAACGAACTCCTCCTACAGTTTTAATCTGATCATCTTCAAATTTGGTGAGTGTAATCTTAAGGCCTGCGACGTTAAATTGCGAAGATCTTGAGTTTTCGTCAAAGGGCGGGTCCTCGGCGGCCTGACAAATTTCGATGTTTCGCCATGAAACAGGAAGTTGCTGTAACTCAGGCATGGAATGTCCAATCTGCCCCAAACTTCACACTTTTGATAAGCGTTCTGTCCTGAACACATGACCATGCTCATATTCAGTTACAGTCATAGCGCCACCTGCTGGCAACAGGAAGTGACATGTTTAACACTGATATGGACTCCTAATAACATATAAAAAAGTGCCAGCAAGTGCTAAACATGCTAACAACATAATAGAAGCATGCTAAAACATGCTAGCAAACTCTTAGCTAAGTGCTAAAGCATGCTATTATTGCAATTAAATAGGAATTTGCTGTAACTCAGGCATGGAATGTCCAATCTGCCCCAAACTTCACACTTTTGATAAGCGTTCTGTCCTGAACACATCTACATGAGAAAATTCAGTTATAGTAATAGCGCCACCTACTGGTAACAGGAAGTGACATGTTTAACACTCTTGTGGTCTCCTAATAACATATAAAAAAGAGCCAACAAGTGCTAAACAGGTTAGCAACATACTAGAAACATGCTAGCAAACACTTAGCTAAGTGCTAAAGCATGCTATTACTGCAATTAAATAGGAATTTGCTGTAACTCAGGCATGTAATGTCCAATCTGCCCCAAACTTCACACATTTGATAAGAATCATGGCCTGAACACATGTCTATGCTCAAATTCAGTTATAGTAATAGCACCACCTACTGGCAACAGGAAGTGACATGTTTAACACTTTGATGCCGTTCTAGCAACATGTTAAAAATGCCATTGAGTTCTATACATGCTAGAAACATGTTAAAACATGCTAGCAGTACTTAGCTAAGTGCTAAACCATGCTAATTCAATGAAACAGGACTTTGTTGTTACTCAAGAAGGCAATGTACAATCTACCCCAAACTTCACACGTTTGATAAGAGTTATCTCTTGAACACATGTCCATGCTCATATTTAGTTATAGTCATAGCGCCACCTGCTGGCAACAGGAAGTGACGTTTAACACTGTTCTTGACTCCTAATAACATATAAAAAAATGCAAGTAGGTGCTAAACATCCTACCAACATACTAGAGACTTGCTAAAACATACTAGCAAACACTTAGCTAAGTGCTAAAGAATGATATTACTGCAATTAAATATGAATTTGCTGTAACTCAGGCAAGGAATGTCCAATCTGCCCCAAACTTCACACTTTTGATAAGCGTTCTGTCCTGAACACATGATCATGCTTACAGTCATAGCGCCACCTGCTGGCAGCAGGAAGTGACATGTTTAACACTGTTATGGACTCCTAATAACATATAAAAAAGTGCCAGCAAGTGCTAAACATGCTAACAACATACTAGAAACATGCTAAAACATGCTAGCAAACTCTTAGCTAAGTGCTAAAGCATGCTATTATTGCAATTAAATAGGAATTTGCTGTAATTCAGGCATGGAATGTCCAATCTGCCCCAAACTTCACACATTTGATAAGAATCATGGCCTGAACACATGTCTATGCTCAAATTCAGTTATAGTAATAGCGCCACCTACTGGCAACAGGAAGTGACATGTTTAACACTTTTATGCCGTTCTAGCAACATGTTAAAAATGCCATTGAGTTCTAAACATGCTAGAAACATGTTAAAACATGCTAACAATGCTTAGCTAAGTGCTAAAGAATGTTAATTCAATGAAACATGACTTTGTTGTTACTCAAGAAGGCAATGTCCAATTTGCACCAAACTTCACACGTTTGATAAGAGTTCTGTCCTGAACACACATCCATGCTCATATTCAGTTATAGCCATAACGCCACCTACTGGCAACAGAAACTGACATGGTTAACACCGTAATGCAGTACTAACCACATAATTATTGTGTACTAAGCATGCTAGAAACAGACTAAACATGCTAGCAACACTTAGCTGAGTCATGAAGCATGCTATTATCACCATTATACAAAACATTTTGTAACTGACTTTGACATACTCTTACTATATATACCTCCTTAAATGTACATTTCCCAACCATGCTCTGTCTTCCTAAAGCCACCGAGTGTTGATGGCACGGGTGCGAGGGCCCTTTCATCGCTGCTTGCAGCTTTAATTATTATTATTATTATTCTTCTTCTTCTTCTCCGCATTTAATTGCATTTTTGAGGGCCTAAACATGCTCGAAAACTCACAAAACTTTGCACACGCGTCAGAACTGGCGAAAATTTACATCTGATATAGGTTTCAGAATTGGACGGGGCAAAATGGCTCGATAGCGCCACCTATAAAAGTTCAACGGAGTGCGCCTCCCGCAACGTTCCACGTACGTGCACGAAATTCGGTACATACATGTAATGACCTAATACCTACAAAAAAGTCTCTTGGAGCATAGCCCTAAACACAACAGGAAGTCAGCCATTTTGAACTTCCTCTCAGATTTTTGTGCAGTTTTTGCCATTTTCAGGCCTCGTACTTTAACGAACTCCTCCTACAGTTTTAATCTGATCATCTTCAAATTTGGTGAGTGTAATCTTAAGGCCTTTGCGATGTTAAATTGCGAAGATCTTGAGTTTTCGTCAAAGGGCGGGTCCTCGGCGGCCTGACAAATTTCGATGTTTCGCCATGAAACAGGAAGTTGCTGTAACTCAGGCATGGAATGTCCAATCTGCCCCAAACTTCACACTTTTGATAAGCGTTCTGTCCTGAACACATGACCATGCTCATATTCAGTAACAGTCATAGCGCCACCTGCTGGCAACAGGAAGTGACATGTTTAACACTGATATGGACTCCTAATAACATATAAAAAAGTGCCAGCAAGTGCTAAACATGCTAACAACATAATAGAAGCATGCTAAAACATGCTAGCAAACTCTTAGCTAAGTGCTAAAGCATGCTATTATTGCAATTAAATAGGAATTTGCTGTAACTCAGGCATGGAATGTCCAATCTGCCCCAAACTTCACACTTTTGATAAGCGTTCTGTCCTGAACACATCTACATGAGAAAATTCAGTTATAGTAATAGCGCCACCTACTGGTAACAGGAAGTGACATGTTTAACACTCTTGTGGTCTCCTAATAACATATAAAAAAGAGCCAACAAGTGCTAAACAGGTTAGCAACATACTAGAAACATGCTAGCAAACACTTAGCTAAGTGCTAAAGCATGCTATTACTGCAATTAAATAGGAATTTGCTGTAACTCAGGCATGTAATGTCCAATCTGCCCCAAACTTCACACATTTGATAAGAATCATGGCCTGAACACATGTCTATGCTCAAATTCAGTTATAGTAATAGCACCACCTACTGGCAACAGGAAGTGACATGTTTAACACTTTGATGCCGTTCTAGCAACATGTTAAAAATGCCATTGAGTTCTATACATGCTAGAAACATGTTAAAACATGCTAGCAGTACTTAGCTAAGTGCTAAACCATGCTAATTCAATGAAACAGGACTTTGTTGTTACTCAAGAAGGCAATGTACAATCTACCCCAAACTTCACACGTTTGATAAGAGTTATCTCTTGAACACATGTCCATGCTCATATTTAGTTATAGTCATAGCGCCACCTGCTGGCAACAGGAAGTGACGTTTAACACTGTTCTTGACTCCTAATAACATATAAAAAAATGCAAGTAGGTGCTAAACATCCTACCAACATACTAGAGACTTGCTAAAACATACTAGCAAACACTTAGCTAAGTGCTAAAGAATGATATTACTGCAATTAAATATGAATTTGCTGTAACTCAGGCAAGGAATGTCCAATCTGCCCCAAACTTCACACTTTTGATAAGCGTTCTGTCCTGAACACATGATCATGCTTACAGTCATAGCGCCACCTGCTGGCAGCAGGAAGTGACATGTTTAACACTGTTATGGACTCCTAATAACATATAAAAAAGTGCCAGCAAGTGCTAAACATGCTAACAACATACTAGAAACATGCTAAAACATGCTAGCAAACTCTTAGCTAAGTGCTAAAGCATGCTATTATTGCAATTAAATAGGAATTTGCTGTAATTCAGGCATGGAATGTCCAATCTGCCCCAAACTTCACACATTTGATAAGAATCATGGCCTGAACACATGTCTATGCTCAAATTCAGTTATAGTAATAGCGCCACCTACTGGCAACAGGAAGTGACATGTTTAACACTTTTATGCCGTTCTAGCAACATGTTAAAAATGCCATTGAGTTCTAAACATGCTAGAAACATGTTAAAACATGCTAACAATGCTTAGCTAAGTGCTAAAGAATGTTA
This sequence comes from Scardinius erythrophthalmus, assembly GCF_964197995.2. Classification (NCBI taxonomy): domain Eukaryota; kingdom Metazoa; phylum Chordata; class Actinopteri; order Cypriniformes; family Leuciscidae; genus Scardinius; species Scardinius erythrophthalmus. The sequence continues at coordinate 26,344,636 of NC_138238.1, read as the reverse complement.
ATTCAATGAAACATGACTTTGTTGTTACTCAAGAAGGCAATGTCCAATTTGCACCAAACTTCACACGTTTGATAAGAGTTCTGTCCTGAACACACATCCATGCTCATATTCAGTTATAGCCATAACGCCACCTACTGGCAACAGAAACTGACATGGTTAACACCGTAATGCAGTACTAACCACATAATTATTGTGTACTAAGCATGCTAGAAACAGACTAAACATGCTAGCAACACTTAGCTGAGTCATGAAGCATGCTATTATCACCATTATACAAAACATTTTGTAACTGACTTTGACATACTCTTACTATATATACCTCCTTAAATGTACATTTCCCAACCATGCTCTGTCTTCCTAAAGCCACCGAGTGTTGATGGCACGGGTGCGAGGGCCCTTTCATCGCTGCTTGCAGCTTTAATTATTATTATTATTATTCTTCTTCTTCTTCTCCGCATTTAATTGCATTTTTGAGGGCCTAAACATGCTCGAAAACTCACAAAACTTTGCACACGCGTCAGAACTGGCGAAAATTTACATCTGATATAGGTTTCAGAATTGGACGGGGCAAAATGGCTCGATAGCGCCACCTATAAAAGTTCAACGGAGTGCGCCTCCCGCAACGTTCCACGTACGTGCACGAAATTCGGTACATACATGTAATGACCTAATACCTACAAAAAAGTCTCTTGGAGCATAGCCCTAAACACAACAGGAAGTCAGCCATTTTGAACTTCCTCTCAGATTTTTGTGCAGTTTTTGCCATTTTCAGGCCTCGTACTTTAACGAACTCCTCCTACAGTTTTAATCTGATCATCTTCAAATTTGGTGAGTGTAATCTTAAGGCCTTTGCGATGTTAAATTGCGAAGATCTTGAGTTTTCGTCAAAGGGCGGGTCCTCGGCGGCCTGACAAATTTCGATGTTTCGCCATGAAACAGGAAGTTGCTGTAACTCAGGCATGGAATGTCCAATCTGCCCCAAACTTCACACTTTTGATAAGCGTTCTGTCCTGAACACATGACCATGCTCATATTCAGTAACAGTCATAGCGCCACCTGCTGGCAACAGGAAGTGACATGTTTAACACTGATATGGACTCCTAATAACATATAAAAAAGTGCCAGCAAGTGCTAAACATGCTAACAACATAATAGAAGCATGCTAAAACATGCTAGCAAACTCTTAGCTAAGTGCTAAAGCATGCTATTATTGCAATTAAATAGGAATTTGCTGTAACTCAGGCATGGAATGTCCAATCTGCCCCAAACTTCACACTTTTGATAAGCGTTCTGTCCTGAACACATCTACATGAGAAAAATCAGTTATAGTAATAGCGCCACCTACTGGTAACAGGAAGTGACATGTTTAACACTCTTGTGGTCTCCTAATAACATATAAAAAAGAGCCAACAAGTGCTAAACAGGTTAGCAACATACTAGAAACATGCTAGCAAACACTTAGCTAAGTGCTAAAGCATGCTATTACTGCAATTAAATAGGAATTTGCTGTAACTCAGGCATGTAATGTCCAATCTGCCCCAAACTTCACACATTTGATAAGAATCATGGCCTGAACACATGTCTATGCTCAAATTCAGTTATAGTAATAGCACCACCTACTGGCAACAGGAAGTGACATGTTTAACACTTTGATGCCGTTCTAGCAACATGTTAAAAATGCCATTGAGTTCTATACATGCTAGAAACATGTTAAAACATGCTAGCAGTACTTAGCTAAGTGCTAAACCATGCTAATTCAATGAAACAGGACTTTGTTGTTACTCAAGAAGGCAATGTACAATCTACCCCAAACTTCACACGTTTGATAAGAGTTATCTCTTGAACACATGTCCATGCTCATATTTAGTTATAGTCATAGCGCCACCTGCTGGCAACAGGAAGTGACGTTTAACACTGTTCTTGACTCCTAATAACATATAAAAAAATGCAAGTAGGTGCTAAACATCCTACCAACATACTAGAGACTTGCTAAAACATACTAGCAAACACTTAGCTAAGTGCTAAAGAATGATATTACTGCAATTAAATATGAATTTGCTGTAACTCAGGCAAGGAATGTCCAATCTGCCCCAAACTTCACACTTTTGATAAGCGTTCTGTCCTGAACACATGATCATGCTTACAGTCATAGCGCCACCTGCTGGCAGCAGGAAGTGACATGTTTAACACTGTTATGGACTCCTAATAACATATAAAAAAGTGCCAGCAAGTGCTAAACATGCTAACAACATACTAGAAACATGCTAAAACATGCTAGCAAACTCTTAGCTAAGTGCTAAAGCATGCTATTATTGCAATTAAATAGGAATTTGCTGTAATTCAGGCATGGAATGTCCAATCTGCCCCAAACTTCACACATTTGATAAGAATCATGGCCTGAACACATGTCTATGCTCAAATTCAGTTATAGTAATAGCGCCACCTACTGGCAACAGGAAGTGACATGTTTAACACTTTTATGCCGTTCTAGCAACATGTTAAAAATGCCATTGAGTTCTAAACATGCTAGAAACATGTTAAAACATGCTAACAATGCTTAGCTAAGTGCTAAAGAATGTTAATTCAATGAAACATGACTTTGTTGTTACTCAAGAAGGCAATGTCCAATTTGCACCAAACTTCACACGTTTGATAAGAGTTCTGTCCTGAACACACATCCATGCTCATATTCAGTTATAGCCATAACGCCACCTACTGGCAACAGAAACTGACATGGTTAACACCGTAATGCAGTACTAACCACATAATTATTGTGTACTAAGCATGCTAGAAACAGACTAAACATGCTAGCAACACTTAGCTGAGTCATGAAGCATGCTATTATCACCATTATACAAAACATTTTGTAACTGACTTTGACATACTCTTACTATATATACCTCCTTAAATGTACATTTCCCAACCATGCTCTGTCTTCCTAAAGCCACCGAGTGTTGATGGCACGGGTGCGAGGGCCCTTTCATCGCTGCTTGCAGCTTTAATTATTATTATTATTATTCTTCTTCTTCTTCTCCGCATTTAATTGCATTTTTGAGGGCCTAAACATGCTCGAAAACTCACAAAACTTTGCACACGCGTCAGAACTGGCGAAAATTTACATCTGATATAGGTTTCAGAATTGGACGGGGCAAAATGGCTCGATAGCGCCACCTATAAAAGTTCAACGGAGTGCGCCTCCCGCAACGTTCCACGTACGTGCACGAAATTCGGTACATACATGTAATGACCTAATACCTACAAAAAAGTCTCTTGGAGCATAGCCCTAAACACAACAGGAAGTCAGCCATTTTGAACTTCCTCTCAGATTTTTGTGCAGTTTTTGCCATTTTCAGGCCTCGTACTTTAACGAACTCCTCCTACAGTTTTAATCTGATCATCTTCAAATTTGGTGAGTGTAATCTTAAGGCCTTTGCGATGTTAAATTGCGAAGATCTTGAGTTTTCGTCAAAGGGCGGGTCCTCGGCGGCCTGACAAATTTCGATGTTTCGCCATGAAACAGGAAGTTGCTGTAACTCAGGCATGGAATGTCCAATCTGCCCCAAACTTCACACTTTTGATAAGCGTTCTGTCCTGAACACATGACCATGCTCATATTCAGTTACAGTCATAGCGCCACCTGCTGGCAACAGGAAGTGACATGTTTAACACTGATATGGACTCCTAATAACATATAAAAAAGTGCCAGCAAGTGCTAAACATGCTAACAACATAATAGAAGCATGCTAAAACATGCTAGCAAACTCTTAGCTAAGTGCTAAAGCATGCTATTATTGCAATTAAATAGGAATTTGCTGTAACTCAGGCATGGAATGTCCAATCTGCCCCAAACTTCACACTTTTGATAAGCGTTCTGTCCTGAACACATCTACATGAGAAAATTCAGTTATAGTAATAGCGCCACCTACTGGTAACAGGAAGTGACATGTTTAACACTCTTGTGGTCTCCTAATAACATATAAAAAAGAGCCAACAAGTGCTAAACAGGTTAGCAACATACTAGAAACATGCTAGCAAACACTTAGCTAAGTGCTAAAGCATGCTATTACTGCAATTAAATAGGAATTTGCTGTAACTCAGGCATGTAATGTCCAATCTGCCCCAAACTTCACACATTTGATAAGAATCATGGCCTGAACACATGTCTATGCTCAAATTCAGTTATAGTAATAGCACCACCTACTGGCAACAGGAAGTGACATGTTTAACACTTTGATGCCGTTCTAGCAACATGTTAAAAATGCCATTGAGTTCTATACATGCTAGAAACATGTTAAAACATGCTAGCAGTACTTAGCTAAGTGCTAAACCATGCTAATTCAATGAAACAGGACTTTGTTGTTACTCAAGAAGGCAATGTACAATCTACCCCAAACTTCACACGTTTGATAAGAGTTATCTCTTGAACACATGTCCATGCTCATATTTAGTTATAGTCATAGCGCCACCTGCTGGCAACAGGAAGTGACGTTTAACACTGTTCTTGACTCCTAATAACATATAAAAAAATGCAAGTAGGTGCTAAACATCCTACCAACATACTAGAGACTTGCTAAAACATACTAGCAAACACTTAGCTAAGTGCTAAAGAATGATATTACTGCAATTAAATATGAATTTGCTGTAACTCAGGCAAGGAATGTCCAATCTGCCCCAAACTTCACACTTTTGATAAGCGTTCTGTCCTGAACACATGATCATGCTTACAGTCATAGCGCCACCTGCTGGCAGCAGGAAGTGACATGTTTAACACTGTTATGGACTCTTAATAACATATAAAAAAGTGCCAGCAAGTGCTAAACATGCTAACAACATACTAGAAACATGCTAAAACATGCTAGCAAACTCTTAGCTAAGTGCTAAAGCATGCTATTATTGCAATTAAATAGGAATTTGCTGTAATTCAGGCATGGAATGTCCAATCTGCCCCAAACTTCACACATTTGATAAGAATCATGGCCTGAACACATGTCTATGCTCAAATTCAGTTATAGTAATAGCGCCACCTACTGGCAACAGGAAGTGACATGTTTAACACTTTTATGCCGTTCTAGCAACATGTTAAAAATGCCATTGAGTTCTAAACATGCTAGAAACATGTTAAAACATGCTAACAATGCTTAGCTAAGTGCTAAAGAATGTTAATTCAATGAAACATGACTTTGTTGTTACTCAAGAAGGCAATGTCCAATTTGCACCAAACTTCACACGTTTGATAAGAGTTCTGTCCTGAACACACATCCATGCTCATATTCAGTTATAGCCATAACGCCACCTACTGGCAACAGAAACTGACATGGTTAACACCGTAATGCAGTACTAACCACATAATTATTGTGTACTAAGCATGCTAGAAACAGACTAAACATGCTAGCAACACTTAGCTGAGTCATGAAGCATGCTATTATCACCATTATACAAAACATTTTGTAACTGACTTTGACATACTCTTACTATATATACCTCCTTAAATGTACATTTCCCAACCATGCTCTGTCTTCCTAAAGCCACCGAGTGTTGATGGCACGGGTGCGAGGGCCCTTTCATCGCTGCTTGCAGCTTTAATTATTAGGGCCCGAGCACCGATGGTGTGAGGACCCTCTTGGAATTGCTCTGTTTATTATTATTAGGGCCCGAGCACCGATGGTGTGAGGACCCTCTTGGAATTGCTCTGTTTATTATTATTATTATTATTATTATTATTATTCTTCTTCTCCGCATTGAATTGCATTTTTGAGGGCCTAAACATGCGCGAAAACTCACGAAACTTTGCACACGCGTCAGAACTGGCGAAAATTTACATCTGATATAGGTTTCAGAATTGGACGGGGCAAAACGGCTCGATAGCGCCACCTATAAAAGTTCAACGGAGTGCGCCTCCCGCAACGTTCCACGTACGTGCACGAAATTCGGTACATACATGTAATGACCTAATACCTACAAAAAAGTCTCTTGGAGCATAGCCCTAAACCCAACAGGAAGTCAGCCATTTTGAACTTCCTCCCAGATTTTTGTGCAGTTTTTGACATTTTCAGGCCTCATACTTTAACGAACTCCTCCTACAGTTTTAATCTGATCATCTTCAAATTTGGTGAGTGTAATCTTAAGGCCTTTGCGACGTTAAATTGCGAAGATCTTGAGTTTTCGTCGAAGGGCGGGTCCTCGGCGGCCTGACAAATTTTGATGTTTCGCCATGAAACAGGAAGTTGCTGTAACTCAGGCATGGAATGTCCAATCTGCCCCAAACTTCATACGTTTGATAAGAGTTCTGTCCTGAACACATGACCATGCTCATATTCAGTTATAGTCATAGCGCCACCTGCTGGCAACAGGAAGTGACATGTTTAACACTGTTATGGACTCCTAATAACATATAAAAAAGTGCCAGCAAGTGCTAAACATGCTAACAACATACTAGAAGCATGCTAAAACATGCTAGCAAACTCTTAGCTAAGTGCTAAAGCATGCTATTATTGCAATTAAATAGGAATTTGCTGTAACTCAGGCATGGAATGTCCAATCTGCCCCAAACTTCACACTTTTGATAAGCGTTCTGTCCTGAACATATCTACATGAGAATATTCAGTTATAGTAATAGCGCCACCTACTGGTAACAGGAAGTGTCATGTTTAACACGTTGATGCCATTCTAGCAACATGTTAAAAATGCCATTGACTTCTAAACATGCTAGAAACATGTTAAAACATACTAGCAATACTTAGCTAAGTGCTAAAGCATGCTAATTCAATGAAACAGGATGTTGTTGTTACTCAAGAAGGCAATGTCCAATCTGCGCCAAACTTCACACTTTTAATAAACGTTCTGTCCTGAACACATGACCATGCTCATATTCAGTTATAGTCATAGCGCCACCTGCTGGCAACAGGAAGTGACATGTTTAACACTGTTATGGACTCCTAATAACATATAAAAAAGTGCCAGCAAGTGCTAAACATGCTAACAACATACTAGAAGCATGCTAAAACATGCTAGCAAACTCTTAGCTAAGTGCTAAAGCATGCTATTATTGCAATTAAATAGGAATTTGCTGTAACTCAGGCATGGAATGTCCAATCTGCCCCAAACTTCACACTTTTGATAAGCGTTCTGTCCTGAACATATCTACATGAGAATATTCAGTTATAGTAATAGCGCCACCTACTGGTAACAGGAAGTGTCATGTTTAACACGTTGATGCCATTCTAGCAACATGTTAAAAATGCCATTGACTTCTAAACATGCTAGAAACATGTTAAAACATACTAGCAATACTTAGCTAAGTGCTAAAGCATGCTAATTCAATGAAACAGGACTTTGTTGTTACTCAAGAAGGCAATGTACAATCTACCCCAAACGTCACACGTTTGATAAGAGTTATCTCTTGAACACATGTCCATGCTCATATTTAGTTATAGTCATAGCGCCACCTGCTGGCAACAGGAAGTGACGTTTAACACTGTTCTTGACTCCTAATAACATATAAAAAAATGCCAGTAGGTGCTAAACATCCTACCAACATACTATAGACATGCTAAAACATACTAGCAAACACTTAGCTAAGTGCTAAAGAATGATATTACTGCAATTAAATATGAATTTGCTGTAACTCAGGCATGGAATGTCCAATCTGCCCCAAACTTCACACTTTTGATAAGCGTTCTGTCCTGAACACATGACCATGCTTATATTCAGTTACAGTCATAGCGCCACCTGCTGGCAACAGGAAGTGACATGTTTAACACTGTTATGGACTCCTAATAACATATAAAAAAGTGCCAGCAAGTGTTAAACATGCTAACAACATACTAGAAACATGCTAAAACATGCTAGCAAACTCTTAGCCAAGTGCTAAAGCATGCTATTATTGCAATTAAATAGGAATTTGCTGTAACTCAGGCATGGAATGTCCAATCTGCCCCAAACTTCACACTTTTGATAAGAGTCATGGCCTGAACACATCTACATGAGAATGTTCAATTATAGTAATAGCGCCACCAACTGGCAACAGGAAGTGACATGTTTAACACGTTGATGCCGTTCTAGCAACATGTTAAAAATGCCATTGAGTTCTAAACATGCTAGAAACATGTTAAAACATGCTAACAATGCTTAGCTAAGTGCTAAAGCATGCTAATTCAATGAAACATGACTTTGTTGTTACTCAAGAAGGCAATGTCCAATTTGCACCAAACTTCACACGTTTGATAAGAGTTCTGTCCTGAACACACATCCAAGCTCATATTCAGTTATAGTCATAACGCCACCTACTGGCAACAGAAACTGACATGGTTAACACAGTAATGCAGTACTAACCACATAATTATTGTGTACTAAGCATGCTAGAAACACACTAAACATGCTAGCAACACTTAGCTGAGTCATGAAGCATGCTATTATCACCATTATACAAAACATTTTGTAACTGACTTTGACATACTCTTACTATATATACCTCCTTAAATGTACATTTCCCAACCATGCTCTGTCTTCCTAAAGCCACCGAGTGTTGATGGCACGGGTGCGAGGGCCCTTTCATCGCTGCTTGCAGCTTTAATTATTATTATTATTATTATTCTTCTTCTCCGCATTGAATTGCATTTTTGAGGGCCTAAACATGCGCGAAAACTCACGAAACTTTGCACACGCGTCAGAACTGGCGAAAATTTACATCTGATATAGGTTTCAGAATTGGACGGGGCAAAACGGCTCGATAGCGCCACCTATAAAAGTTCAACGGAGTGCGCCTCCCGCAACGTTCCACGTACGTGCACGAAATTCGGTACATACATGTAATGACCTAATACCTACAAAAAAGTCTCTTGGAGCATAGCCCTAAACCCAACAGGAAGTCAGCCATTTTGAACTTCCTCCCAGATTTTTGTGCAGTTTTTGACATTTTCAGGCCTCATACTTTAACGAACTCCTCCTACAGTTTTAATCTGATCATCTTCAAATTTGGTGAGTGTAATCTTAAGGTCTTTGCGACGTTAAATTGCGAAGATCTTGAGTTTTCGTCGAAGGGCGGGTCCTCGGCGGCCTGACAAATTTTGATGTTTCGCCATGAAACAGGAAGTTGCTGTAACTCAGGCATGGAATGTCCAATCTGCCCCAAACTTCATACGTTTGATAAGAGTTCTGTCCTGAACACATGACCATGCTCATATTCAGTTATAGTCATAGCGCCACCTGCTGGCAACAGAAAGTGACATGTTTAACACTGTTATGGACTCCTAATAACATATAAAAAAGTGCCAGCAAGTGCTAAACATAATAACAACATACTAGAAGCATGCTAAAACATGCTAGCAAACTCTTAGCTAAGTGCTAAAGCATGCTATTATTGCAATTAAATAGGAATTTGCTGTAACTCAGGCATGGAATGTCCAATCTGCCCCAAACTTCACACTTTTGATAAGCGTTCTGTCCTGAACATATCTACATGAGAATATTCAGTTATAGTAATAGCGCCACCTACTGGTAACAGGAAGTGTCATGTTTAACACGTTGATGCCATTCTAGCAACATGTTAAAAATGCCATTGACTTCTAAACATGCTAGAAACATGTTAAAACATACTAGCAATACTTAGCTAAGTGCTAAAGCATGCTAATTCAATGAAACAGGATGTTGTTGTTACTCAAGAAGGCAATGTCCAATCTGCGCCAAACTTCACACTTTTAATAAACGTTCTGTCCTGAACACATGACCATGCTCATATTCAGTTATAGTCATAGCGCCACCTGCTGGCAACAGGAAGTGACATGTTTAACACTGTTATGGACTCCTAATAACATATAAAAAAGTGCCAGCAAGTGCTAAACATGCTAACAACATACTAGAAGCATGCTAAAACATGCTAGCAAACTCTTAGCTAAGTGCTAAAGCATGCTATTATTGCAATTAAATAGGAATTTGCTGTAACTCAGGCATGGAATGTCCAATCTGCCCCAAACTTCACACTTTTGATAAGCGTTCTGTCCTGAACATATCTACATGAGAATATTCAGTTATAGTAATAGCGCCACCTACTGGTAACAGGAAGTGTCATGTTTAACACGTTGATGCCATTCTAGCAACATGTTAAAAATGCCATTGACTTCTAAACATGCTAGAAACATGTTAAAACATACTAGCAATACTTAGCTAAGTGCTAAAGCATGCTAATTCAATGAAACAGGATGTTGTTGTTACTCAAGAAGGCAATGTCCAATCTGCGCCAAACTTCACACTTTTAATAAACGTTCTGTCCTGAACACATGACCATGCTCATATTCAGTTATAGTCATAGCGCCACCTGCTGGCAACAGGAAGTGACATGTTTAACACTGTTATGGACTCCTAATAACATATAAAAAAGTGCCAGCAAGTGCTAAACATGCTAACAACATACTAGAAGCATGCTAAAACATGCTAGCAAACTCTTAGCTAAGTGCTAAAGCATGCTATTATTGCAATTAAATAGGAATTTGCTGTAACTCAGGCATGGAATGTCCAATCTGCCCCAAACTTCACACTTTTGATAAGCGTTCTGTCCTGAACATATCTACATGAGAATATTCAGTTATAGTAATAGCGCCACCTGCTGGCAACAGGAAGTGACGTTTAACACTGTTCTTGACTCCTAATAACATATAAAAAAATGCCAGTAGGTGCTAAACATCCTACCAACATACTATAGACATGCTAAAACATACTAGCAAACACTTAGCTAAGTGCTAAAGAATGATATTACTGCAATTAAATATGAATTTGCTGTAACTCAGGCATGGAATGTCCAATCTGCCCCAAACTTCACACTTTTGATAAGCGTTCTGTCCTGAACACATGACCATGCTTATATTCAGTTACAGTCATAGCGCCACCTGCTGGCAACAGGAAGTGACATGTTTAACACTGTTATGGACTCCTAATAACATATAAAAAAGTGCCAGCAAGTGTTAAACATGCTAACAACATACTAGAAACATGCTAAAACATGCTAGCAAACTCTTAGCCAAGTGCTAAAGCATGCTATTATTGCAATTAAATAGGAATTTGCTGTAACTCAGGCATGGAATGTCCAATCTGCCCCAAACTTCACACTTTTGATAAGAGTCATGGCCTGAACACATCTACATGAGAATGTTCAATTATAGTAATAGCGCCACCAACTGGCAACAGGAAGTGACATGTTTAACACGTTGATGCCGTTCTAGCAACATGTTAAAAATGCCATTGAGTTCTAAACATGCTAGAAACATGTTAAAACATGCTAACAATGCTTAGCTAAGTGCTAAAGCATGCTAATTCAATTAAACATGACTTTGTTGTTACTCAAGAAGGCAATGTCCAATTTGCACCAAACTTCACACGTTTGATAAGAGTTCTGTCCTGAACACACATCCAAGCTCATATTCAGTTATAGTCATAACGCCACCTACTGGCAACAGAAACTGACATGGTTAACACAGTAATGCAGTACTAACCACATAATTATTGTGTACTAAGCATGCTAGAAACACACTAAACATGCTAGCAACACTTAGCTGAGTCATGAAGCATGCTATTATCACCATTATACAAAACATTTTGTAACTGACTTTGACATACTCTTACTATATATACCTCCTTAAATGTACATTTCCCAACCATGCTCTGTCTTCCTAAAGCCACCGAGTGTTGATGGCACGGGTGCGAGGGCCCTTTCATCGCTGCTTGCAGCTTTAATTATTATTATTATTCTTCTTCTTCTTCTCCGCATTTAATTGCATTTTTGAGGGCCTAAACATGCTCGAAAACTCACAAAACTTTGCACACGCGTCAGAACTGGCGAAAATTTACATCTGATATAGGTTTCAGAATTGGACGGGGCAAAATGGCTCGATAGCGCCACCTATAAAAGTTCAACGGAGTGCGCCTCCCGCAACGTTCCACGTACGTGCACGAAATTCGGTACATACATGTAATGACCTAATACCTACAAAAAAGTCTCTTGGAGCATAGCCCTAAACACAACAGGAAGTCAGCCATTTTGAACTTCCTCTCAGATTTTTGTGCAGTTTTTGCCATTTTCAGGCCTCGTACTTTAACGAACTCCTCCTACAGTTTTAATCTGATCATCTTCAAATTTGGTGAGTGTAATCTTAAGGCCTTTGCGATGTTAAATTGCGAAGATCTTGAGTTTTCGTCAAAGGGCGGGTCCTCGGCGGCCTGACAAATTTCGATGTTTCGCCATGAAACAGGAAGTTGCTGTAACTCAGGCATGGAATGTCCAATCTGCCCCAAACTTCACACTTTTGATAAGCGTTCTGTCCTGAACACATGACCATGCTCATATTCAGTTACAGTCATAGCGCCACCTGCTGGCAACAGGAAGTGACATGTTTAACACTGATATGGACTCCTAATAACATATAAAAAAGTGCCAGCAAGTGCTAAACATGCTAACAACATAATAGAAGCATGCTAAAACATGCTAGCAAACTCTTAGCTAAGTGCTAAAGCATGCTATTATTGCAATTAAATAGGAATTTGCTGTAACTCAGGCATGGAATGTCCAATCTGCCCCAAACTTCACACTTTTGATAAGCGTTCTGTCCTGAACACATCTACATGAGAAAATTCAGTTATAGTAATAGCGCCACCTACTGGTAACAGGAAGTGACATGTTTAACACTCTTGTGGTCTCCTAATAACATATAAAAAAGAGCCAACAAGTGCTAAACAGGTTAGCAACATACTAGAAACATGCTAGCAAACACTTAGCTAAGTGCTAAAGCATGCTATTACTGCAATTAAATAGGAATTTGCTGTAACTCAGGCATGTAATGTCCAATCTGCCCCAAACTTCACACATTTGATAAGAATCATGGCCTGAACACATGTCTATGCTCAAATTCAGTTATAGTAATAGCACCACCTACTGGCAACAGGAAGTGACATGTTTAACACTTTGATGCCGTTCTAGCAACATGTTAAAAATGCCATTGAGTTCTATACATGCTAGAAACATGTTAAAACATGCTAGCAGTACTTAGCTAAGTGCTAAACCATGCTAATTCAATGAAACAGGACTTTGTTGTTACTCAAGAAGGCAATGTACAATCTACCCCAAACTTCACACGTTTGATAAGAGTTATCTCTTGAACACATGTCCATGCTCATATTTAGTTATAGTCATAGCGCCACCTGCTGGCAACAGGAAGTGACGTTTAACACTGTTCTTGACTCCTAATAACATATAAAAAAATGCAAGTAGGTGCTAAACATCCTACCAACATACTAGAGACTTGCTAAAACATACTAGCAAACACTTAGCTAAGTGCTAAAGAATGATATTACTGCAATTAAATATGAATTTGCTGTAACTCAGGCAAGGAATGTCCAATCTGCCCCAAACTTCACACTTTTGATAAGCGTTCTGTCCTGAACACATGATCATGCTTACAGTCATAGCGCCACCTGCTGGCAGCAGGAAGTGACATGTTTAACACTGTTATGGACTCTTAATAACATATAAAAAAGTGCCAGCAAGTGCTAAACATGCTAACAACATACTAGAAACATGCTAAAACATGCTAGCAAACTCTTAGCTAAGTGCTAAAGCATGCTATTATTGCAATTAAATAGGAATTTGCTGTAATTCAGGCATGGAATGTCCAATCTGCCCCAAACTTCACACATTTGATAAGAATCATGGCCTGAACACATGTCTATGCTCAAATTCAGTTATAGTAATAGCGCCACCTACTGGCAACAGGAAGTGACATGTTTAACACTTTTATGCCGTTCTAGCAACATGTTAAAAATGCCATTGAGTTCTAAACATGCTAGAAACATGTTAAAACATGCTAACAATGCTTAGCTAAGTGCTAAAGAATGTTAATTCAATGAAACATGACTTTGTTGTTACTCAAGAAGGCAATGTCCAATTTGCACCAAACTTCACACGTTTGATAAGAGTTCTGTCCTGAACACACATCCATGCTCATATTCAGTTATAGCCATAACGCCACCTACTGGCAACAGAAACTGACATGGTTAACACCGTAATGCAGTACTAACCACATAATTATTGTGTACTAAGCATGCTAGAAACAGACTAAACATGCTAGCAACACTTAGCTGAGTCATGAAGCATGCTATTATCACCATTATACAAAACATTTTGTAACTGACTTTGACATACTCTTACTATAAATACCTCCTTAAATGTACATTTCCCAACCATGCTCTGTCTTCCTAAAGCCACCGAGTGTTGATGGCACGGGTGCGAGGGCCCTTTCATCGCTGCTTGCAGCTTTAATTATTATTATTATTATTATTATTATTATTATTATTTTGTCAACCTTTCGGGCACTTTTGGGGCCCTTAACATGCTCGAAAACTCTTGAAATTTTGCACACAGGTGAGAACCCGCGGCCATCAGGGCCGGGCTGAAGCTGGTACCCGGGCGTGGCAGGGGGCCTCGACAGCGCCCCCTGGAACGGGATCCGAACACTTGTCCATAAATCAGACACGCTTGCATGTAATAATATGAAACTCGGTACACATATAGACCTCATCGGGCCGAACAACTTTCGTGCTCTAAGTTTTACGCCAGACCAACAGGAAGTCAGCTATTATGGGTTGTTTGGAAACGCATGCTGTGGAATTTGATGTACTCCTCCTAGGAAATTCATCCATTCGCCTCCAAACTCGGTCGGCATGAAGTCAAGACATTGAGGATGCTAAATTGCGGACGGATTTTTGATATCTCGAACGGTTTGGCCGTGGCAAGGAAACGAATTTATGGCGAATAATTCAAACAGGAATTGTGTTATAACTTCTGCATACATTAACTGATCTTGATGAAACTTCAGCAGTGTGTTAGTTGTAAGAGGCCGATCACATGGATGTGACATTTGTGAGTCAAAGTTATAGCGCCACCAACTGGCAACAGGAAGTGTGTCACTTTCAAAATGCTTTGAAATCACCCTCTTATTTTTACCCGATTTGCTTAAAACTTTATGTGTATAATGTAGACACACGGCAGATGTAGACCTGTGAAAGGATTATTGATATCTTATATACTGTTGCCGTGGCAACGCATTAAACTTTAATATTCTTTTCGAATGCTTTTGAGACTCTTCACATGCTTGAAAATGCATGAAACTCGACAGACACATCACATTTATTATCCAGTAGACATGTGCAAAGTTTCAGAAACGGCCGTGGTGAAATGGCTCATTAGCGCCACCTTGAGTCAAAAATGGGGGCTTAGTTTTTCCTAGAATCACAAAACTTGGTAGGTGTATTGTTCTCATCAAGCCGGACAACTTTCTAATTTACAGTCATAACCTCAGACCACCAGGAAGTCAGATATTTTGGTTTGAATGTGGATTTTCTGGGGAATTTTCTCTCTCTCTCTGTGTGTCTGTGTGTGTGTGTGTGTGGGGGGGGTTATATTCCATTTAATCTTTGTTTTTCAAGGTTTCAGGGGTTTTTGGGGCCCTTAACTTGCTTTAAAACTCTTGAAACTTTTCACACAGGTCAGAACCCACGGTCCTCAGGGCCGGGCTGAAGCTGGTACACGGGCGTGGCAGGGGGGCTCGACAGCGCCCCCTTGGACACGGTCTGAAAAGTTGGTCCATATATCAAACATGCTTGCATGAATTAATATGAAACTCGGTACACATATAGATCTCATCGGGCCGAACAAGTTCCGCACTCTAAGTTATTAGCTCCGCCCAACAGGAAGTCGGCTATTATGGGTTGTTTGGAAAACGCTTGCTGTGGAATGTGAAATACTCCTCCTAGAAAATTCACTGTGTCCCCTCCAAACTTGGTGTACATGTAGTCAAGACTTTGAGGATGCTAAATTGCGGACGGATTTTTGATATCTCGAACGGTTTGGCCGTGGCGAGGAATCGAATTTATGGCGAGAAAAGAGAAACACGAAGTGGAATAAATTCTGCATACATTAACTGATCTTGATGAAACTTCAGCAGTGTGTTCGTGGTAAGAGGCCGATCAGATGGATGTAACTATTGTGAGTCAAAGTTATAGCGCCACCAACTGGCAGCAGGAAGTGTGTCACTTTCAACATGCTTTTGACAAAAGTGGGGGGGTTATTTTTAACTACAGTAAAAAAAAATAGTACGTATATTGTTCTCATCAAGCCGGACAACTTTCTAATTTACATTCATTAGCTCCAGCCATCAGGAAGTCAGATATTTTGGTCTGAATGTGGATTTTTTTGCTAAATCAGCCTCTGAATTTTTAGCCACTCCTCTTAAACTATTTATTTTATTCCCACCAAACTTTTTCAACATGATGAAAATACATTAAATATGCTAAATTGTGAATGGATAATAAATATCTCAAACGGTTTTGCTATAGTGAGGGACTAAAGTAATGTACAAAAAGGAAACTAAAAGCCTCATCTTCTAAAAATGTAATTAAAAACCATTTATTTCTATATAAAAGTATACAAATATCACAACTAAACCCATTTTATTCTTTTTTTTTTTCAATTTAATAATAATTTATAAGTTTAAAAATAGTAATTGTACTATTTAGTCCCATAAAAGTCAAGTCATACATAGGGGTATACTGCCCTCTTGTGTTCAAAATCAGGTAGGCCTATTGTATCTACATAAAAATATACTAGGTTTGTGACGGTGAGAATATTTTACCACTGGTTAATCTATGTGTGACACCGCTGGGGGCTTTTGAATCGCCAACTTAAAAACGAAAGTAAAATATGTTCGTCCGCACTGACATTGATAGTGGTTGAGCGAGCGTTTCAAATGAATTCCTATGGAAGTAGGAATTAACTGAAAAACGTTCACTCTGTTCTGCTCGTTCCTCGCCGTGGATGCGCACCGTTATGAATGCCCGTGCAGCCATGAGCATTTTAGTTTAATTTTACAATTAGCGCCTTTCGGGGGGTGGATTGCTTGAAATTATTTTACAAAAGCACAATGTTGTGTTTTATTGCGACTGTACACACATATAAGTTAACACTTTGCAGTTTGAATGTCGTCCTGTATAATGACGGAGTATGTTTTTATGTGTCCACTCTTCAAATCGCGCCCACGCCACATACACACACACACACACACACACACACACACACACACACACACACACACACGGTTTACTATCTTTGTGGGGACTCTCCATAGACTTAATGGTTTTTATACTGTACAAACTGTATATTCTATCTCCTCACACTAACCCTACCCCTAAACCTACCTATCCCAGAAAACTTTCTGCATTTTTACATTTCCAAAAAAACTCATTCTGTATGATTTATAAGCTTGTTTACCCATGGGGACCTCTATTTAGGTCCCCACTGTGACACGAGTCCCCATGAGTCTGTGTGCATTCAGGTTGAAGTCCCCACCGGGATAGAAAAACATGAACACACATACACACACACACACACACACACACACACACACACACACACACACACACACACACACACACACACACACACACACACACACAAACACACATTCCAGCATTGCAATCTTGACATTGCAGCCTGTTCATTATAGCCTTAATAAAATATAATAATAAAATAGTTAACCTAACATATAAAAATTACACTGCTCTAAATAGTCAGTAGTACAATTCGTACATTCACAGTAAGCACCGCTCCACTGTGATGTTTCAAGCACATTTTTGCGCGTGTGAAGAGGATGATTTTTTCCGTCGATATTGGAACACGAGTGAAGAACAAAGCCTATAATAAAGAATAGTTTAGCATCCAAATACATCGCAAATGCTGAAACATTTTGATTCTAATGAGAGGGTTACGTGAGCCCAACAGTGCTTACTTTCGTTTTTATTTTTACATTAAATTTAAAAGATTTGTTGTGGAATATTTTGAGTGTATCATAAAATCAGAATAAGGTAATAAGGTTTCTGTCTTTTATATATATATATATATATATATATATAAATATAGCTGCGAGCAGCGATGAAGGGCCAAAGCCGGTGGCACCGCCACCCCGGTGCCTTTAGGTAACTAAAGGCACCAGGGTTGCTGTGCCACCGGCTTGGGCCCGTAATCGCTGCTCGCAGCTATATTTTTTTTTTCTTTTTCTTTTTCTTCATTATTTTTTTTTTTTTTTGCCTTTTTTGACACTTTTGGGGCCCTTCACATGCTCAAAAACTCTTGAAACTTTGCACACAGGTCAGAACCTGCGGCCATCAGGGCCGGACTGAAGCTGGTACCCGGGCGTGGCAGGGGGGCTCGACAGCGCCCCCTGCAATGGGGTCCGAAATCTTGGTCCATATATCAAACATGCTTGCATGTAATAATATGAAACTCAGTACACATATAGATCTCATCGGGCCGCACAACTTTCGTGCTCTAAGTTTTACAAAAGCCAAACAGGAAGTCGGTTATTATACGTTGTTTGGAAAACGCATACAATGGAATGTGAAATACTCCTCCTAGGGAATTCATCCGATCGCCGCCAAACTCGTTGTGAATGAAGTCAAGACATTGAGGATGAATTCTTGCGAACAGATTTTTGATATCTCGAACGGTTTGGCCGTGGCAAGGAAACGAATTTATGGCGAATAATGGGACACAGGAAGTGTGTTATAACTTCTGCATACATTATCTGATCTTGCTGAAACTTCAGCAGTGTATTCGTTGTAAGAGGCCGATCATGTGACCTGGGACCTTGTGAGCCAAAGTTATAGCGCCACCAACTGGCAGCAGGAAGTGTGTCACTTTCAAAATGCTTTGAAATCACCCTCTTACTTTTACCCGATTTGCTTCAAACTTTATGTGTATAATGTAAACACACGGCAGATGTAGACCTGTGAAAGGATTATTGATATCTTAGATACTGTTGCCGTGGCAACGCATCAAATTTTAATATTCTTTTCGGATGCGTTTGAGACTCTTAGCATGCTTGAAATTGGATGAAACTCGACAGACACATAACACTTATTAGCCAGTAGACATGTGAAAAGTTTCAGAAACGGGCGTGGCAGGGGGGCTCAACAGCGCCCTCTTGAACAGGGTCTGAAAAACTTGGTTCGTATATCAAACACGCTTGCATGAATTAATATGAAACTCGGTACACATATAGATTTCATCGGGCCGAACAACTTTCCCTCTGTCAAGTTTCACGCCAGCCCAACAGGAAGTCGGCTATTATCGGTTGTTTGGAAAACGCTTGCTGTGGAATGTGATGTACTCCTCCAAGAGAATTCATTCAATCACTTCCAAACTCAGTCAGCATGAAGTCAAGACATTGAGGATGCTAAATTGCGGACGGATTTTTGATATCTCGAACGGTTTGGCCGTGGCGAGGAAACAAATTTATGGCGAGAAAAGAGAGGAGACGAAGTGTTATAACTTCTGCATACATTAACTGATCTTGATGAAACTTTAGCAGTGTGTTCGTGGTAAGAAGCCGATCAGATGGATGTAACTATTGTGAGTCAAAGTTATAGCGCCACCAACTGGCAGCAGGAAGTGTGTCACTTTCAACATGCGTTTGACAAAAGTGGGGGGGTTAGTTTTACCAACAGTTACAAAAATCAGTATATATATTGGTCTCACCGAGCCGGACAACTTTCTAATTTACAGTTATTAGCTCAGAGCAAAAGGAAGTCAGATATTTTGGTTTGAATGTGGATTTTTTGGATATTTCAGACTCTGAGTTTTTAGCTGCATACATTATCTGATCTTGCTGAAACTTCAGCAGTGTATTCGGTACATACATGTAATGACCTAATACCTACAAAAAAGTCTCTTGGAGCATAGCCCTAAACACAACAGGAAGTCAGCCATTTTGAACTTCCTCTCAGATTTTTGTGCAGTTTTTGCCATTTTCAGGCCTCGTACTTTAACGAACTCCTCCTACAGTTTTAATCTGATCATCTTCAAATTTGGTGAGTGTAATCTTAAGGCCTTTGCGACGTTAAATTGCGAAGATCTTGAGTTTTCGTCAAAGGGCGGGTCCTCGGCGGCCTGACAAATTTCGATGTTTCGCCATAAAACAGGAAGTTGCTGTAACTCAGGCATGGAATGTCCAATCTGCCCCAAACTTCACACTTTTGATAAGCGTTCTGTCCTGAACACATGACCATGCTCATATTCAGTTACAGTCATAGCGCCACCTGCTGGCAACAGGAAGTGACATGTTTAACACTGATATGGACTCCTAATAACATATAAAAAAGTGCCAGCAAGTGCTAAACATGCTAACAACATAATAGAAGCATGCTAAAACATGCTAGCAAACTCTTAGCTAAGTGCTAAAGCATGCTATTATTGCAATTAAATAGGAATTTGCTGTAACTCAGGCATGGAATGTTCAATCTGCCCCAAACTTCACACTTTTGATAAGCGTTCTGTCCTGAACACATCTACATGAGAAAATTCAGTTATAGTAATAGCGCCACCTACTGGTAACAGGAAGTGACATGTTTAACACTCTTGTGGTCTCCTAATAACATATAAAAAAGAGCCAACAAGTGCTAAACAGGTTAGCAACATACTAGAAACATGCTAGCAAACACTTAGCTAAGTGCTAAAGCATGCTATTACTGCAATTAAATAGGAATTTGCTGTAACTCAGGCATGTAATGTCCAATCTGCCCCAAACTTCACACATTTGATAAGAATCATGGCCTGAACACATGTCTATGCTCAAATTCAGTTATAGTAATAGCACCACCTACTGGCAACAGGAAGTGACATGTTTAACACTTTGATGCCGTTCTAGCAACATGTTAAAAATGCCATTGAGTTCTATACATGCTAGAAACATGTTAAAACATGCTAGCAGTACTTAGCTAAGTGCTAAACCATGCTAATTCAATGAAACAGGACTTTGTTGTTACTCAAGAAGGCAATGTACAATCTACCCCAAACTTCACACGTTTGATAAGAGTTATCTCTTGAACACATGTCCATGCTCATATTTAGTTATAGTCATAGCGCCACCTGCTGGCAACAGGAAGTGACGTTTAACACTGTTCTTGACTCCTAATAACATATAAAAAAATGCAAGTAGGTGCTAAACATCCTACCAACATACTAGAGACTTGCTAAAACATACTAGCAAACACTTAGCTAAGTGCTAAAGAATGATATTACTGCAATTAAATATGAATTTGCTGTAACTCAGGCAAGGAATGTCCAATCTGCCCCAAACTTCACACTTTTGATAAGCGTTCTGTCCTGAACACATGATCATGCTTACAGTCATAGCGCCACCTGCTGGCAGCAGGAAGTGACATGTTTAACACTGTTATGGACTCCTAATAACATATAAAAAAGTGCCAGCAAGTGCTAAACATGCTAACAACATACTAGAAACATGCTAAAACATGCTAGCAAACTCTTAGCTAAGTGCTAAAGCATGCTATTATTGCAATTAAATAGGAATTTGCTGTAATTCAGGCATGGAATGTCCAATCTGCCCCAAACTTCACACATTTGATAAGAATCATGGCCTGAACACATGTCTATGCTCAAATTCAGTTATAGTAATAGCGCCACCTACTGGCAACAGGAAGTGACATGTTTAACACTTTTATGCCGTTCTAGCAACATGTTAAAAATGCCATTGAGTTCTAAACATGCTAGAAACATGTTAAAACATGCTAACAATGCTTAGCTAAGTGCTAAAGAATGTTAATTCAATGAAACATGACTTTGTTGTTACTCAAGAAGGCAATGTCCAATTTGCACCAAACTTCACACGTTTGGTAAGAGTTCTGTCCTGAACACACATCCATGCTCATATTCAGTTATAGCCATAACGCCACCTACTGGCAACAGAAACTGACATGGTTAACACCGTAATGCAGTACTAACCACATAATTATTGTGTACTAAGCATGCTAGAAACAGACTAAACATGCTAGCAACACTTAGCTGAGTCATGAAGCATGCTATTATCACCATTATACAAAACATTTTGTAACTGACTTTGACATACTCTTACTATATATACCTCCTTAAATGTACATTTCCCAACCATGCTCTGTCTTCCTAAAGCCACCGAGTGTTGATGGCACGGGTGCGAGGGCCCTTTCATCGCTGCTTGCAGCTTTAATTATTAGGGCCCGAGCACCGATGGTGTGAGGACCCTCTTGGAATTGCTCTGTTTATTATTATTATTATTAGGGCCCGAGCACCGATGGTGTGAGGACCCTCTTGGAATTGCTCTGTTTATTATTATTATTATTATTATTATTATTATTATTCTTCTCCGCATTGAATTGCATTTTTGAGGGCCTAAACATATGCGAAAACTCACGAAACTTTGCACACGCGTCAGAACTGGCGAAAATTTACATCTGATATAGGTTTCAGAATTGGACGGGGCAAAACGGCTCGATAGCGCCACCTATAAAAGTTCAACGGAGTGCGCCTCCCGCAACGTTCCACGTACGTGCACGAAATTCGGTACATACATGTAATGACCTAATACCTACAAAAAAGTCTCTTGGAGCATAGCCCTAAACCCAACAGGAAGTCAGCCATTTTGAACTTCCTCCCAGATTTTTGTGCAGTTTTTGACATTTTCAGGCCTCGTACTTTAACGAACTCCTCCTACAGTTTTAATCTGATCATCTTCAAATTTGGTGAGTGTAATCTTAAGGCCTTTGCGACGTTAAATTGCGAAGATCTTGAGTTTTCGTCGAAGGGCGGGTCCTCGGCGGCCTGACAAATTTTGATGTTTCGCCATGAAACAGGAAGTTGCTGTAACTCAGGCATGGAATGTCCAATCTGCCCCAAACTTCATACGTTTGATAAGAGTTCTGTCCTGAACACATGACCATGCTCATATTCAGTTATAGTCATAGCGCCACCTGCTGGCAACAGGAAGTGACATGTTTAACACTGTTATGGACTCCTAATAACATATAAAAAAGTGCCAGCAAGTGCTAAACATGCTAACAACATACTAGAAGCATGCTAAAACATGCTAGCAAACTCTTAGCTAAGTGCTAAAGCATGCTATTATTGCAATTAAATAGGAATTTGCTGTAACTCAGGCATGGAATGTCCAATCTGCCCCAAACTTCACACTTTTGATAAGCGTTCTGTCCTGAACATATCTACATGAGAATATTCAGTTATAGTAATAGCGCCACCTACTGGTAACAGGAAGTGTCATGTTTAACACGTTGATGCCATTCTAGCAACATGTTAAAAATGCCATTGACTTCTAAACATGCTAGAAACATGTTAAAACATACTAGCAATACTTAGCTAAGTGCTAAAGCATGCTAATTCAATGAAACAGGATGTTGTTGTTACTCAAGAAGGCAATGTCCAATCTGCGCCAAACTTCACACTTTTAATAATCGTTCTGTCCTGAACACATGACCATGCTCATATTCAGTTATAGTCATAGCGCCACCTGCTGGCAACAGGAAGTGACATGTTTAACACTGTTATGGACTCCTAATAACATATAAAAAAGTGCCAGCAAGTGCTAAACATGCTAACAACATACTAGAAACATGTTAAAACATACTAGCAATACTTAGCTAAGTGCTAAAGCATGCTAATTCAATGAAACAGGACTTTGTTGTTACTCAAGAAGGCAATGTACAATCTACCCCAAACGTCACACGTTTGATAAGAGTTATCTCTTGAACACATGTCCATGCTCATATTTAGTTATAGTCATAGCGCCACCTGCTGGCAACAGGAAGTGACGTTTAACACTGTTCTTGACTCCTAATAACATATAAAAAAATGCCAGTAGGTGCTAAACATCCTAACAACATACTATAGACATGCTAAAACATACTAGCAAACACTTAGCTAAGTGCTAAAGAATGATATTACTGCAATTAAATATGAATTTGCTGTAACTCAGGCATGGAATGTCCAATCTGCCCCAAACTTCACACTTTTGATAAGCGTTCTGTCCGGAACACATGACCATGCTTATATTCAGTTACAGTCATAGCGCCACCTGCTGGCAACAGGAAGTGACATGTTTAACACTGTTATGGACTCCTAATAACATATAAAAAAGTGCCAGCAAGTGTTAAACATGCTAACAACATACTAGAAACATGCTAAAACATGCTAGCAAACTCTTAGCCAAGTGCTAAAGCATGCTATTATTGCAATTAAATAGGAATTTGCTGTAACTCAGGCATGGAATGTCCAATCTGCCCCAAACTTCACACTTTTGATAAGAGTCATGGCCTGAACACATCTACATGAGAATGTTCAATTATAGTAATAGCGCCACCAACTGGCAACAGGAAGTGACATGTTTAACACGTTGATGCCGTTCTAGCAACATGTTAAAAATGCCATTGAGTTCTAAACATGCTAGAAACATGTTAAAACATGCTAACAATGCTTAGCTAAGTGCTAAAGCATGCTAATTCAATGAAACATGACTTTGTTGTTACTCAAGAAGGCAATGTCCAATTTGCACCAAACTTCACACGTTTGATAAGAGTTCTGTCCTGAACACACATCCAAGCTCATATTCAGTTATAGTCATAACGCCACCTACTGGCAACAGAAACTGACATGGTTAACACAGTAATGCAGTACTAACCACATAATTATTGTGTACTAAGCATGCTAGAAACACACTAAACATGCTAGCAACACTTAGCTGAGTCATGAAGCATGCTATTATCACCATTATACAAAACATTTTGTAACTGACTTTGACATACTCTTACTATATATACCTCCTTAAATGTACATTTCCCAACCATGCTCTGTCTTCCTAAAGCCACCAAGTGTTGATGGCACGGGTGCGAGGGCCCTTTCATCGCTGCTTGCAGCTTTAATTAGGGCCCGAGCACCGATGGTGTGAGGACCCTCTTGGAATTGCTCTGTTTATTATTATTATTATTATTATTATTATTATTCTTCTTCTCCGCATTGAATTGCATTTTTGAGGGCCTAAACATGCTCGAAAACTCACGAAACTTTGCACACGCGTCAGAACTGGCGAAAATTTACATCTGATATAGGTTTAAGAATTGGACGGGGCAAAATGGCTCGATAGCGCCACCTATAAAAGTTCAACGGAGTGCGCCTCCCGCAACGTTCCACGTACGTGCACGAAATTCGGTACATACGTGTAATGACCTAATACCTACAAAAAAGTCTCTTGAAGCATAGCCCTAAACACAACAGGAAGTCAGCCATTTTGAACTTCCTCTCAGATTTTTGTGCAGTTTTTGCCATTTTCAGGCCTCGTACTTTAACGAACTCCTCCTACAGTTTTAATCTGATCATCTTCAAATTTGGTGAGTGTAATCTTAAGGCCTTTGCGACGTTAAATTGCGAAGATCTTGAGTTTTCGTCAAAGGGCGGGTCCTCGGCGGCCTGACAAATTTCGATGTTTCGCCATGAAACAGGAAGTTGCTGTAACTCAGGCATGGAATGTCCAATCTGCCCCAAACTTCACACTTTTGATAAGCATTCTGTCCTGAACACATGACCATGCTCATATTCAGTTACAGTCATAGCGCCACCTGCTGGCAACAGGAAGTGACATGTTTAACACTGTTATGGACTCCTAATAACATATAAAAAAGTGCCAGCAAGTGCTAAACATGCTAACAACATACTAGAAGCATGCTAAAACATGCTAGCAAACTCTTAGCTAAGTGCTAAAGCATGCTATTATTGCAATTAAATAGGAATTTGCTGTAACCCAGGCATGGAATGTCCAATCTGCCCCAAACTTCACACGTTTGATAAGAATCATGGCCTGAACACATGTCTATGCTCAAATTCAGTTATAGTAATAGCGCCACCTACTGGTAACAGGAAGTGTCATGTTTAACACGTTGATGCCATTCTAGCAACATGTTAAAAATGCCATTGAGTTCTAAACATGTTAGAAACATATTAAAACATGCTAGCAATACTTAGCTAAGTGCTAAAGCATGCTAATTCAATGAAACAGGACTTTGTTGTTACTCAAGAAGGCAATGTACAATCTACCCCAAACTTCACACGTTTGATAAGAGTTATCTTTTGAACACATGTCCATGCTCATATTTAGTTATAGTCATAGCGCCACCTGCTGGCAAAAGGAAGGGATGTTTAACACTGTTCTTGACTCCTAATAACATATAAAAAAATGCCAGTAGGTGCTAAACATCCTACCAACATACTAGAGACATGATAAAACATACTAGCAAACACTTAGCTAAGTGCTAAAGAATGATATTACTGCAATTAAATATGAATTTGCTGTAACTCAGGCATGGAATGTCCAATCTGCCCCAAACTTCACACTTTTGATAAGCGTTCTGTCCTGAACACATGACCATGCTTATATTCAGTTACAGACATAGCGCCACCTGCTGGCAACAGGAAGTGACATGTTTAACACTGTTATGGACTCCTAATAACATATAAAAAAGTGCCAGCAAGTTTTAAACATGCTAACAACATATTATAAACATGCTAAAACATGCTAGCAAACTCTTAGCTAAGTGCTAAAGCATGCTATTATTGCAATTAAATAGGCATTTGCTGTAACTCAGGCATGGAATGTCCAATCTGCCCCAAACTTCACACTTTTGATAAGAGTCATGGCCTGAATACATCTACATGAGAATGTTCATTTATAGTAATAGCGCCACCTACTGGCAACAGGAAGTGACATGTTTAACACGTTGATGCCGTTCTAGCAACATGTTAAAAATGCCATTGAGTTCTAAACATGCTAGAAACATGTTAAAACATGCTAACAATGCTTAGCTAAGTGCTAAAGAATGCTAATTCAATGAAACATGACTTTTTTGTTACTCAAGAAGGCAATTTCCAATTTGCACCAAACTTCACACGTTTGATAAGAGTTCTGTCCTGAACACACATCCATGCTCATATTCAGCAATAGTCATAACGCCACCTATTGGCAACAGAAACTGACATGGTTAACACAGTAATGCAGTACTAACCACATAATTATTGTGTACTAAGCATGCTAGAAACAGACTAAACATGCTAGCAACACTTAGCTGAGTCATGAAGCATGCTATTATCACCATTATACAAAACATTTTGTTACTAACTTTGTCATACTCTTACTATATATACCTCCTTAAATGTACATTTCCCAACCATGCTCTGTCTTCCTAAAGCCACCGAGTGTTGATGGCACGGGTGCGAGGGCCCTTTCATCGCTGCTTGCAGCTTTAATTAGGGCCCGAGCACCGATGGTGTGAGGACCCTCTTGGAATTGCTCTGTTTATTATTATTATTATTATTATTATTATTATTCTTCTTCTCCGCATTGAATTGCATTTTTGAGGGCCTAAACATGCGCGAAAACTCACGAAACTTTGCACACGCGTCAGAACTGGCGAAAATTTACATCTGATATAGGTTTCAGAATTGGACGGGGCAAAACGGCTCGATAGCGCCACCTATAAAAGTTCAACGGAGTGCGCCTCCCGCAACGTTCCACGTACGTGCACGAAATTCGGTACATACATGTAATGACCTAATACCTACAAAAAAGTCTCTTGGAGCATAGCCCTAAACACAACAGGAAGTCAGCCATTTTCAACTTCCTCTCAGATTTTTGTGCAGTTTTTGCCATTTTCAGGCCTCGTACTTTAACGAACTCCTCCTACAGTTTTAATCTGATCATCTTCAAATTTGGTGAGTGTAATCTTAAGGCCTTTGCGACGTTAAATTGCGAAGATCTTGAGTTTTCGTCGAAGGGCGGGTCCTCGGCGGCCTGACAAATTTCGATGTTTCGCCATGAAACAGGAAGTTGCTGTAACTCAGGCATGGAATGTCCAATCTGCCCCAAACTTCACACGTTTGATAAGAGTTCTGTCCTGAACACATGACCATGCTCATATTCAGTTACAGTCATAGCGCCACCTGCTGGCAACAGGAAGTGACATGTTTAACACTGTTATGGACTCCTAATAACATATAAAAAAGTGCCAGCAAGTGCTAAACATGCTAACAACATACTAGAAGCATGCTAAAACATGCTAGCAAACTCTTAGCTAAGTGCTAAAGCATGCTATTATTGCAATTAAATAGGAATTTGCTGTAACTCAGGCATGGAATGTCCAATCTGCCCCAAACTTCACACTTTTGATAAGCGTTCTGTCCTGAACATATCTACATGAGAATATTCAGTTATAGTAATAGCGCCACCTACTGGTAACAGGAAGTGTCATGTTTAACACGTTGATGCCATTCTAGCAACATGTTAAAAATGCCATTGACTTCTAAACATGCTAGAAACATGTTAAAACATACTAGCAATACTTAGCTAAGTGCTAAAGCATGCTAATTCAATGAAACAGGATGTTGTTGTTACTCAAGAAGGCAATGTCCAATCTGCGCCAAACTTCACACTTTTAATAAACGTTCTGTCCTGAACACATGACCATGCTCATATTCAGTTATAGTCATAGCGCCACCTGCTGGCAACAGGAAGTGACATGTTTAACACTGTTATGGACTCCTAATAACATATAAAAAAGTGCCAGCAAGTGCTAAACATGCTAACAACATACTAGAAGCATGCTAAAACATGCTAGCAAACTCTTAGCTAAGTGCTAAAGCATGCTATTATTGCAATTAAATAGGAATTTGCTGTAACTCAGGCATGGAATGTCCAATCTGCCCCAAACTTCACACTTTTGATAAGCGTTCTGTCCTGAACATATCTACATGAGAATATTCAGTTATAGTAATAGCGCCACCTACTGGTAACAGGAAGTGTCATGTTTAACACGTTGATGCCATTCTAGCAACATGTTAAAAATGCCATTGACTTCTAAACATGCTAGAAACATGTTAAAACATACTAGCAATACTTAGCTAAGTGCTAAAGCATGCTAATTCAATGAAACAGGATGTTGTTGTTACTCAAGAAGGCAATGTCCAATCTGCGCCAAACTTCACACTTTTAATAAACGTTCTGTCCTGAACACATGACCATGCTCATATTCAGTTATAGTCATAGCGCCACCTGCTGGCAACAGGAAGTGACATGTTTAACACTGTTATGGACTCCTAATAACATATAAAAAAGTGCCAGCAAGTGCTAAACATGCTAACAACATACTAGAAGCATGCTAAAACATACTAGCAAACACTTAGCTAAGTGCTAAAGAATGATATTACTGCAATTAAATATGAATTTGCTGTAACTCAGGCATGGAATGTCCAATCTGCCCCAAACTTCACACTTTTGATAAGCGTTCTGTCCTGAACACATGACCATGCTTATATTCAGTTACAGTCATAGCGCCACCTGCTGGCAACAGGAAGTGACATGTTTAACACTGTTATGGACTCCTAATAACATATAAAAAAGTGCCAGCAAGTGTTAAACATGCTAACAACATACTAGAAACATGCTAAAACATGCTAGCAAACTCTTAGCCAAGTGCTAAAGCATGCTATTATTGCAATTAAATAGGAATTTGCTGTAACTCAGGCATGGAATGTCCAATCTGCCCCAAACTTCACACTTTTGATAAGAGTCATGGCCTGAACACATCTACATGAGAATGTTCAATTATAGTAATAGCGCCACCAACTGGCAACAGGAAGTGACATGTTTAACACGTTGATGCCGTTCTAGCAACATGTTAAAAATGCCATTGAGTTCTAAACATGCTAGAAACATGTTAAAACATGCTAACAATGCTTAGCTAAGTGCTAAAGCATGCTAATTCAATGAAACATGACTTTGTTGTTACTCAAGAAGGCAATGTCCAATTTGCACCAAACTTCACACGTTTGATAAGAGTTCTGTCCTGAACACACATCCAAGCTCATATTCAGTTATAGTCATAACGCCACCTACTGGCAACAGAAACTGACATGGTTAACACAGTAATGCAGTACTAACCACATAATTATTGTGTACTAAGCATGCTAGAAACACACTAAACATGCTAGCAACACTTAGCTGAGTCATGAAGCATGCTATTATCACCATTATACAAAACATTTTGTAACTGACTTTGACATACTCTTACTATATATACCTCCTTAAATGTACATTTCCCAACCATGCTCTGTCTTCCTAAAGCCACCGAGTGTTGATGGCACGGGTGCGAGGGCCCTTTCATCGCTGCTTGCAGCTTTAATTATTATTATTATTCTTCTTCTCCGCATTGAATTGCATTTTTGAGGGCCTAAACATGCGCGAAAACTCACGAAACTTTGCACACGCGTCAGAACTGGCGAAAATTTACATCTGATATAGGTTTCAGAATTGGACGGGGCAAAACGGCTCGATAGCGCCACCTATAAAAGTTCAACGGAGTGCGCCTCCCGCAACGTTCCACGTACGTGCACGAAATTCGGTACATACATGTAATGACCTAATACCTACAAAAAAGTCTCTTGGAGCATAGCCCTAAACCCAACAGGAAGTCAGCCATTTTGAACTTCCTCCCAGATTTTTGTGCAGTTTTTGACATTTTCAGGCCTCATACTTTAACGAACTCCTCCTACAGTTTTAATCTGATCATCTTCAAATTTGGTGAGTGTAATCTTAAGGCCTTTGCGACGTTAAATTGCGAAGATCTTGAGTTTTCGTCGAAGGGCGGGTCCTCGGCGGCCTGACAAATTTTGATGTTTCGCCATGAAACAGGAAGTTGCTGTAACTCAGGCATGGAATGTCCAATCTGCCCCAAACTTCATACGTTTGATAAGAGTTCTGTCCTGAACACATGACCATGCTCATATTCAGTTATAGTCATAGCGCCACCTGCTGGCAACAGAAAGTGACATGTTTAACACTGTTATGGACTCCTAATAACATATAAAAAAGTGCCAGCAAGTGCTAAACATGCTAACAACATACTAGAAGCATGCTAAAACATGCTAGCAAACTCTTAGCTAAGTGCTAAAGCATGCTATTATTGCAATTAAATAGGAATTTGCTGTAACTCAGGCATGGAATGTCCAATCTGCCCCAAACTTCACACTTTTGATAAGCGTTCTGTCCTGAACATATCTACATGAGAATATTCAGTTATAGTAATAGCGCCACCTACTGGTAACAGGAAGTGTCATGTTTAACACGTTGATGCCATTCTAGCAACATGTTAAAAATGCCATTGACTTCTAAACATGCTAGAAACATGTTAAAACATACTAGCAATACTTAGCTAAGTGCTAAAGCATGCTAATTCAATGAAACAGGATGTTGTTGTTACTCAAGAAGGCAATGTCCAATCTGCGCCAAACTTCACACTTTTAATAAACGTTCTGTCCTGAACACATGACCATGCTCATATTCAGTTATAGTCATAGCGCCACCTGCTGGCAACAGGAAGTGACATGTTTAACACTGTTATGGACTCCTAATAACATATAAAAAAGTGCCAGCAAGTGCTAAACATGCTAACAACATACTAGAAGCATGCTAAAACATGCTAGCAAACTCTTAGCTAAGTGCTAAAGCATGCTATTATTGCAATTAAATAGGAATTTGCTGTAACTCAGGCATGGAATGTCCAATCTGCCCCAAACTTCACACTTTTGATAAGCGTTCTGTCCTGAACATATCTACATGAGAATATTCAGTTATAGTAATAGCGCCACCTACTGGTAACAGGAAGTGTCATGTTTAACACGTTGATGCCATTCTAGCAACATGTTAAAAATGCCATTGACTTCTAAACATGCTAGAAACATGTTAAAACATACTAGCAATACTTAGCTAAGTGCTAAAGCATGCTAATTCAATGAAACAGGATGTTGTTGTTACTCAAGAAGGCAATGTCCAATCTGCGCCAAACTTCACACTTTTAATAAACGTTCTGTCCTGAACACATGACCATGCTCATATTCAGTTATAGTCATAGCGCCACCTGCTGGCAACAGGAAGTGACATGTTTAACACTGTTATGGACTCCTAATAACATATAAAAAAGTGCCAGCAAGTGCTAAACATGCTAACAACATACTAGAAGCATGCTAAAACATGCTAGCAAACTCTTAGCTAAGTGCTAAAGCATGCTATTATTGCAATTAAATAGGAATTTGCTGTAACTCAGGCATGGAATGTCCAATCTGCCCCAAACTTCACACTTTTGATAAGCGTTCTGTCCTGAACATATCTACATGAGAATATTCAGTTATAGTAATAGCGCCACCTGCTGGCAACAGGAAGTGACGTTTAACACTGTTCTTGACTCCTAATAACATATAAAAAAATGCCAGTAGGTGCTAAACATCCTACCAACATACTATAGACATGCTAAAACATACTAGCAAACACTTAGCTAAGTGCTAAAGAATGATATTACTGCAATTAAATATGAATTTGCTGTAACTCAGGCATGGAATGTCCAATCTGCCCCAAACTTCACACTTTTGATAAGCGTTCTGTCCTGAACACATGACCATGCTTATATTCAGTTACAGTCATAGCGCCACCTGCTGGCAACAGGAAGTGACATGTTTAACACTGTTATGGACTCCTAATAACATATAAAAGAGTGCCAGCAAGTGTTAAACATGCTAACAACATACTAGAAACATGCTAAAACATGCTAGCAAACTCTTAGCCAAGTGCTAAAGCATGCTATTATTGCAATTAAATAGGAATTTGCTGTAACTCAGGCATGGAATGTCCAATCTGCCCCAAACTTCACACTTTTGATAAGAGTCATGGCCTGAACACATCTACATGAGAATGTTCAATTATAGTAATAGCGCCACCAACTGGCAACAGGAAGTGACATGTTTAACACGTTGATGCCGTTCTAGCAACATGTTAAAAATGCCATTGAGTTCTAAACATGCTAGAAACATGTTAAAACATGCTAACAATGCTTAGCTAAGTGCTAAAGCATGCTAATTCAATGAAACATGACTTTGTTGTTACTCAAGAAGGCAATGTCCAATTTGCACCAAACTTCACACGTTTGATAAGAGTTCTGTCCTGAACACACATCCAAGCTCATATTCAGTTATAGTCATAACGCCACCTACTGGCAACAGAAACTGACATGGTTAACACAGTAATGCAGTACTAACCACATAATTATTGTGTACTAAGCATGCTAGAAACACACTAAACATGCTAGCAACACTTAGCTGAGTCATGAAGCATGCTATTATCACCATTATACAAAACATTTTGTAACTGACTTTGACATACTCTTACTATATATACCTCCTTAAATGTACATTTCCCAACCATGCTCTGTCTTCCTAAAGCCACCGAGTGTTGATGGCACGGGTGCGAGGGCCCTTTCATCGCTGCTTGCAGCTTTAATTAGGGCCCGAGCACCGATGGTGTGAGGACCCTCTTGGAATTGCTCTGTTTATTATTATTATTATTATTATTATTATTCTTCTTCTCCGCATTGAATTGCATTTTTGAGGGCCTAAACATGCTCGAAAACTCACGAAACTTTGCACACGCGTCAGAACTGGCGAAAATTTACATCTGACATAGGTTTCAGAATTGGACGGGGCAAAATGGCTCGATAGCGCCACCTATAAAAGTTCAACGGAGTGCGCCTCCCGCAACATTCCACGTACGTGCACGAAATTCGGTACATACATGTAATGACCTAATACCTACAAAAAAGTCTCTTGGAGCATAGCCCTAAACACAACAGGAAGTCAGCCATTTTGAACTTCCTCTCAGATTTTTGTGCAGTTTTTGCCATTTTCAGGCCTCGTACTTTAACGAACTCCTCCTACAGTTTTAATCTGATCATCTTCAAATTTGGTGAGTGTAATCTTAAGGCCTTTGCGACGTTAAATTGCGAAGATCTTGAGTTTTCGTCAAAGGGCGGGTCCTCGGCGGCCTTACAAATTTCGATGTTTCGCCATGAAACAGGAAGTTGCTGTAACTCAGGCATGGAATGTCCAATCTGCCCCAAACTTCACACGTTTGATAAGAGTTCTGCCCTGAACACATGGCCATGCTCATATTCAGTTATAGTCATAGCGCCACCTGCTGGCAACAGGAAGTGACATGTTTAACACTGTTATGGACTCCTAATAACATATAAAAAAGTGCCAGCAAGTGCTAAACATGCTAACAACATACTAGAAGCATGCTAAAACATGCTAGCAAACTCTTAGCTAAGTGCTAAAGCATGCATATTATTGCAATTAAATAGGAATTTGCTGTAACTCAGGAATGGAATTTCCAATCTGCCCCAAACTTCACACTTTTGATAAGCGTTCTGTCCTGAACACATCTACATGAGAATATTCAGTTATAGTAATAGCGCCACCTACTGGCAACAGGAAGTGTCATGTTTAACACGTTGATGCCATTCTAGCAACATGTTAAAAATGCCATTGAGGTCTAAACATGCTAGAAACATGTTAAAACATGCTAGCTTATGTTAAAACATGCTAGCAATACTTAGCTAAGTGGTAAAGCATGCTAATTCAATGAAACAGGATGTTGTTGTTACTCAAGAAGGCAATGTCCAATCTGCGCCAAACTTCACACTTTTAATAAACGTTCTGTCCTGAACACATGACCATGCTCATATTCAGTTACAGTCATAGTGCCACCTGCTGGCAACAGGAAGTGACATGTTAAACACTGTTGTGGACATATAAAAACATATAAAAAAAGTGCCAGCAAGTGCTAAACATGCTAACAACATACTAGAAACATGCTAAAACATGCTAGCAAACTCTTAGCTAAGTGCTAAAGCAGGCTATTGCTGCAATTAAATAGGAATTTGCTGTTACACAGGCATGGAATGTCCAATCTGCCCCAAACTTCACACGTTTGATAAGAGTCATGGCCTGAACACATCTACATGAGAATATTCAGTTATAGTAATAGCGCCACCTGCTGTCAACAGGAAATGACATGTTTAACACTGTTGTGGTCTCCTAATAACATATAAAAAAGAGCCAGCAAGTGCTAAACAGGTTAGCAACATACTAGAAACATGCTAGCAAACACTTAGCTAAGTGCTAAAGCATGCTATTACTGCAATTAAATAGGAATTTGCTGTAACTCAGGCATGGAATGTCCAATCTGCCCCAAACTTCACACGTTTGATAAGAATCATGGCCTGAACACATGTCTATGCTCAAATTCAGTTATAGTTATAGCGCCACCTACTGGCAACAGGAAGTGACATGTTTAACACGTTGATGCCGTTCTAGCAACATGTTAAAAATGCCATTGAGTTCTAAACATGCTAGAAACATGTTAAAACATGCTAGCAATACTTAGCTAAGTGCTAAAGCATGCTAATTCAATGAAACAGGACTTTGTTGTTACTCAAGAAGGCAATGTACAATCTACCCCAAACTTCACACGTTTGATAAGAGTTATCTCTTGAACACATGTCCATGCTCATATTTAGTTATAGTCATAGCGCCACCTGCTGGCAACAGGAAGTGACGTTTAACATTGTTCTTGACTCCTAATAACATATAAAAAAATGCCAGTAGGTGCTAAACATCCTACCAACATACTAGAGACATGCTAAAACATACTAGCAAACACTTAGCTAAGTGCTAAAGAATGATATTACTGTAATTAGGGCCCGAGCACCGATGGTGTGAGGACCCTCTTGGAATTGCTCTGTTTATTATTATTATTAGGGCCCGAGCACCGATGGTGTGAGGACCCTCTTGGAATTGCTCTGTTTATTATTATTATTATTATTATTCTTCTTCTTCTTCTTCTCCGCATTGAATTGCATTTTTGAGGGCCTAAACATGCTCGAAAACTCACGAAACTTTGCACACGCGTCAGAACTGGCGAAAATTTACATCTGATATAGGTTTAAGAATTGGACGGGGCAAAATGGCTCGATAGCGCCACCTATAAAAGTTCAACGGAGTGCGCCTCCCGCAACGTTCCACGTACGTGCACGAAATTCGGTACATACGTGTAATGACCTAATACCTACAAAAAAGTCTCTTGAAGCATAGCCCTAAACACAACAGGAAGTCAGCCATTTTGAACTTCCTCTCAGATTTTTGTGCAGTTTTTGCCATTTTCAGGCCTCGTACTTTAACGAACTCCTCCTACAGTTTTAATCTGATCATCTTCAAATTTGGTGAGTGTAATCTTAAGGCCTTTGCGACGTTAAATTGCGAAGATCTTGAGTTTTCGTCAAAGGGCGGGTCCTCGGCGGCCTGACAAATTTCGATGTTTCGCCATGAAACAGGAAGTTGCTGTAACTCAGGCATGGAATGTCCAATCTGCCCCAAACTTCACACTTTTGATAAGCATTCTGTCCTGAACACATGACCATGCTCATATTCAGTTACAGTCATAGCGCCACCTGCTGGCAACAGGAAGTGACATGTTTAACACTGTTATGGACTCCTAATAACATATAAAAAAGTGCCAGCAAGTGCTAAACATGCTAACAACATACTAGAAGCATGCTAAAACATGCTAGCAAACTCTTAGCTAAGTGCTAAAGCATGCTATTATTGCAATTAAATAGGAATTTGCTGTAACCCAGGCATGGAATGTCCAATCTGCCCCAAACTTCACACGTTTGATAAGAATCATGGCCTGAACACATGTCTATGCTCAAATTCAGTTATAGTAATAGCGCCACCTACTGGTAACAGGAAGTGTCATGTTTAACACGTTGATGCCATTCTAGCAACATGTTAAAAATGCCATTGAGTTCTAAACATGTTAGAAACATATTAAAACATGCTAGCAATACTTAGCTAAGTGCTAAAGCATGCTAATTCAATGAAACAGGACTTTGTTGTTACTCAAGAAGGCAATGTACAATCTACCCCAAACTTCACACGTTTGATAAGAGTTATCTCTTGAACACATGTCCATGCTCATATTTAGTTATAGTCATAGCGCCACCTGCTGGCAACAGGAAGGGATGTTTAACACTGTTCTTGACTCCTAATAACATATAAAAAAATGCCAGTAGGTGCTAAACATCCTACCAACATACTAGAGACATGCTAAAACATACTAGCAAACACTTAGCTAAGTGCTAAAGAATGATATTACTGCAATTAAATATGAATTTGCTGTAACTCAGGCATGGAATGTCCAATCTGCCCCAAACTTCACACTTTTGATAAGCGTTCTGTCCTGAACACATGACCATGCTTATATTCAGTTACAGACATAGCGCCACCTGCTGGCAACAGGAAGTGACATGTTTAACACTGTTATGGACTCCTAATAACATATAAAAAAGTGCCAGCAAGTTTTAAACATGCTAACAACATATTATAAACATGCTAAAACATGCTAGCAAACTCTTAGCTAAGTGCTAAAGCATGCTATTATTGCAATTAAATAGGAATTTGCTGTAACTCAGGCATGGAATGTCCAATCTGCCCCAAACTTCACACTTTTGATAAGAGTCATGGCCTGAATACATCTACATGAGAATGTTCATTTATAGTAATAGCGCCACCTACTGGCAACAGGAAGTGACATGTTTAACACGTTGATGCCGTTCTAGCAACATGTTAAAAATGCCATTGAGTTCTAAACATGCTAGAAACATGTTAAAACATGCTAACAATGCTTAGCTAAGTGCTAAAGAATGCTAATTCAATGAAACATGACTTTTTTGTTACTCAAGAAGGCAATTTCCAATTTGCACCAAACTTCACACGTTTGATAAGAGTTCTGTCCTGAACACACATCCATGCTCATATTCAGCAATAGTCATAACGCCACCTATTGGCAACAGAAACTGACATGGTTAACACAGTAATGCAGTACTAACCACATAATTATTGTGTACTAAGCATGCTAGAAACAGACTAAACATGCTAGCAACACTTAGCTGAGTCATGAAGCATGCTATTATCACCATTATACAAAACATTTTGTTACTAACTTTGACATACTCTTACTATATATACCTCCTTAAATGTACATTTCCCAACCATGCTCTGTCTTCCTAAAGCCACCGAGTGTTGATGGCACGGGTGCGAGGGCCCTTTCATCGCTGCTTGCAGCTTTAATTAGGGCCCGAGCACCGATGGTGTGAGGACCCTCTTGGAATTGCTCTGTTTATTATTATTATTATTATTATTATTATTATTCTTCTTCTCCGCATTGAATTGCATTTTTGAGGGCCTAAACATGCGCGAAAACTCACGAAACTTTGCACACGCGTCAGAACTGGCGAAAATTTACATCTGATATAGGTTTCAGAATTGGACGGGGCAAAACGGCTCGATAGCGCCACCTATAAAAGTTCAACGGAGTGCGCCTCCCGCAACGTTCCACGTACGTGCACGAAATTCGGTACATACATGTAATGACCTAATACCTACAAAAAAGTCTCTTGGAGCATAGCCCTAAACCCAACAGGAAGTCAGCCATTTTGAACTTCCTCCCAGATTTTTGTGCAGTTTTTGCTATTTTCAGGCCTCATACTTTAACGAACTCCTCCTACAGTTTTAATCTGATCATCTTCAAATTTGGTGAGTGTAATCTTAAGGCCTTTGCGACGTTAAATTGCGAAGATCTTGAGTTTTCGTCGAAGGGCGGGTCCTCGGCGGCCTGACAAATTTTGATGTTTCGCCATGAAACAGGAAGTTGCTGTAACTCAGGCATGGAATGTCCAATCTGCCCCAAACTTCATACGTTTGATAAGAGTTCTGTCCTGAACACATGACCATGCTCATATTCAGTTATAGTCATAGCGCCACCTGCTGGCAACAGGAAGTGACATGTTTAACACTGTTATGGACTCCTAATAACATATAAAAAAGTGCCAGCAAGTGTTAAACATGCTAACAACATACTAGAAGCATGCTAAAACATGCTAGCAAACTCTTAGCTAAGTGTTAAAGCATGCTATTATTGCAATTAAATAGGAATTTGCTGTAACTCAGGCATGGAATGTCCAATCTGCCCCAAACTTCACACTTTTGATAAGCGTTCTGTCCTGAACATATCTACATGAGAATATTCAGTTATAGTAATAGCGCCACCTACTGGTAACAGGAAGTGTCATGTTTAACACGTTGATGCCATTCTAGCAACATGTTAAAAATGCCATTGACTTCTAAACATGCTAGAAATATGTTAAAACATACTAGCAATACTTAGCTAAGTGCTAAAGCATGCTAATTCAATGAAACAGGATGTTGTTGTTACTCAAGAAGGCAATGTCCAATCTGCGCCAAACTTCACACTTTTAATAAACGTTCTGTCCTGAACACATGACCATGCTCATATTCAGTTATAGTCATAGCGCCACCTGCTGGCAACAGGAAGTGACATGTTTAACACTGTTATGGACTCCTAATAACATATAAAAAAGTGCCAGCAAGTGCTAAACATGCTAACAACATACTAGAAGCATGCTAAAACATGCTAGCAAACTCTTAGCTAAGTGCTAAAGCATGCTATTATTGCAATTAAATAGGAATTTGCTGTAACTCAGGCATGGAATGTCCAATCTGCC
This sequence comes from Scardinius erythrophthalmus, assembly GCF_964197995.2. NCBI lineage: Eukaryota > Metazoa > Chordata > Actinopteri > Cypriniformes > Leuciscidae > Scardinius > Scardinius erythrophthalmus. Next base: position 26,305,243 of record NC_138238.1, on the reverse strand, counting down.
CCAAACTTCACACTTTTGATAAGCGTTCTGTCCTGAACATATCTACATGAGAATATTCAGTTATAGTAATAGCGCCACCTACTGGTAACAGGAAGTGTCATGTTTAACACGTTGATGCCATTCTAGCAACATGTTAAAAATGCCATTGACTTCTAAACATGCTAGAAACATGTTAAAACATACTAGCAATACTTAGCTAAGTGCTAAAGCATGCTAATTCAATGAAACAGGACTTTGTTGTTACTCAAGAAGGCAATGTACAATCTACCCCAAACGTCACACGTTTGATAAGAGTTATCTCTTGAACACATGTCCATGCTCATATTTAGTTATAGTCATAGCGCCACCTGCTGGCAACAGGAAGTGACGTTTAACACTGTTCTTGACTCCTAATAACATATAAAAAAATGCCAGTAGGTGCTAAACATCCTACCAACATACTATAGACATGCTAAAACATACTAGCAAACACTTAGCTAAGTGCTAAAGAATGATATTACTGCAATTAAATATGAATTTGCTGTAACTCAGGCATGGAATGTCCAATCTGCCCCAAACTTCACACTTTTGATAAGCGTTCTGTCCTGAACACATGACCATGCTTATATTCAGTTACAGTCATAGCGCCACCTGCTGGCAACAGGAAGTGACATGTTTAACACTGTTATGGACTCCTAATAACATATAAAAAAGTGCCAGCAAGTGTTAAACATGCTAACAACATACTAGAAACATGCTAAAACATGCTAGCAAACTCTTAGCCAAGTGCTAAAGCATGCTATTATTGCAATTAAATAGGAATTTGCTGTAACTCAGGCATGGAATGTCCAATCTGCCCCAAACTTCACACTTTTGATAAGAGTCATGGCCTGAACACATCTACATGAGAATGTTCAATTATAGTAATAGCGCCACCAACTGGCAACAGGAAGTGACATGTTTAACACGTTGATGCCGTTCTAGCAACATGTTAAAAATGCCATTGAGTTCTAAACATGCTAGAAACATGTTAAAACATGCTAACAATGCTTAGCTAAGTGCTAAAGCATGCTAATTCAATGAAACATGACTTTGTTGTTACTCAAGAAGGCAATGTCCAATTTGCACCAAACTTCACACGTTTGATAAGAGTTCTGTCCTGAACACACATCCAAGCTCATATTCAGTTATAGTCATAACGCCACCTACTGGCAACAGAAACTGACATGGTTAACACAGTAATGCAGTACTAACCACATCATTATTGTGTACTAAGCATGCTAGAAACACACTAAACATGCTAGCAACACTTAGCTGAGTCATGAAGCATGCTATTATCACCATTATACAAAACATTTTGTAACTGACTTTGACATACTCTTACTATATATACCTCCTTAAACGTACATTTCCCAACCATGCTCTGTCTTCCTAAAGCCACCGAGTGTTGATGGCACGGGTGCGAGGGCCCTTTCATCGCTGCTTGCAGCTTTAATTATTATTATTATTATTCTTCTCCGCATTTAATTGCATTTTTGAGGGCCTAAACATGCTCGAAAACTCACGAAACTTTGCACACGCGTCAGAACTGGCGAAAATTTACATCTGATATAGGTTTCAGAATTGGGCGGGGCAAAATGGCTCGATAGCGCCACCTATAAAAGTTCAACGGAGTGCGCCTCCCGCTGTGTTCCACGTACGTGTACGAAATTCGGTACATATGTGAAAGGACCTAATACCTACAAAAAAGTCTCTTGGAGCATAGCTCTAAACACAACAGGAAGTCAGCCATTTTCAACTTCCTCTCTGATTTTTGTGCACTTTTTGCCATTTTCAGGCCTCGTACTTTAACGAACTCCTCCTACAGTTTTAATCTGATCATCTTCAAATTTGGTGAGTGTAATCTTAAGGCCTTTGCGACGTTAAATTGCGAAGATCTTGAGTTTTCGTCGAAGGGCGGGCCCTCGGCGGCCTGACAAATTTTGATGTTTCGCCATGAAACAGGAAGTTGCTGTAACTCAGGCATGGAATGTCCAATCTTCCCCAAACTTCACACTTTTGATAAGCGTTCTGTCCTGAACACATGACCATGCTTATATTCAGTTACAGTCATAGCGCCACCTGCTGGCAACAGGAAGTGACATGTTTTTTACACTCTTGTGGACTCCTGATAACATATAAAAAAGTGCCAGCAAGTGCTAAACATGCTAACAACTTACTAGAAACATGCTAAAACATGCTAGCAAACACTTAGCTAAGTGCTAAAGCATGCTATTACTGCAATTAAATAGGAATTTGCTGTAACTCAGGCACGGAATGTCCGATCTGCCCCAAACTTCACACGTTTGATAAGCGTTCTGTCCTGAACACATGACCATGCTCATATTCAGTTACAGTCATAGCGCCACCTGCTGGCAACAGGAAGTGACATGTTAAACACTGTTGTGGACTCCTGATAACATATAAAAAAGTGCCAGCAAGTGCTAAACATGCTAACAACATACTAGAAACATGTTAGCAAACACTTAGCTAAGTGCTAAAGCATGCTATTGCTGCAAATAAATAGGAAGTTGCTGTAACTAAGGCATGGAATGTCCAATCTGCCCCAAACTTCACACTTTTGATAAGCGTTCTGTCCTGAACACATGACCATGCTCATATTCAGTTATAGTCATAGCGCCACCTGCTGGCAACAGGAAGTGACATGTTTAACACTCTTGTGGACTCCTGATAACATATAAAAAAGTGCCAGCAAGTGCTAAACATGCTAACAACATACTAGAAACATGCTAAAACATGCTAGCAAACACTTAGCTAAGTGCTAAAGCATGCTATTACTGCAATTAAATAGAAATTTGTTGTAACTCAGGCACAGAATGTCCAATCTGCCCCAGACTTCACACGTTTGATAAGAGTCATGGCCTGAACACATCTACATGAGAATATTCAGTTATAGTAATAGCGCCACCTACTGGTAACAGGAAGTGTCATGTTTAACACGTTGATGCCGTTCTAGCAACATGTTAAAAATGCCATTGACTTCTAAAAATGCTAGAAACATGTTAAAACATGCTAGCAATACTTAGCTAATTCAATGAAACAGGATGTTGTTGTTACTCAAGAAGGCAATGTCCAATCTGCGCCAAACTTCACACTTTTGATAAGCGTTCTGTCCTGAACACATGACCATGCTCATTCAGTTACAGTCATAGCACCGCCTGCTGGCAACAGGAAGTGACATGTTAAACACTGTTGTGGACTCCTGATAACATATAAAAAAGTGCCAGCAAGTGCTAAACACGCTAACAACATACTAGAAACATATTAGCAAACACTTAGCTAAGTGCTAAAGCATGCTATTGCTGCAATTAAATATGAATTTGCTGTAACACAGGCATGGAATGTCCAATCTGCCCCAAACTTAATATGTAACATGCAAGAAACATGCTAGCAACACCTAGCTAAGTTCTAAAGCATGCTAGAAATGCTAAAGGAAGTTGTTGTAACTTAGGCATACAATGTCCAATCTACCCCAAACTTCAAATGTTTGATAATAGTTATCTCCTGAACACAAGTCCATGCTCATATTCAGATATAGTCATAGCGCCGCCTGCTGGCAACAGGAAGTGACGTTTAACACTATTCTGGACTCCTAATAACATATAAAAAAGTGTCACCAACTGCTAAACATGTTAGCAACATACTAGAAACATGCAATCAAATACTTAGCTAAGTGTTAAAGCATCCTATTACTGCAATTAAATATGAATTTGCTGTAACTCAGGCATTCAATGTCCAATCTACCCCAAAATTAATATGTAATATGCTAGAAACATCATAAAACATGCTAGAAATGCTAAAGGAAGTTGTTGTAACTCAAGCATACAATGTCCAATCTGCCCCAAACTCCACATGTTTGATAAAAGTCCTGCACTGAACACATCTACATAGCGATATTCAGATATAGACATAGCCCCACCTACTGGCAACAGAAACTGACATGGTTAACACAGTAATGCAGTACTAACCACATAACTATTGTGTACTAAGCATGCTAAAAACATACTAAACATGCTAGCAACTACTATATATACCTCCTTAAATGCACATTTTCCAACCATGCTCTGTCTTCCTAAAGCCACCGGGTGGCGGCGGCACGGGTGCGAGGGCCCTTTCATCGCTGCTTGCAGCTTTAATTATTATTATTATTATTAGGGCCCGAGCACCGATGGTGTGAGGACCCTCTTGGAATTGCTCTGTTTATTAGGGCCCGAGCACCGATGGTGTGAGGACCCTCTTGGAATTGCTCTGTTTATTATTATTATTATTATTCTTCTCCGCATTGAATTGCATTTTTGAGGGCCTAAACATGCTCGAAAACTCACGAAACTTTGCACACGCGTCAAAACTGGTGAAAATTTACATCTGATATAGGTTTCAGAATTGGACGGGGCAAAACGGCTCGATAGCGCCACCTATAAAAGTTCAACGGAGTGCGCCTCCCGCAACGTTCCACGTACGTGCACGAAATTCGGTACATACATGTAATGACCTAATACCTACAAAAAAGTCTCTTGGAGCATAGCCCTAAACACAACAGGAAGTCAGCCATTTTGAACTTCCTCTCAGATTTTTGTGCAGTTTTTGCCATTTTCAGGCCTCGTACTTTAACGAACTCCTCCTACAGTTTTAATCTGATCATCTTCAAATTTGGTGAGTGTAATCTTAAGGCCTTTGCGACGTTAAATTGCGAAGATCTTGAGTTTTCGTCAAAGGGCGGGTCCTCGGCGGCCTGACAAATTTCGATGTTTCGCCATGAAACAGGAAGTTGCTGTAACTCAGGCATGGAATGTCCAATCTGCCCCAAACTTCACACTTTTGATAAGCGTTCTGTCCTGAACACATGACCATGCTCATATTCAGTTACAGTCATAGCGCCACCTGCTGGCAACAGGAAGTGACATGTTTAACACTGTTATGGACTCCTAATAACATATAAAAAAGTACCAGCAAGTGCTAAACATGCTAACAACATACTAGAAGCATGCTAAAACATGCTAGCAAACACTTAGCTAAGTGCTAAAGCATGCTATTATTGCAATTAAATAGGAATTTGCTGTAACTCAGGCATGGAATGTCCAATCTGCCCCAAACTTCACACTTTTGATAAGCGTTCTGTCCTGAACACATCTACATGAGAACATTCAGTTATAGTAATAGCGCCACCTACTGGTAACAGGAAGTGTCATGTTTAACACGTTGATGCCATTCTAGCAACATGTTAAAAATGCCATTTACTTCTAAACATGCTAGAAACATGTTAAAACATGCTAGCAATACTTAGCTAAGTGCTAAAGCATGCTAATTCAATGAAACAGGATGTTGTTGTTACTCAAGAAGGCAATGTCCAATCTGCGCCAAACTTCACACTTTTAATAAACGTTCTGTCCTGAACACATGACCATGCTCATATTCAGTTACAGTCAAAGTGCCACCTGCTGGCAACAGGAAGTGACATGTTAAACACTGTTGTGGACATATAAAAACATATAAAAAAAGTGCCAGCAAGTGCTAAACATGCTAACAACATACTAGAAACATGCTAAAACATGCTAGCAAACACTTAGCTAAGTGCTAAAGCATGCTATTGCTGCAATTAAATAGGAATTTGCTGTAACACAGGCATGGAATGTCCAATCTGCCCCAAACTTCACACGTTTGATAAGAGTCATGGCCTGAACACATCTACATGAGAATATTCAGTTATAGTAATAGCGCCACCTGCTGTCAACAGGAAGTGACATGTTTAACACTGTTGTGGTCTCCTAATAACATATAAAAAAGAGCCAGCAAGTGCTAAACAGGTTAGCAACATACTAGAAACATGCTAGCAAATACTTAGCTAAGTGCTAAAGCATGCTATCACTGCAATTAAATAGGAATTTGCTGTAACCCAGGCATGGAATGTCCAATCTGCCCCAAACTTCACACGTTTGATAAGAATCATGGCCTGAACACATGTCTATGCTCAAATTCAGTTATAGTAATAGCGCCACCTACTGGCAACAGGAAGTGACATGTTTAACACGTTGATGCCGTTCTAGCAACATGTTAAAAATGCCATTGAGTTCTAAACATGCTAGAAACTTGTTAAAACATGCTAGCAATACTTAGCTAAGTGCTAAAGCATGCTAATTCAATGAAACAGGACTTTGTTGTTACTCAAGAAGGCAATGTACAATCTACCCCAAACTTCACACGTTTGATAAGAGTTATCTCTTGAACACATGTCCATGCTCATATTTAGTTATAGTCATAGCGCCACCTGCTGGCAACAGGAAGTGACGTTTAACACTGTTCTTGACTCCTAATAACATATAAAAAAATGCCAGTAGGTGCTAAACATCCTACCAACATACTATAGACATGCTAAAACATACTAGCAAACACTTAGCTAAGTGCTAAAGAATGATATTACTGCAATTAAATATGAATTTGCTGTAACTCAGGCATGGAATGTCCAATCTGCCCCAAACTTCACACTTTTGATAAGCGTTCTGTCCGGAACACATGACCATGCTTATATTCAGTTACAGTCATAGCGCCACCTGCTGGCAACAGGAAGTGACATGTTTAACACTGTTATGGACTCCTAATAACATATAAAAAAGTGCCAGCAAGTGTTAAACATGCTAACAACATACTAGAAACATGCTAAAACATGCTAGCAAACTCTTAGCCAAGTGCTAAAGCATGCTATTATTGCAATTAAATAGGAATTTGCTGTAACTCAGGCATGGAATGTCCAATCTGCCCCAAACTTCACACTTTTGATAAGAGTCATGGCCTGAACACATCTACATGAGAATGTTCAATTATAGTAATAGCGCCACCAACTGGCAACAGGAAGTGACATGTTTAACACGTTGATGCCGTTCTAGCAACATGTTAAAAATGCCATTGAGTTCTAAACATGCTAGAAACATGTTAAAACATGCTAACAATGCTTAGCTAAGTGCTAAAGCATGCTAATTAAATGAAACATGACTTTGTTGTTACTCAAGAAGGCAATGTCCAATTTGCACCAAACTTCACACGTTTGATAAGAGTTCTGTCCTGAACACACATCCAAGCTCATATTCAGTTATAGTCATAACGCCACCTACTGGCAACAGAAACTGACATGGTTAACACAGTAATGCAGTACTAACCACATAATTATTGTGTACTAAGCATGCTAGAAACACACTAAACATGCTAGCAACACTTAGCTGAGTCATGAAGCATGCTATTATCACCATTATACAAAACATTTTGTAACTGACTTTGACATACTCTTACTATATATACCTCCTTAAATGTACATTTCCCAACCATGCTCTGTCTTCCTAAAGCCACCGAGTGTTGATGGCACGGGTGCGAGGGCCCTTTCATCGCTGCTTGCAGCTTTAATTAGGGCCCGAGCACCGATGGTGTGAGGACCCTCTTGGAATTGCTCTGTTTATTATTATTAGGGCCCGAGCACCGATGGTGTGAGGACCCTCTTGGAATTGCTCTGTTTATTATTATTATTATTCTTCTCCGCATTGAATTGCATTTTTGAGGGCCTAAACATGCTCGAAAACTCACGAAACTTTGCACACGCGTCAGAACTGGCGAAAATTTACATCTGATATAGGTTTCAGAATTGGACGGGGCAAAACGGCTCGATAGCGCCACCTATAAAAGTTCAACGGAGTGCGCCTCCCGCAACGTTCCACGTACGTGCACGAAATTCGGTACATACATGTAATGAACTAATACCTACAAAAAAGTCTCTTGGAGCATAGCCCTAAACACAACAGGAAGTCAGCCATTTTGAACTTCCTCTCAGATTTTTGTGCAGTTTTTGACATTTTCAGGCCTCGTACTTTAACGAACTCCTCCTACAGTTTTAATCTGATCATCTTCAAATTTGGTGAGTGTAATCTTAAGGCCTTTGCGACGTTAAATTGCGAAGATCTTGAGTTTTCGTCAAAGGGCGGGTCCTCGGCGGCCTGACAAATTTCGATGTTTCGCCATGAAACAGGAAGTTGCTGTAACTCAGGCATGGAATGTCCAATCTGCCCCAAACTTCACACTTTTGATAAGCGTTCTGTCCTGAACACATGACCATGCTCATATTCAGTTACAGTCATAGCGCCACCTGCTGGCAACAGGAAGTGACATGTTTAACACTGTTATGGACTCCTAATAACATATAAAAAAGTGCCAGCAAGTGCTAAACATGCTAACAACATACTAGAAGCATGCTAAAACATGCTAGCAAACTCTTAGCTAAGTGCTAAAGCATGCTATTATTGCAATTAAATAGGAATTTGCTGTAACTCAGGCATGGAATGTCCAATCTGCCCCAAACTTCACACTTTTGATAAGCGTTCTGTCCTGAACACATCTACATGAGAACATTCAGTTATAGTAATAGCGCCACCTACTGGTAACAGGAAGTGTCATGTTTAACACGTTGATGCCATTCTAGCAACATGTTAAAAATGCCATTTACTTCTAAACATGCTAGAAACATGTTAAAACATGCTAGCAATACTTAGCTAAGTGCTAAAGCATGCTAATTCAATGAAACAGGATGTTGTTGTTACTCAAGAAGGCAATGTCCAATCTGCGCCAAACTTCACACTTTTAATAAACGTTCTGTCCTGAACACATGACCATGCTCATATTCAGTTACAGTCAAAGTGCCACCTGCTGGCAACAGGAAGTGACATGTTAAACACTGTTGTGGACATATAAAAACATATAAAAAAAGTGCCAGCAAGTGCTAAACATGCTAACAACATACTAGAAACATGCTAAAACATGCTAGCAAACACTTAGCTAAGTGCTAAAGCATGCTATTGCTGCAATTAAATAGGAATTTGCTGTAACACAGGCATGGAATGTCCAATCTGCCCCAAACTTCACACGTTTGATAAGAGTCATGGCCTGAACACATCTACATGAGAATATTCAGTTATAGTAATAGCGCCACCTGCTGTCAACAGGAAGTGACATGTTTAACACTGTTGTGGTCTCCTAATAACATATAAAAAAGAGCCAGCAAGTGCTAAACAGGTTAGCAACATACTAGAAACATGCTAGCAAATACTTAGCTAAGTGCTAAAGCATGCTATCACTGCAATTAAATAGGAATTTGCTGTAACCCAGGCATGGAATGTCCAATCTGCCCCAAACTTCACACGTTTGATAAGAATCATGGCCTGAACACATGTCTATGCTCAAATTCAGTTATAGTAATAGCGCCACCTACTGGCAACAGGAAGTGACATGTTTAACACGTTGATGCCGTTCTAGCAACATGTTAAAAATGCCATTGAGTTCTAAACATGCTAGAAACTTGTTAAAACATGCTAGCAATACTTAGCTAAGTGCTAAAGCATGCTAATTCAATGAAACAGGACTTTGTTGTTACTCAAGAAGGCAATGTACAATCTACCCCAAACTTCACACGTTTGATAAGAGTTATCTCTTGAACACATGTCCATGCTCATATTTAGTTATAGTCATAGCGCCACCTGCTGGCAACAGGAAGTGACGTTTAACACTGTTCTTGACTCCTAATAACATATAAAAAAATGCCAGTAGGTGCTAAACATCCTACCAACATACTATAGACATGCTAAAACATACTAGCAAACACTTAGCTAAGTGCTAAAGAATGATATTACTGCAATTAAATATGAATTTGCTGTAACTCAGGCATGGAATGTCCAATCTGCCCCAAACTTCACACTTTTGATAAGCGTTCTGTCCGGAACACATGACCATGCTTATATTCAGTTACAGTCATAGCGCCACCTGCTGGCAACAGGAAGTGACATGTTTAACACTGTTATGGACTCCTAATAACATATAAAAAAGTGCCAGCAAGTGTTAAACATGCTAACAACATACTAGAAACATGCTAAAACATGCTAGCAAACTCTTAGCCAAGTGCTAAAGCATGCTATTATTGCAATTAAATAGGAATTTGCTGTAACTCAGGCATGGAATGTCCAATCTGCCCCAAACTTCACACTTTTGATAAGAGTCATGGCCTGAACACATCTACATGAGAATGTTCAATTATAGTAATAGCGCCACCAACTGGCAACAGGAAGTGACATGTTTAACACGTTGATGCCGTTCTAGCAACATGTTAAAAATGCCATTGAGTTCTAAACATGCTAGAAACATGTTAAAACATGCTAACAATGCTTAGCTAAGTGCTAAAGCATGCTAATTAAATGAAACATGACTTTGTTGTTACTCAAGAAGGCAATGTCCAATTTGCACCAAACTTCACACGTTTGATAAGAGTTCTGTCCTGAACACACATCCAAGCTCATATTCAGTTATAGTCATAACGCCACCTACTGGCAACAGAAACTGACATGGTTAACACAGTAATGCAGTACTAACCACATAATTATTGTGTACTAAGCATGCTAGAAACACACTAAACATGCTAGCAACACTTAGCTGAGTCATGAAGCATGCTATTATCACCATTATACAAAACATTTTGTAACTGACTTTGACATACTCTTACTATATATACCTCCTTAAATGTACATTTCCCAACCATGCTCTGTCTTCCTAAAGCCACCGAGTGTTGATGGCACGGGTGCGAGGGCCCTTTCATCGCTGCTTGCAGCTTTAATTAGGGCCCGAGCACCGATGGTGTGAGGACCCTCTTGGAATTGCTCTGTTTATTATTATTAGGGCCCGAGCACCGATGGTGTGAGGACCCTCTTGGAATTGCTCTGTTTATTATTATTATTATTATTATTCTTCTCCGCATTGAATTGCATTTTTGAGGGCCTAAACATGCTCGAAAACTCACGAAACTTTGCACACGCGTCAGAACTGGCGAAAATTTACATCTGATATAGGTTTCAGAATTGGACGGGGCAAAACGGCTCGATAGCGCCACCTATAAAAGCTCAACGGAGTGCGCCTCCCGCAACGTTCCACGTACGTGCACGAAATTCGGTACATACATGTAATGAACTAATACCTACAAAAAAGTCTCTTGGAGCATAGCCCTAAACACAACAGGAAGTCAGCCATTTTGAACTTCCTCTCAGATTTTTGTGCAGTTTTTGACATTTTCAGGCCTCGTACTTTAACGAACTCCTCCTACAGTTTTAATCTGATCATCTTCAAATTTGGTGAGTGTAATCTTAAGGCCTTTGCGACGTTAAATTGCGAAGATCTTGAGTTTTCGTCAAAGGGCGGGTCCTCGGCGGCCTGACAAATTTCGATGTTTCGCCATGAAACAGGAAGTTGCTGTAACTCAGGCATGGAATGTCCAATCTGCCCCAAACTTCACACTTTTGATAAGCGTTCTGTCCTGAACACATGACCATGCTCATATTCAGTTACAGTCATAGCGCCACCTGCTGGCAACAGGAAGTGACATGTTTAACACTGTTATGGACTCCTAATAACATATAAAAAAGTGCCAGCAAGTGCTAAACATGCTAACAACATACTAGAAGCATGCTAAAACATGCTAGCAAACTCTTAGCTAAGTGCTAAAGCATGCTATTATTGCAATTAAATAGGAATTTGCTGTAACTCAGGCATGGAATGTCCAATCTGCCCCAAACTTCACACTTTTGATAAGCGTTCTGTCCTGAACACATCTACATGAGAACATTCAGTTATAGTAATAGCGCCACCTACTGGTAACAGGAAGTGTCATGTTTAACACGTTGATGCCATTCTAGCAACATGTTAAAAATGCCATTGACTTCTAAACATGCTAGAAACATTTTAAAACATGCTAGCAATACTTAGCTAAGTGCTAAAGCATGCTAATTCAATGAAACAGGATGTTGTTGTTACTCAAGAAGGCAATGTCCAATCTGCGCCAAACTTCACACTTTTAATAAACGTTCTGTCCTGAACACATGACCATGCTCATATTCAGTTACAGTCATAGTGCCACCTGCTGGCAACAGGAAGTGACATGTTAAACACTGTTGTGGACATAAAAACATAAAAAAAGTGCCAGCAAGTGCTAAACATGCTAACAACATACTAGAAAAATGCTAAAACATGCTAGCAAACACTTAGCTAAGTGCTAAAGCATGCTATTGCTGCAATTAAATAGGAATTTGCTGTAACACAGGCAAGGAATGTCCAATCTGCCTCAAACTTCACACGTTTGATAAGAGTCATGGCCTGAACACATCTACATGAGAATATTCAGTTATAGTAATAGCGCCACCTGCTGTCAACAGGAAGTGACATGTTTAACACTGTTGTGGTCTCCTAATAACATATAAAAAAGAGCCAGCAAGTGCTAAACAGGTTAGTAACATACTAGAAACATGCTAGCAAACACTTAGCTAAGTGCTAAAGCATGCTATCACTGCAATTAAATAGGAATTTGCTGTAACCCAGGCATGGAATGTCCAATCTGCCCCAAACATCACACGTTTGATAAGCGTTCTGTCCTGAACACATCTACATGAGAAAAATCAGTTATAGTAATAGCGCCACCTACTGGTAACAGGAAGTGACATGTTTAACACTCTTGTGGTCTCCTAATAACATATAAAAAAGAGCCAACAAGTGCTAAACAGGTTAGCAACATACTAGAAACATGCTAGCAAACACTTAGCTAAGTGCTAAAGCATGCTATCACTGCAATTAAATAGGAATTTGCTGTAACCCAGGCATGGAATGTCCAATCTGCCCCAAACATCACACGTTTGATAAGAATCATGGCCTAAACACATGTCTATGCTCAAATTCAGTTATAGTAATAGCGCCACCTACTGGCAACAGGAAGTGACATGTTTAACACGTTGATGCCGTTCTAGCAACATGTTAAAAATGCCATTGAGTTCTAAACATGCTAGAAACATATTAAAACATGCTAGCAATACTTAGCTAAGTGCTAAAGCATGATAATTCAATGAAACAGGACTTTGTTGTTACTCAAGAAGGCAATGTACAATCTACCCCAAACTTCACACGTTTGATAAGAGTTATCTCTTGAACACATGTCCATGCTCATATTTAGTTATAGTCATAGCGCCACCTGCTGGCAACAGGAAGTGACGTTTAACACTGTTCTTGACTCCTAATAACATATAAAAAAAATGCCAGTAGGTGCTAAACATCCTACCAACATACTAGAGACATGCTAAAACATACTAGCAAAGACTTAGCTAAGTGCTAAAGAATGATATTACTGCAATTAAATATGAATTTGCTGTAACTCTGGCATGGAATGTCCAATCTGCCCCAAACTTCACACTTTTGATAAGCGTTCTGTCTTGAACACATGACCATGCTTATATTCAGTTACAGTCATAGCGCCACCTGCTGGCAACAGGAAGTGACATGTTTAACACTGTTATGGACTCCTAATAACATATAAAAAAGTGCCAGCAAGTGTTAAACATGCTAACAACATACTAGAAACATGCTAAAACATGCTAGCAAACTCTTAGCCAAGTGCTAAAGCATGCTATTATTGCAATTAAATAGGAATTTGCTGTAACTCAGGCATGGAATGTCCAATCTGCCCCAAACTTCACACTTTTGATAAGAGTCATGGCCTGAATACATCTACATGAGAATGTTCATTTTTAGTAATAGCGCCACCTACTGGCAACAGGAAGTGACATGTTTAACACGTTGATGCCGTTCTAGCAACATGTTAAAAATGCCATTGAGTTCTAAACATGCTAGAAACATGTTAAAACATGCTAACAATGCTTAGCTAAGTGCTAAAGAATGCTAATTCAATGAAACATGACTTTTTTGTTACTCAAGAAGGCAATTTCCAATTTGCACCAAACTTCACATGTTTGATAAGAGTTCTGTCCTGAACACACATCCATGCTCATATTCAGCTATAGTCATAACGCCACCTACTGGCAACAGAAACTGACATGGTTAACACAGTAATGCAGTACTAACCACATAATTATTGTGTACTAAGCATGCTAGAAACAGACTAAACATGCTAGCAACACTTAGCTGAGTCATGAAGCATGCTATTATCACCATTATACAAAACATTTTGTTACTAACTTTGACATACTCTTACTATATATACCTCCTTAAATGTACATTTCCCAACCATGCTCTGTCTTCCTAAAGCCACCGAGTGTTGATGGCACGGGTGCGAGGGCCCTTTCATCGCTGCTTGCAGCTTTAATTATTATTATTATTCTTCTTCTCCGCATTGAATTGCATTTTTGAGGGCCTAAACATGCGCGAAAACTCACGAAACTTTGCACACACGTCAGAACTGGCGAAAATTTACATCTGATATAGGTTTCAGAATTGGACGGGGCAAAACGGCTCGATAGCGCCACCTATAAAAGTTCAACGGAGTGCGCCTCCTGCAACGTTCCACGTACGTGCACGAAATTCGGTACATACATGTAATGACCTAATACCTACAAAAAAGTCTCTTGGAGCATAGCCCTAAACCCAACAGGAAGTCAGCCATTTTGAACTTCCTCCCAGATTTTTGTGCAGTTTTTGACATTTTCAGGCCTCATACTTTAACGAACTCCTCCTACAGTTTTAATCTGATCATCTTCAAATTTGGTGAGTGTAATCTTAAGGCCTTTGCGACGTTAAATTGCGAAGATCTTGAGTTTTCGTCGAAGGGCGGGTCCTCGGCGGCCTGACAAATTTTGATGTTTCGCCATGAAACAGGAAGTTGCTGTAACTCAGGCATGGAATGTCCAATCTGCCCCAAACTTCATACGTTTGATAAGAGTTCTGTCCTGAACACATGACCATGCTCATATTCAGTTATAGTCATAGCGCCACCTGCTGGCAACAGGAAGTGACATGTTTAACACTGTTATGGACTCCTAATAACATATAAAAAAGTGCCAGCAAGTGCTAAACATGCTAACAACATACTAGAAGCATGCTAAAACATGCTAGCAAACTCTTAGCTAAGTGCTAAAGCATGCTATTATTGCAATTAAATAGGAATTTGCTGTAACTCAGGCATGGAATGTCCAATCTGCCCCTAACTTCACACTTTTGATAAGCGTTCTGTCCTGAACATATCTACATGAGAATATTCAGTTATAGTAATAGCGCCACCTACTGGTAACAGGAAGTGTCATGTTTAACACGTTGATGCCATTCTAGCAACATGTTAAAAATGCCATTGACTTCTAAACATGCTAGAAACATGTTAAAACATACTAGCAATACTTAGCTAAGTGCTAAAGCATGCTAATTCAATGAAACAGGATGTTGTTGTTACTCAAGAAGGCAATGTCCAATCTGCGCCAAACTTCACACTTTTAATAAACGTTCTGTCCTGAACACATGACCATGCTCATATTCAGTTATAGTCATAGCGCCACCTGCTGGCAACAGGAAGTGACATGTTTAACACTGTTATGGACTCCTAATAACATATAAAAAAGTGCCAGCAAGTGCTAAACATGCTAACAACATACTAGAAGCATGCTAAAACATGCTAGCAAACTCTTAGCTAAGTGCTAAAGCATGCTATTATTGCAATTAAATAGGAATTTGCTGTAACTCAGGCATGGAATGTCCAATCTGCCCCAAACTTCACACTTTTGATAAGCGTTCTGTCCTGAACATATCTACATGAGAATATTCAGTTATAGTAATAGCGCCACCTACTGGTAACAGGAAGTGTCATGTTTAACACGTTGATGCCATTCTAGCAACATGTTAAAAATGCCATTGACTTCTAAACATGCTAGAAACATGTTAAAACATACTAGCAATACTTAGCTAAGTGCTAAAGCATGCTAATTCAATGAAACAGGACTTTGTTGTTACTCAAGAAGGCAATGTACAATCTACCCCAAACGTCACACTTTTGATAAGAGTTATCTCTTGAACACATGTCCATGCTCATATTTAGTTATAGTCATAGCGCCACCTGCTGGCAACAGGAAGTGACGTTTAACACTGTTCTTGACTCCTAATAACATATAAAAAAATGCCAGTAGGTGCTAAACATCCTACCAACATACTATAGACATGCTAAAACATACTAGCAAACACTTAGCTAAGTGCTAAAGAATGATATTACTGCAATTAAATATGAATTTGCTGTAACTCAGGCATGGAATGTGCAATCTGCCCCAAACTTCACACTTTTGATAAGCGTTCTGTCCTGAACACATGACCATGCTTATATTCAGTTACAGTCATAGCGCCACCTGCTGGCAACAGGAAGTGACATGTTTAACACTGTTATGGACTCCTAATAACATATAAAAAAGTGCCAGCAAGTGTTAAACATGCTAACAACATACTAGAAACATGCTAAAACATGCTAGCAAACTCTTAGCCAAGTGCTAAAGCATGCTATTATTGCAATTAAATAGGAATTTGCTGTAACTCAGGCATGGAATGTCCAATCTGCCCCAAACTTCACACTTTTGATAAGAGTCATGGCCTGAACACATCTACATGAGAATGTTCAATTATAGTAATAGCGCCACCAACTGGCAACAGGAAGTGACATGTTTAACACGTTGATGCCGTTCTAGCAACATGTTAAAAATGCCATTGAGTTCTAAACATGCTAGAAACATGTTAAAACATGCTAACAATGCTTAGCTAAGTGCTAAAGCATGCTAATTCAATGAAACATGACTTTGTTGTTACTCAAGAAGGCAATGTCCAATTTGCACCAAACTTCACACGTTTGATAAGAGTTCTGTCCTGAACACACATCCAAGCTCATATTCAGTTATAGTCATAACGCCACCTACTGGCAACAGAAACTGACATGGTTAACACAGTAATGCAGTACTAACCACATAATTATTGTGTACTAAGCATGCTAGAAACACACTAAACATGCTAGCAACACTTAGCTGAGTCATGAAGCATGCTATTATCACCATTATACAAAACATTTTGTAACTGACTTTGACATACTCTTACTATATATACCTCCTTAAATGTACATTTCCCAACCATGCTCTGTCTTCCTAAAGCCACCGAGTGTTGATGGCACGGGTGCGAGGGCCCTTTCATCGCTGCTTGCAGCTTTAATTATTATTATTATTCTTCTTCTTCTCCGCATTGAATTGCATTTTTGAGGGCCTAAACATGCGCGAAAACTCACGAAACTTTGCACACGCGTCAGAACTGGCGAAAATTTACATCTGATATAGGTTTCAGAATTGGACGGGGCAAAACGGCTCGATAGCGCCACCTATAAAAGTTCAACGGAGTGCGCCTCCCGCAACGTTCCACGTACGTGCACGAAATTCGGTACATACATGTAATGACCTAATACCTACAAAAAAGTCTCTTGGAGCATAGCCCTAAACCCAACAGGAAGTCAGCCATTTTGAACTTCCTCCCAGATTTTTGTGCAGTTTTTGACATTTTCAGGCCTCATACTTTAACGAACTCCTCCTACAGTTTTAATCTGATCATCTTCAAATTTGGTGAGTGTAATCTTAAGGCCTTTGCGACGTAAAATTGCGAAGATCTTGAGTTTTCGTCGAAGGGCGGGTCCTCGGCGGCCTGACAAATTTTGATGTTTCGCCATGAAACAGGAAGTTGCTGTAACTCAGGCATGGAATGTCCAATCTGCCCCAAACTTCATACGTTTGATAAGAGTTCTGTCCTGAACACATGACCATGCTCATATTCAGTTATAGTCATAGCGCCACCTGCTGGCAACAGGAAGTGACATGTTTAACACTGTTATGGACTCCTAATAACATATAAAAAAGTGCCAGCAAGTGCTAAACATGCTAACAACATACTAGAAGCATGCTAAAACATGCTAGCAAACTCTTAGCTAAGTGCTAAAGCATGCTATTATTGCAATTAAATAGGAATTTGCTGTAACTCAGGCATGGAATGTCCAATCTGCCCCAAACTTCACACTTTTGATAAGCGTTCTGTCCTGAACATATCTACATGAGAATATTCAGTTATAGTAATAGCGCCACCTACTGGTAACAGGAAGTGTCATGTTTAACACGTTGATGCCATTCTAGCAACATGTTAAAAATGCCATTGACTTCTAAACATGCTAGAAACATGTTAAAACATACAAGCAATACTTAGCTAAGTTCTAAAGCATGCTAATTCAATGAAACAGGATGTTGTTGTTACTCAAGAAGGCAATGTCCAATCTGCGCCAAACTTCACACTTTTAATAAACGTTCTGTCCTGAACACATGACCATGCTCATATTCAGTTATAGTCATAGCGCCACCTGCTGGCAACAGGAAGTGACATGTTTAACACTGTTATGGACTCCTAATAACATATAAAAAAGTGCCAGCAAGTGCTAAACATGCTAACAACATACTAGAAGCATGCTAAAACATGCTAGCAAACTCTTAGCTAAGTGCTAAAGCATGCTATTATTGCAATTAAATAGGAATTTGCTGTAACTCAGGCATGGAATGTCCAATCTGCCCCAAACTTCACACTTTTGATAAGCGTTCTGTCCTGAACATATCTACATGAGAATATTCAGTTATAGTAATAGCGCCACCTACTGGTAACAGGAAGTGTCATGTTTAACACGTTGATGCCATTCTAGCAACATGTTAAAAATGCCATTGACTTCTAAACATGCTAGAAACATGTTAAAACATACTAGCAATACTTAGCTAAGTGCTAAAGCATGCTAATTCAATGAAACAGGACTTTGTTGTTACTCAAGAAGGCAATGTACAATCTACCCCAAACGTCACACGTTTGATAAGAGTTATCTCTTGAACACATGTCCATGCTCATATTTAGTTATAGTCATAGCGCCACCTGCTGGCAACAGGAAGTGACGTTTAACACTGTTCTTGACTCCTAATAACATATAAAAAAATGCCAGTAGGTGCTAAACATCCTACCAACATACTATAGACATGCTAAAACATACTAGCAAACACTTAGCTAAGTGCTAAAGAATGATATTACTGCAATTAAATATGAATTTGCTGTAACTCAGGCATGGAATGTCCAATCTGCCCCAAACTTCACATGCTAGAAACATGTTAAAACATGCTAACAATGCTTAGCTAAGTGCTAAAGAATGTTAATTCAATGAAACATGACTTTGTTGTTACTCAAGAAGGCAATGTCCAATTTGCACCAAACTTCACACGTTTGATAAGAGTTCTGTCCTGAACACACATCCATGCTCATATTCAGTTATAGCCATAACGCCACCTACTGGCAACAGAAACTGACATGGTTAACACCGTAATGCAGTACTAACCACATAATTATTGTGTACTAAGCATGCTAGAAACAGACTTAACATGCTAGCAACACTTAGCTGAGTCATGAAGCATGCTATTATCACCATTATACAAAACATTTTGTAACTGACTTTGACATACTCTTACTATATATACCTCCTTAAATGTACATTTCCCAACCATGCTCTGTCTTCCTAAAGCCACCGAGTGTTGATGGCACGGGTGCGAGGGCCCTTTCATCGCTGCTTGCAGCTTTAATTATTAGGGCCCGAGCACCGATGGTGTGAGGACCCTCTTGGAATTGCTCTGTTTATTATTAGGGCCCGAGCACCGATGGTGTGAGGACCCCCTGTTGGAATTGCTCTGTTTATTATTATTAGGGCCCGAGCACCGATGGTGTGAGGACCCTCTTGGAATTGCTCTGTTTATTATTATTAGGGCCCGAGCACCGATGGTGTGAGGACCCTCTTGGAATTGCTCTGTTTATTATTATTATTATTATTATTATTATTATTCTTCTTCTCCGCATTGAATTGCATTTTTGAGGGCCTAAACATGCGCGAAAACTCACGAAACTTTGCACACGCGTCAGAACTGGCGAAAATTTACATCTGATATAGGTTTCAGAATTGGACGGGGCAAAACGGCTCGATAGCGCCACCTATAAAAGTTCAACGGAGTGCGCCTCCCGCAACGTTCCACGTACGTGCACGAAATTCGGTACATACATGTAATGACCTAATACCTACAAAAAAGTCTCTTGGAGCATAGCCCTAAACACAACAGGAAGTCAGCCATTTTCAACTTCCTCTCAGATTTTTGTGCAGTTTTTGCCATTTTCAGGCCTCGTACTTTAACGAACTCCTCCTACAGTTTTAATCTGATCATCTTCAAATTTGGTGAGTGTAATCTTAAGGCCTTTGCGACGTTAAATTGCGAAGATCTTGAGTTTTCGTCGAAGGGCGGGTCCTCGGCGGCCTGACAAATTTCGATGTTTCGCCATGAAACAGGAAGTTGCTGTAACTCAGGCATGGAATGTCCAATCTGCCCCAAACTTCACACGTTTGATAAGAGTTCTGTCCTGAACACATGACCATGCTCATATTCAGTTACAGTCATAGCGCCACCTGCTGGCAACAGGAAGTGACATGTTTAACACTGTTATGGACTCCTAATAACATATAAAAAAGTGCCAGCAAGTGCTAAACATGCTAACAACATACTAGAAGCATGCTAAAACATGCTAGCAAACTCTTAGCTAAGTGCTAAAGCATGCTATTATTGCAATTAAATAGGAATTTGCTGTAACTCAGGCATGGAATGTCCAATCTGCCCCAAACTTCACACTTTTGATAAGCGTTCTGTCCTGAACATATCTACATGAGAATATTCAGTTATAGTAATAGCGCCACCTACTGGTAACAGGAAGTGTCATGTTTAACACGTTGATGCCATTCTAGCAACATGTTAAAAATGCCATTGACTTCTAAACATGCTAGAAACATGTTAAAACATACTAGCAATACTTAGCTAAGTGCTAAAGCATGCTAATTCAATGAAACAGGATGTTGTTGTTACTCAAGAAGGCAATGTCCAATCTGCGCCAAACTTCACACTTTTAATAAACGTTCTGTCCTGAACACATGACCATGCTCATATTCAGTTATAGTCATAGCGCCACCTGCTGGCAACAGGAAGTGACATGTTTAACACTGTTATGGACTCCTAATAACATATAAAAAAGTGCCAGCAAGTGCTAAACATGCTAACAACATACTAGAAGCATGCTAAAACATGCTAGCAAACTCTTAGCTAAGTGCTAAAGCATGCTATTATTGCAATTAAATAGGAATTTGCTGTAACTCAGGCATGGAATGTCCAATCTGCCCCAAACTTCACACTTTTGATAAGCGTTCTGTCCTGAACATATCTACATGAGAATATTCAGTTATAGTAATAGCGCCACCTACTGGTAACAGGAAGTGTCATGTTTAACACGTTGATGCCATTCTAGCAACATGTTAAAAATGCCATTGACTTCTAAACATGCTAGAAACATGTTAAAACATACTAGCAATACTTAGCTAAGTGCTAAAGCATGCTAATTCAATGAAACAGGATGTTGTTGTTACTCAAGAAGGCAATGTCCAATCTGCGCCAAACTTCACACTTTTAATAAACGTTCTGTCCTGAACACATGACCATGCTCATATTCAGTTATAGTCATAGCGCCACCTGCTGGCAACAGGAAGTGACATGTTTAACACTGTTATGGACTCCTAATAACATATAAAAAAGTGCCAGCAAGTGCTAAACATGCTAACAACATACTAGAAGCATGCTAAAACATACTAGCAAACACTTAGCTAAGTGCTAAAGAATGATATTACTGCAATTAAATATGAATTTGCTGTAACTCAGGCATGGAATGTCCAATCTGCCCCAAACTTCACACTTTTGATAAGCGTTCTGTCCTGAACACATGACCATGCTTATATTCAGTTACAGTCATAGCGCCACCTGCTGGCAACAGGAAGTGACATGTTTAACACTGTTATGGACTCCTAATAACATATAAAAAAGTGCCAGCAAGTGTTAAACATGCTAACAACATACTAGAAACATGCTAAAACATGCTAGCAAACTCTTAGCCAAGTGCTAAAGCATGCTATTATTGCAATTAAATAGGAATTTGCTGTAACTCAGGCATGGAATGTCCAATCTGCCCCAAACTTCACACTTTTGATAAGAGTCATGGCCTGAACACATCTACATGAGAATGTTCAATTATAGTAATAGCGCCACCAACTGGCAACAGGAAGTGACATGTTTAACACGTTGATGCCGTTCTAGCAACATGTTAAAAATGCCATTGAGTTCTAAACATGCTAGAAACATGTTAAAACATGCTAACAATGCTTAGCTAAGTGCTAAAGCATGCTAATTCAATGAAACATGACTTTGTTGTTACTCAAGAAGGCAATGTCCAATTTGCACCAAACTTCACACGTTTGATAAGAGTTCTGTCCTGAACACACATCCAAGCTCATATTCAGTTATAGTCATAACGCCACCTACTGGCAACAGAAACTGACATGGTTAACACAGTAATGCAGTACTAACCACATAATTATTGTGTACTAAGCATGCTAGAAACACACTAAACATGCTAGCAACACTTAGCTGAGTCATGAAGCATGCTATTATCACCATTATACAAAACATTTTGTAACTGACTTTGACATACTCTTACTATATATACCTCCTTAAATGTACATTTCCCAACCATGCTCTGTCTTCCTAAAGCCACCGAGTGTTGATGGCACGGGTGCGAGGGCCCTTTCATCGCTGCTTGCAGCTTTAATTATTATTATTATTATTATTCTTCTTCTCCGCATTGAATTGCATTTTTGAGGGCCTAAACATGCTCGAAAACTCACGAAACTTTGCACACGCGTCAGAACTGGCGAAAATTTACATCTGATATAGGTTTCAGAATTGGACGGGGCAAAATGGCTCGATAGCGCCACCTATAAAAGTTCAACGGAGTGCGCCTCCCGCATCGTTCCACGTACGTGCACGAAATTCGGTACATACATGTAATTACCTAATACCTACAAAAAAGTCTCTTGGAGCGTAGCCCTAAACACAACAGGAAGTCAGCCATTTTGAACTTCCTCTCAGATTTTTGTGCAGTTTTTGCCATTTTCAGGCCTCGTACTTTAACGAACTCCTCCTACAGTTTTAATCTGATCATCTTCAAATTTGGTGAGTGTAATCTTCAGGCCTTTGCGACGTTAAATTGCGAAGATCTTGAGTTTTCGTCGAAGTGCGGGTCCTCGGCGGCCTGACAAATTTCGATGTTTCGCCATGAAACAGGAAGTTGCTGTAACTCAGGCATGGAATGTCCAATCTGCCCCAAACTTCACACTTTTGATAAGAGTTCTGTCCTGAACACATGACCATGCTCATATTCAGTTATAGTCATAGCGCCACCTGCTGGCAACAGGAAGTGACATGTTTAACACTGTTATGGACTCCTAATAACATATAAAAAAGTGCCAGCAAGTGCTAAACATGCTAACAACATACTAGAAGCATGCTAAAACATGCTAGCAAACTCTTAGCTAAGTGCTAAAGCATGCTATTATTGCAATTAAATAGGAATTTGCTGTAACTCAGGCATGGAATGTCCAATCTGCCCCAAACTTCACACTTTTGATAAGCGTTCTGTCCTGAACACATCTACATGAGAATATTCAGTTATAGTAATAGCGCCACCTACTGGTAACAGGAAGTGTCATGTTTAACACGTTGATGCCATTCTAGCAACATGTTAAAAATGCCATTGACTTCTAAACATGCTAGAAACATCTTAAAACATGCTAGCAATACTTAGCTAAGTGCTAAAGCATGCTAATTCAATGAAACAGGATGTTGTTGTTACTCAAGAAGGCAATGTCCAATCTGCACCAAACTTCACACTTTTGATAAGCGTTCTGTCCTGAACACATGACCATGCTTATATTCAGTTACAGTCATAGCGCCACCTGCTGGCAACAGGAAGTGACATGTTTAACACTGTTATGGACTCCTAATAACATATAAAAAAGTGCCAGCAAGTGTTAAACATGCTAACAACATACTACAAACATGCTAAAACATGCTAGCAAACTCTTAGCTAAGTGCTAAAGCATGCTATTATTGCAATTAAATAGGAATTTGCTGTAACTCAGGCATGGAATGTCCAATCTGCCCCAAACTTCACACGTTTGATAAGAATCATGGCCTGAACACATGTCTATGCTCAAATTTAGTTATAGTAATAGCGCCACCTACTGGCACCAGGAAGTGACATGTTTAACACGTTGATGCCGTTCTAGCAACATGTTAAAAATGCCATTGAGTTCTAAACATGCTAGAAACATGTTAAAACATGCTAGCAATACTTAGCTAAATGCTAAAGCATGCTAATTCAATGAAACAGGACTTTGTTGTTACTCAAGAAGGCAATGTACAATCTACCCCAAACTTCACACGTTTGATAAGAGTTATCTCTTGAACACATGTCCATGCTCATATTTAGTTATAGTCATAGCGCCACCTGCTGGCAACAGGAAGTGACGTTTAACACTGTTCTTGACTCCTAATAACATATAAAAAAATGCCAGTAGGTGCTAAACATCCTACCAACATACTAGAGACATGCTGAAACATACTAGCAAACACTTAGCTAAGTGCTAAAGAATGATATTACTGCAATTAAATATGAATTTGCTGTAACTCAGGCATGGAATGTCCAATCTGCCCCAAACTTCACACTTTTGATAAGCGTTCTGTCCTGAACACATGACCATGCTTATATTCAGTTACAGTCATAGCGCCACCTGCTGGCAACAGGAAGTGACATGTTTAACACTGTTATGGACTCCTAATAACATATAAAAAAGTGCCAGCAAGTGTTAAACATGCTAACAACATACTAGAAACATGCTAAAACATGCTAGCAAACTCTTAGCTAAGTGCTAACGCATGCTATTATTGCAATTAAATAGGAATTTGCTGTAACTCAGGCAT
Source organism: Scardinius erythrophthalmus (assembly GCF_964197995.2). NCBI lineage: Eukaryota > Metazoa > Chordata > Actinopteri > Cypriniformes > Leuciscidae > Scardinius > Scardinius erythrophthalmus. Next base: position 26,280,434 of record NC_138238.1, on the reverse strand, counting down.
GGAATGTCCAATCTGCCCCAAACTTCACACTTTTGATAAGAGTCATGGCCTGAACACATCTACATGAGAATGTTCAGTTATAGTAATAGCGCCACCTACTGGCAACAGGAAGTGACATGTTTAACACGTTGATGCCGTTCTAGCAACATGTTAAAAATGCCATTGAGTTCTAAACATGCTAGAAACATGTTAAAACATGCTAACAATGCTTAGGTACGTGCTAAAGAATGCTAATTCAATGAAACATGACTTTGTTGTTACTCAAGAAGGCAATGTCCAATTTGCACCAAACTTCACACGTTTGATAAGAGTTCTGTCCTGAACACACATCCATGCTCATATTCAGTTATAGTCATAACGCAACCTACTGGCAACAGAAACTGACATGGTTAACACAGTAATGCAGTACTAACCACATAATAATTGTGTACTAAGCATGCTAGAAACAGACTAAACATGCTAGCAACACTTAGCTGAGTCATGAAGCATGCTATTATCACCATTATACAAAACATTTTGTAACTGACTTTGACATACTCTTACTATATATACCTCCTTAAATGTACATTTCCCAACCATGCTCTGTCTTCCTAAAGCCACCGAGTGTTGATGGCATGGGTGCGAGGGCCCTTTCATCGCTGCTTGCAGCTTTAATTATTATTATTCTTCTTCTTCTCCGCATTGAATTGCATTTTTGAGGGCCTAAACATGCGCGAAAACTCACGAAACTTTGCACACGCGTCAGAACTGGCGAAAATTTACATCTGATATAGGTTTCAGAATTGGACGGGGCAAAACGGCTCGATAGCGCCACCTATAAAAGTTCAACGGAGTGCGCCTCCCGCAACGTTCCACGTACGTGCACGAAATTCGGTACATACATGTAATGACCTAATACCTACAAAAAAGTCTCTTGGAGCATAGCCCTAAACACAACAGGAAGTCAGCCATTTTGAACTTCCTCTCAGATTTTTGTGCAGTTTTTGCTATTTTCAGGCCTCGTACTTTAACGAACTCCTCCTACAGTTTTAATCTGATCATCTTCAAATTTGGTGAGTGTAATCTTAAGGCCTTTGCGACGTTAAATTGCGAAGATCTTGAGTTTTCGTCAAAGGGCGGGTCCTCGGCGACCTGACAAATTTCGATGTTTCGCCATGAAACAGGAAGTTGCTGTAACTCAGGCATGGAATGTCCAATCTGCCCCAAACTTCACACTTTTGATAAGCGTTCTGTCCTGAACACATGACCATGCTCATATTCAGTTACAGTCATAGCGCCACCTGCTGGCAACAGGAAGTGACATGTTTAACACTGTTATGGACTCCTAATAACATATAAAAAAGTGCCAGCAAGTGCTAAACATGCTAACAACATACTAGAAGCATGCTAAAACATGCTAGCAAACTCTTAGCTAAGTGCTAAAGCATGCTATTATTGCAATTAAATAGGAATTTGCTGTAACTCAGGCATGGAATGTCCAATCTGCCCCAAACTTCACACTTTTGATAAGCGTTCTGTCCTGAACACATCTACATGAGAACATTCAGTTATAGTAATAGCGCCACCTACTGGTAACAGGAAGTGTCATGTTTAACACGTTGATGCCATTCTAGCAACATGTTAAAAATGCCATTGACTTCTAAACATGCTAGAAACATGTTAAAACATGCTAGCAATACTTAGCTAAGTGCTAAAGCATGCTAATTCAATGAAACAGGATGTTGTTGTTACTCAAGAAGGCAATGTCCAATCTGCGCCAAACTTCACACTTTTAATAAACATTCTGTCCTGAACACATGACCATGCTCATATTCAGTTACAGTCATAGTGCCACCTGCTGGCAACAGGAAGTGACATGTTAAACACTGTTGTGGACATATAAAAACATATAAAAAAGTGCCAGCAAGTGCTAAACATGCTAACAACATACTAGAAACATGCTAAAACATGCTAGCAAACACTAAGCTAAGTGCTAAAGCATGCTATTGCTGCAATTAAATAGGAATTTGCTGTAACTCAGGCATGGAATGTCCAATCTGCCCCAAACGTCACACTTTTGATAAGAGTCATGGCCTGAACACATCTACATGAGAATGTTCAGTTATAGTAATAGCGCCACCTGCTGTCAACAGGAAGTGACATGTTTAACAGTGTTGTGGTCTCCTAATAACATATAAAAAACAGCCAGCAAGTGCTAAACAGGTTAGCAACATACTAGAAACATGCTAGCAAACACTTAGCTAAGTGCTAAAGCATGCTATTACTGCAATTAAATAGGAATTTGCTGTAACTCAAGCATGGAATGTCCAATCTGCCCCAAACTTCACACGTTTGATAAGAATCATGGCCTGAATACATGTCTATGCTCAAATTCAGTTATAGTAATAGCGCCACCTACTGGCAACAGGAAGTGACATGTTTAACACGTTGATGCCGTTCTAGCAACATGTTAAAAATGCCATTGAGTTCTAAACATGCTAGAAACATGTTAAAACATGCTAGCAATACTTAGCTAAGTGCTAAAGCATGCTAATTCAATGAAACAGGACTATGTTGTTACTCAAGAAGACAATGTACAATCTACCCCAAACTTCACACGTTTGATAAGAGTTATCTCTTGAACACATGTCCATGCTCATATTTAGTTATAGTCATAACGCAACAGAACCTACTGGCAACAGAAACTGACATGGTTAACACAGTAATGCAGTACTAACCACATAATTATTGTGTACTAAGCATGCTAGAAACAGACTAAACATGCTAGCAACACATAGCTGAGTCATGAAGCATGCTATTATCACCATTATACAAAACATTTTGTAACTGACTTTGACATACTCTTACTATATATACCTCCTTAAATGTACATTTCCCAACCATGCTCTGTCTTCCTAAAGCCACCGAGTGTTGATGGCACGGGTGCGAGGGCCCTTTCATCGCTGCTTGCAGCTTTAATTAGGGCCCGAGCACCGATGGTGTGAGGACCCTCTTGGAATTGCTCTGTTTATTAGGGCCCGAGCACCGATGGTGTGAGGACCCTCTTGGAATTGCTCTGTTTATTATTAGGGCCCGAGCACCGATGGTGTGAGGACCCTCTTGGAATTGCTCTGTTTATTATTATTATTATTATTATTATTATTATTCTTCTCCGCATTGAATTGCATTTTTGAGGGCCTAAACATGCGCGAAAACTCACGAAACTTTGCACACGCGTCAGAACTGGCGAAAATTTACATCTGATATAGGTTTCAGAATTGGACGGGGCAAAACGGCTCGATAGCGCCACCTATAAAAGTTCAACGGAGTGCGCCTCCCGCAACGTTCCACGTACGTGCACGAAATTCGGTACATACATGTAATGACCTAATACCTACAAAAAAGTCTCTTGGAGCATAGCCCTAAACCCAACAGGAAGTCAGCCATTTTGAACTTCCTCCCAGATTTTTGTGCAGTTTTTGACATTTTCAGGTCTCATACTTTAACGAACTCCTCCTACAGTTTTAATCTGATCATCTTCAAATTTGGCGAGTGTAATCTTAAGGCCTTTGCGACGTTAAATTGCGAAGATCTTGAGTTTTCGTCGAAGGGCGGGTCCTCGGCGGCCTGACAAATTTTGATGTTTCGCCATGAAACAGGAAGTTGCTGTAACTCAGGCATGGAATGTCCAATCTGCCCCAAACTTCATACGTTTGATAAGAGTTCTGTCCTGAACACATGACCATGCTCATATTCAGTTATAGTCATAGCGCCACCTGCTGGCAACAGGAAGTGACATGTTTAACACTGTTATGGACTCCTAATAACATATAAAAAAGTGCCAGCAAGTGCTAAACATGCTAACAACATACTAGAAGCATGCTAAAACATGCTAGCAAACTCTTAGCTAAGTGCTAAAGCATGCTATTATTGCAATTAAATAGGAATTTGCTGTAACTCAGGCATGGAATGTCCAATCTGCCCCAAACTTCACACTTTTGATAAGCGTTCTGTCCTGAACATATCTACATGAGAATATTCAGTTATAGTAATAGCGCCACCTACTGGTAACAGGAAGTGTCATGTTTAACACGTTGATGCCATTCTAGCAACATGTTAAAAATGCCATTGACTTCTAAACATGCTAGAAACATGTTAAAACATACTAGCAATACTTAGCTAAGTGCTAAAGCATGCTAATTCAATGAAACAGGATGTTGTTGTTACTCAAGAAGGCAATGTCCAATCTGCGCCAAACTTCACACTTTTAATAAACGTTCTGTCCTGAACACATGACCATGCTCATATTCAGTTATAGTCATAGCGCCACCTGCTGGCAACAGGAAGTGACATGTTTAACACTGTTATGGACTCCTAATAACATATAAAAAAGTGCCAGCAAGTGCTAAACATGCTAACAACATACTAGAAGCATGCTAAAACATGCTAGCAAACTCTTAGCTAAGTGCTAAAGCATGCTATTATTGCAATTAAATAGGAATTTGCTGTAACTCAGGCATGGAATGTCCAATCTGCCCCAAACTTCACACTTTTGATAAGCGTTCTGTCCTGAACATATCTACATGAGAATATTCAGTTATAGTAATAGCGCCACCTACTGGTAACAGGAAGTGTCATGTTTAACACGTTGATGCCATTCTAGCAACATGTTAAAAATGCCATTGACTTCTAAACATGCTAGAAACATGTTAAAACATACTAGCAATACTTAGCTAAGTGCTAAAGCATGCTAATTCAATGAAACAGGATGTTGTTGTTACTCAAGAAGGCAATGTCCAATCTGCGCCAAACTTCACACTTTTAATAAACGTTCTGTCCTGAACACATGACCATGCTCATATTCAGTTATAGTCATAGCGCCACCTGCTGGCAACAGGAAGTGACATGTTTAACACTGTTATGGACTCCTAATAACATATAAAAAAGTGCCAGCAAGTGCTAAACATGCTAACAACATACTAGAAGCATGCTAAAACATGCTAGCAAACTCTTAGCTAAGTGCTAAAGCATGCTATTATTGCAATTAAATAGGAATTTGCTGTAACTCAGGCATGGAATGTCCAATCTGCCCCAAACTTCACACTTTTGATAAGCGTTCTGTCCTGAACATATCTACATGAGAATATTCAGTTATAGTAATAGCGCCACCTACTGGTAACAGGAAGTGTCATGTTTAACACGTTGATGCCATTCTAGCAACATGTTAAAAATGCCATTGACTTCTAAACATGCTAGAAACATGTTAAAACATACTAGCAATACTTAGCTAAGTGCTAAAGCATGCTAATTCAATGAAACAGGACTTTGTTGTTACTCAAGAAGGCAATGTACAATCTACCCCAAACGTCACACGTTTGATAAGAGTTATCTCTTGAACACATGTCCATGCTCATATTTAGTTATAGTCATAGCGCCACCTGCTGGCAACAGGAAGTGACGTTTAACACTGTTCTTGACTCCTAATAACATATAAAAAAATGCCAGTAGGTGCTAAACATCCTACCAACATACTATAGACATGCTAAAACATACTAGCAAACACTTAGCTAAGTGCTAAAGAATGATATTACTGCAATTAAATATGAATTTGCTGTAACTCAGGCATGGAATGTCCAATCTGCCCCAAACTTCACACTTTTGATAAGCGTTCTGTCCTGAACACATGACCATGCTTATATTCAGTTACAGTCATAGCGCCACCTGCTGGCAACAGGAAGTGACATGTTTAACACTGTTATGGACTCCTAATAACATATAAAAAAGTGCCAGCAAGTGCTAAACATGCTAACAACTTACTAGAAACATGCTAAAACATGCTAGCAAACACTTAGCTAAGTGCTAAAGCATGCTATTATTGCAATTAAATAGGAATTTGCTGTAACTCAGGCATGGAATGTCCAATCTGCCCCAAACTTCACACTTTTGATAAGAGTCATGGCCTGAACACATCTACATGAGAATGTTCAATTATAGTAATAGCGCCACCAACTGGCAACAGGAAGTGACATGTTTAACACGTTGATGCCGTTCTAGCAACATGTTAAAAATGCCATTGAGTTCTAAACATGCTAGAAACATGTTAAAACATGCTAACAATGCTTAGCTAAGTGCTAAAGCATGCTAATTCAATGAAACATGACTTTGTTGTTACTCAAGAAGGCAATGTCCAATTTGCACCAAACTTCACACGTTTGATAAGAGTTCTGTCCTGAACACACATCCAAGCTCATATTCAGTTATAGTCATAACGCCACCTACTGGCAACAGAAACTGACATGGTTAACACAGTAATGCAGTACTAACCACATAATTATTGTGTACTAAGCATGCTAGAAACACACTAAACATGCTAGCAACACTTAGCTGAGTCATGAAGCATGCTATTATCACCATTATACAAAACATTTTGTAACTGACTTTGACATACTCTTACTATATATACCTCCTTAAATGTACATTTCCCAACCATGCTCTGTCTTCCTAAAGCCACCGAGTGTTGATGGCACGGGTGCGAGGGCCCTTTCATCGCTGCTTGCAGCTTTAATTATTAGGGCCCGAGCACCGATGGTGTGAGGACCCTCTTGGAATTGCTCTGTTTATTATTATTATTATTATTATTATTATTATTCTTCTCCGCATTGAATTGCATTTTTGAGGGCCTAAACATGCGCGAAAACTCACGAAACTTTGCACATGCGTCAGAACTGGCGAAAATTTACATCTGATATAGGTTTCAGAATTGGACGGGGCAAAACGGCTCGATAGCGCCACCTATAAAAGTTCAACGGAGTGCGCCTCCCGCAACGTTCCACGTACGTGCACGAAATTCGGTACATACGTGTAATGACCTAATACCTACAAAAAAGTCTCTTGGAGCATAGCCCTAAACCCAACAGGAAGTCAGCCATTTTGAACTTCCTCTCAGATTTTTGTGCAGTTTTTGCCATTTTCAGGCCTCGTACTTTAACGAACTCCTCCTACAGTTTTAATCTGATCATCTTCAAATTTGGTGAGTGTAATCTTAAGGCCTTTGCGACGTTAAATTGCGAAGATCTTGAGTTTTCGTCAAAGGGCGGGTCCTCGGCGGCCTGACAAATTTCGATGTTTCGCCATGAAACAGGAAGTTGCTGTAACTCAGGCATGGAATGTCCAATCTGCCCCAAACTTCATACGTTTGATAAGAGTTCTGTCCTGAACACATGACCATGCTCATATTCAGTTACAGTCGTAGCGCCACCTGCTGGCAACAGGAAGTGACATGTTTAACACTGTTATGGACTCCTAATAACATATAAAAAAGTGCCAGCAAGTGCTAAACATGCTAACAACATACTAGAAGCATGCTAAAACATGCTAGCAAACTCTTAGCTAAGTGCTAAAGCATGCTATTATTGCAATTAAATAGGAATTTGCTGTAACTCAGGCATGGAATGTCCAATCTGCCCCAAACTTCACACTTTTGATAAGCGTTCTGTCCTGAACACATCTACATGAGAATATTCAGTTATAGTAATAGCGCCACCTACTGGTAACAGGAAGTGTCATGTTTAACACGTTGATGCCATTCTAGCAACATGTTAAAAATGCCATTGACTTCTAAACATGCTAGAAACATGTTAAAACATACTAGCAATACTTAGCTAAGTGCTAAAGCATGCTAATTCAATGAAACAGGATGTTGTTGTTACTCAAGAAGGCAATGTCCAATCTGCGCCAAACTTCACACTTTTAATAAACGTTCTTTCCTGAACACATGACCATGCTCATATTCAGTTATAGTCATAGCGCCACCTGCTGGCAACAGGAAGTGACATGTTTAACACTGTTATGGACTCCTAATAACATATAAAAAAGTGCCAGCAAGTGCTAAACATGCTAACAACATACTAGAAGCATGCTAAAACATGCTAGCAAACTCTTAGCTAAGTGCTAAAGCATGCTATTATTGCAATTAAATAGGAATTTGCTGTAACTCAGGCATGGAATGTCCAATCTGCCCCAAACTTCACACTTTTGATAAGCGTTCTGTCCTGAACATATCTACATGAGAATATTCAGTTATAGTAATAGCGCCACCTACTGGTAACAGGAAGTGTCATGTTTAACACGTTGATGCCATTCTAGCAACATGTTAAAAATGCCATTGACTTCTAAACATGCTAGAAACATGTTAAAACATACTAGCAATACTTAGCTAAGTGCTAAAGCATGCTAATTCAATGAAACAGGACTTTGTTGTTACTCAAGAAGGCAATGTACAATCTACCCCAAACGTCACACGTTTGATAAGAGTTATCTCTTGAACACATGTCCATGCTCATATTTAGTTATAGTCATAGCGCCACCTGCTGGCAACAGGAAGTGACGTTTAACACTGTTCTTGACTCCTAATAACATATAAAAAAATGCCAGTAGGTGCTAAACATCCGACCAACATACTATAGACATGCTAAAACATACTAGCAAACACTTAGCTAAGTGCTAAAGAATGATATTACTGCAATTAAATATGAATTTGCTGTAACTCAGGCATGGAATGTCCAATCTGCCCCAAACTTCACACTTTTGATAAGCGTTCTGTCCTGAACACATGACCATGCTTATATTCAGTTACAGTCATAGCGCCACCTGCTGGCAACAGGAAATGACATGTTTAACACTGTTATGGACTCCTAATAACATATAAAAAAGTGCCAGCAAGTTTTAAACATGCTAACAACATACTAGAAACATGCTAAAACATGCTAGCAAACTCTTAGCCAAGTGCTAAAGCATGCTATTATTGCAATTAAATAGGAACTTGCTGTAACTCAGGCATGGAATGTCCAATCTGCCCCAAACTTCACACTTTTGATAAGAGTCATGGCCTGAACACATCTACATGAGAATGTTCAATTATAGTAATAGCGCCACCAACTGGCAACAGGAAGTGACATGTTTAACACGTTGATGCCGTTCTAGCAACATGTTAAAAATGCCATTGAGTTCTAAACATGCTAGAAACATGTTAAAACATGCTAACAATGCTTAGCTAAGTGCTAAAGCATGCTAATTCAATGAAACATGACTTTGTTGTTACTCAAGAAGGCAATGTCCAATTTGCACCAAACTTCACACGTTTGATAAGAGTTCTGTCCTGAACACACATCCAAGCTCATATTCAGTTATAGTCATAACGCCACCTACTGGCAACAGAAACTGACATGGTTAACACAGTAATGCAGTACTAACCACATAATTATTGTGTACTAAGCATGCTAGAAACACACTAAACATGCTAGCAACACTTAGCTGAGTCATGAAGCATGCTATTATCACCATTATACAAAACATTTTGTAACTGACTTTGACATACTCTTACTATATATACCTCCTTAAATGTACATTTCCCAACCATGCTCTGTCTTCCTAAAGCCACCGAGTGTTGATGGCACGGGTGCGAGGGCCCTTTCATCGCTGCTTGCAGCTTTAATTAGGGCCCGAGCACCGATGGTGTGAGGACCCTCTTGGAATTGCTCTGTTTATTAGGGCCCAAGCCCTGAAAGGGCGAAGGCCCTATTGTTTCCGGTAGGATTATTTATTATTATTATTATTATTATTATTTTTCTGTCAACCTTTCGGGCACTTTTGGGGCCTTTAACATGCTCGAAAACTCTTGAAATTTTGCACACGGGTCAGAACCCGCGGCCATCAGGGCCGGGCTGAAGCTGGTACCCGGGCGTGGCAGGGGGGCTCAACAGCGCCCCCTTGAATGCGGTCCGAAAACTTGGTCCATAAATCAGACACGCTTGCATATAATAATATGAAACTCAATACACATATAGATCTCATCGGGCCAAACAACTTCCGTACTTTTACTTTTTACGCCAGCCCAACAGGAAGTCGGCTATTATGGGTTGTTTGGAAACGCATGCTGTGGAATTTAATGTACTCCTCCTAGGGAATTCATCGATTCGCCTCCAAACTCGGTGTGCATGAAGTCAAGACATTGAGGATGCTAAATTGCGGACGGATTTTTGATATCTCGAACGGTTTGGCCGTGGCGAGGAAACGAATTTATGGCGAAAAAATTAAACAGGAAGTGTGTTATAACTTCTGCATACATTAACTGATCTTGATGAAACTTCAGCAGTGTGTTCGTTGTAAGAGGCCGAACACAAGGATGTGACTATTGTGAGTCAAAGTTATAGCGCCACCAACTGGCAGCAGGAAGTGTGTCACTTTCAAAATGCTTTGAAATCACTCTCTTATTTTTACCCGATTTGCTTCAAACTTTATGTGTATAATGTAGACACACGGCAGATGTAGACCTGTGAAAGGATTATTGATATCTTAGATACTGTTGCCATGGCAACGCATCAAACTTTATTATTCTTTTTTGATGCTTTTGAGACTCTTAACATACTTGAAATTGCATGAAACTCAACAGACACATCACACTTATTAGCCAGTAGACATGTGCAAAGTTTCAAAAACGGGCGTGGTGGAATGGCTCAGTAGCGCCACCTTTAGTCAAAAATGGGGCCTTAGTTTTTCCTAGAATCACAAAAATTGGTATGTATATTGTTCTCATCGAGCCGGACAACTTTCTAATTTACACTTAATAGCACAAAGCAACAGAAAGTCAGATATTTTGGTTTGAATGTGATTTTTTGGAGAATTTTCTCTCTCTCTCTCTGTCTCTGAGTGTGTGAGGGGTGGGGGTGATTTGTCAGTTGAGTGAGATTTACTTTTTCATTTGTTTTTCAAGGTTTCTGGGGCTTTTGGGTCCCTAAACGTGCTCGAAAACTCTTGAAACTTTGCACACAGGTCAGAACCCGCGGCCATCAGGGCGGGGCTGAATCTGGTAGCCGGGCGTGGCAGGGGGGCTCGACAGCGCCCCCTTGAACGGGGTTCTAAAACTTGGTCCATATATCAAACACACTTGCATGAATTAATTTGAAACTCGGTACACATATAGATCTCATCGGGCCGAACAACTTTCGTGCTCTAAGTTTTACGCCAGCCCAACAGGAAGTCGGCTATTTAGGGTTGTTTGGAAACGCTTGCTGTGGAATTTAATGTACTCCTCCTAGGAAATACATCGATTCGCCTCCAAACTCGGTCAGCGTGAAGTCAAGGCATTGAGGATGCTAAATTGCGGACGGATCTTTGATATCTTGAACGGTTTGGCCGTGGCGAGGAAATGAATTTATGGCGAGAAAAGAGAGACACGAAGTGTTATAACTTCTGCATACATTAACTGATCTTGATGAAACTTCAGCAGTGTGTTTGTGATAAGAGGCCGATCAGATGGATGTAACTATTGTGAGTCAAAGTTATAGCGCCACCAACTGGCAGCAGGAAGTGTGTCACTTTCAACATGCTTTTGACAAAAGTGGGGGGGTTAGTTTTACCAACAGTTACAAACATGAGTATATAGATTGGTCTCACCGAGCCGGACAACTTTCTAATTAACAGTCATTAGCTCAGAGCAAAAGAAAGTCAGATATTTTGGTTTGAATGTGGATTTTTGGGATATTTCAGACTCTGAGTTTTTAGCTACTCTTCCAAACTGGCTTATTTTTTCACACCAAACTTTTTCAAAATGATGAAAATACATTAAAGATGCTAAATTGTGAACGGATATTAAACATCTCAAATGGTTTTGCTATAGTGAGGGACTGAAGTAATGTACAAAAATTAAACACTAAAAGCCTCATCTTCTAAAAATGTAATTATACACCATTTATTTCTATAAAAGTATACAAATATCACAACCAAACTCATTTTATTCTTTTTTTTTTTAAATTTAATAATTATTTATAAGTTTAAAAATAGAAATTGTACTATTTAGTCTCATAAAAGTCAAGTCATTCATAGAGCTATACTGCCTTCTTGTGTTCAAAATCAGGTAGGACTATTGTATTTACATAAAAATATACTAGGTATGTGACGGTGAGAATATTTTACCACCGGTTAATCGACGTGTGACACCGCTGGGGGCTTTTGAATCGCAAACTTAAAAACGAAAGTAAATATTTTCGTCCGCACTGACATTGATAGTGGTTGATAATAATAATAATAATTTGTTACATTTATATAGCGCTTTTTCTGAGACCTCAAAGCGCTTTACATAGATGGGGGGAATCTCCTCAACCATCACCAATGTGCAGCATCCACTTGGATGATGCGACGGCAGCCATATTGCGCCAGAACGCCCACCACACACCAGCTTACTGGTGGAGAGGAGACAGTGATGAAGCCAATCAGTATATCAGTACATGGGGATGATTAGGAGGCCATGATGGATAGAGGCCAAGGGGCAAATTTGGCCAGGATGCCGGGGTTACACCCCTACTCTTTTTCGAAGGACATCCTGGAATTTTTAATGACCACAGAGAGTCAGGACCTCGGTTTAACGTCTAATCCGAAGGACGGTGCTCTTTTGGCAGTATAGTGTCCCCGTCACTACACTGGGGCATTAGGACTCACACAGACCACAGGGTGAGCGGTTGAGCGGGCGTTTCAAATGAATTCCTTTGGAAGTAGGAATTAACTGAAAAACGTCCACTTTGTTCTGCTCGTTCCTTGTCGTGGATGCGCACCATGAATGCCCGTGCAGCCATGAGCATTTTAGTTTAATTTTAAAATTAGCGCCTTTCAGGGGGGTGGATTGCTTGAAATTATTTTACAAAAGCACAATGTTGTGTCTTATTGCGACAGTACACAAATATAAGTTAACACTTTGCAGTTTAAATGTCGTCCTGTATAATGACGTATGTTTTTATGTGTCCACTGTTCCATCGCGCCCACGCCACACACACACACACACACACACACACACACACACACACACACACACACACACACACACACACACACACACACACACACACGGTTTACTATCTTTGTGAGGACTCTCCATAGACTTAATGGTTTTTATACTTTACAAACTGTATATTCTATCTCCTCACACTAACCCTACCCCTAAACCTACCCATTACAGAAAACTTTCTGCATTTTTACATTTCCAAAAAGACTCATTGTGTATGATTTCTAAGCTTGTTTACCCATGGGGACCTCTATTTAGGTCCCCACTGTGACACGAGTCCCCATGAGTCTGTGTGCATTCAGGTTGAAGTCCCCACCGGGATAGAAAAACATGAACACACATGCAAACACACACACACACACACACACACACACACACACACACACACACACACACACACACACACACACACACACACACACACACACACACACATTCCAGCATTGCAATCTTGACATCGCAGCCTGTTCATTATAGCCATGTGTATGTATATATATATATATATATATATATATATATATATATATATATATATATATATATATATATATATATAAATATAGCTGCGAGCAGCGATGAAGGGCCAAAGCCGGCGGTACCGCCACCCCGGTGCCTTTAGGTAAAGGCACCGGGGTTGCGGTGCCATCGGCTTGGGCCCGTAATCGCTGCTCGCAGCTATATTTATATATATATTTATTATTATTATTATTATTATTATTCTTCTTCTCCGCATTGAATTGCATTTTTGAGGGCCTAAACATGCTCGAAAACTCACGAAACTTTGCACACGCGTCAGAACTGGCGAAAATTTACATCTGACATAGGTTTCAGAATTGGACGGGGCAAAATGGCTCGATAGCGCCACCTATAAAAGTTCAACGGAGTGCGCCTCCCGCAACATTCCACGTACGTGCACGAAATTCGGTACATACATGTAATGACCTAATACCTACAAAAAAGTCTCTTGGAGCATAGCCCTAAACACAACAGGAAGTCAGCCATTTTGAACTTCCTCTCAGATTTTTGTGCAGTTTTTGCCATTTTCAGGCCTCGTACTTTAACGAACTCCTCCTACAGTTTTAATCTGATCATCTTCAAATTTGGTGAGTGTAATCTTAAGGCCTTTGCGACGTTAAATTGCGAAGATCTTGAGTTTTCGTCAAAGGGCGGGTCCTCGGCGGCCTCACAAATTTCGATGTTTCGCCATGAAACAGGAAGTTGCTGTAACTCAGGCATGGAATGTCCAATCTGCCCCAAACTTCACACGTTTGATAAGAGTTCTGCCCTGAACACATGGCCATGCTCATATTCAGTTATAGTCATAGCGCCACCTGCTGGCAACAGGAAGTGACATGTTTAACACTGTTATGGACTCCTAATAACATATAAAAAAGTGCCAGCAAGTGCTAAACATGCTAACAACATACTAGAAGCATGCTAAAACATGCTAGCAAACTCTTAGCTAAGTGCTAAAGCATGCATATTATTGCAATTAAATAGGAATTTGCTGTAACTCAGGAATGGAATATCCAATCTGCCCCAAACTTCACACTTTTGATAAGCGTTCTGTCCTGAACACATCTACATGAGAATATTCAGTTATAGTAATAGCGCCACCTACTGGCAACAGGAAGTGTCATGTTTAACACGTTGATGCCATTCTAGCAACATGTTAAAAATGCCATTGAGGTCTAAACATGCTAGAAACATGTTAAAACATGCTAGCTTATGTTAAAACATGCTAGCAATACTTAGCTAAGTGGTAAAGCATGCTAATTCAATGAAACAGGATGTTGTTGTTACTCAAGAAGGCAATGTCCAATCTGCGCCAAACTTCACACTTTTAATAAACGTTCTGTCCTGAACACATGACCATGCTCATATTCAGTTACAGTCATAGTGCCACCTGCTGGCAACAGGAAGTGACATGTTAAACACTGTTGTGGACATATAAAAACATATAAAAAAAGTGCCAGCAAGTGCTAAACATGCTAACAACATACTAGAAACATGCTAAAACATGCTAGCAAACTCTTAGCTAAGTGCTAAAGCATGCTATTGCTGCAATTAAATAGGAATTTGCTGTTACACAGGCATGGAATGTCCAATCTGCCCCAAACTTCACACGTTTGATAAGAGTCATGGCCTGAACACATCTACATGAGAATATTCAGTTATAGTAATAGCGCCACCTGCTGTCAACAGGAAATGACATGTTTAACACTGTTGTGGTCTCCTAATAACATATAAAAAAGAGCCAGCAAGTGCTAAACAGGTTAGCAACATACTAGAAACATGCTAGCAAACACTTAGCTAAGTGCTAAAGCATGCTATTACTGCAATTAAATAGGAATTTGCTGTAACTCAGGCATGGAATGTCCAATCTGCCCCAAACTTCACACGTTTGATAAGAATCATGGCCTGAACACATGTCTATGCTCAAATTCAGTTATAGTTATAGCGCCACCTACTGGCAACAGGAAGTGACATGTTTAACACGTTGATGCCGTTCTAGCAACATGTTAAAAATGCCATTGAGTTCTAAACATGCTAGAAACATGTTAAAACATGCTAGCAATACTTAGCTAAGTGCTAAAGCATGCTAATTCAATGAAACAGGACTTTGTTGTTACTCAAGAAGGCAATGTACAATCTACCCCAAACTTCACACGTTTGATAAGAGTTATCTCTTGAACACATGTCCATGCTCATATTTAGTTATAGTCATAGCGCCACCTGCTGGCAACAGGAAGTGACGTTTAACATTGTTCTTGACTCCTAATAACATATAAAAAAATGCCAGTAGGTGCTAAACATCCTACCAACATACTAGAGACATGCTAAAACATACTAGCAAACACTTAGCTAAGTGCTAAAGAATGATATTACTGTAATTAGGGCCCGAGCACCGATGGTGTGAGGACCCTCTTGGAATTGCTCTGTTTATTAGGGCCCGAGCACCGATGGTGTGAGGACCCTCTTGGAATTGCTCTGTTTATTATTATTATTATTATTATTATTATTCTTCTTCTCCGCATTGAATTGCATTTTTGAGGGCCTAAACATGCGCGAAAACTCACGAAACTTTGCACACGCGTCAGAACTGGCGAAAATTTACATCTGATATAGGTTTCAGAATTGGACGGGGCAAAACGGCTCGATAGCGCCACCTATAAAAGTTCAACGGAGTGCGCCTCCCGCAACGTTCCACGTACGTGCACGAAATTCGGTACATACATGTAATGACCTAATACCTACAAAAAAGTCTCTTGGAGCATAGCCCTAAACCCAACAGGAAGTCAGCCATTTTGAACTTCCTCCCAGATTTTTGTGCAGTTTTTGACATTTTCAGGCCTCATACTTTAACGAACTCCTCCTACAGTTTTAATCTGATCATCTTCAAATTTGGTGAGTGTAATCTTAAGGCCTTTGCGACGTTAAATTGCGAAGATCTTGAGTTTTCGTCGAAGGGCGGGTCCTCGGCGGCCTGACAAATTTTGATGTTTCGCCATGAAACAGGAAGTTGCTGTAACTCAGGCATGGAATGTCCAATCTGCCCCAAACTTCATACGTTTGATAAGAGTTCTGTCCTGAACACATGACCATGCTCATATTCAGTTATAGTCATAGCGCCACCTGCTGGCAACAGAAAGTGACATGTTTAACACTGTTATGGACTCCTAATAACATATAAAAAAGTGCCAGCAAGTGCTAAACATGCTAACAACATACTAGAAGCATGCTAAAACATGCTAGCAAACTCTTAGCTAAGTGCTAAAGCATGCTATTATTGCAATTAAATAGGAATTTGCTGTAACTCAGGCATGGAATGTCCAATCTGCCCCAAACTTCACACTTTTGATAAGCGTTCTGTCCTGAACATATCTACATGAGAATATTCAGTTATAGTAATAGCGCCACCTACTGGTAACAGGAAGTGTCATGTTTAACACGTTGATGCCATTCTAGCAACATGTTAAAAATGCCATTGACTTCTAAACATGCTAGAAACATGTTAAAACATACTAGCAATACTTAGCTAAGTGCTAAAGCATGCTAATTCAATGAAACAGGATGTTGTTGTTACTCAAGAAGGCAATGTCCAATCTGCGCCAAACTTCACACTTTTAATAAACGTTCTGTCCTGAACACATGACCATGCTCATATTCAGTTATAGTCATAGCGCCACCTGCTGGCAACAGGAAGTGACATGTTTAACACTGTTATGGACTCCTAATAACATATAAAAAAGTGCCAGCAAGTGCTAAACATGCTAACAACATACTAGAAGCATGCTAAAACATGCTAGCAAACTCTTAGCTAAGTGCTAAAGCATGCTATTATTGCAATTAAATAGGAATTTGCTGTAACTCAGGCATGGAATGTCCAATCTGCCCCAAACTTCACACTTTTGATAAGCGTTCTGTCCTGAACATATCTACATGAGAATATTCAGTTATAGTAATAGCGCCACCTACTGGTAACAGGAAGTGTCATGTTTAACACGTTGATGCCATTCTAGCAACATGTTAAAAATGCCATTGACTTCTAAACATGCTAGAAACATGTTAAAACATACTAGCAATACTTAGCTAAGTGCTAAAGCATGCTAATTCAATGAAACAGGATGTTGTTGTTACTCAAGAAGGCAATGTCCAATCTGCGCCAAACTTCACACTTTTAATAAACGTTCTGTCCTGAACACATGACCATGCTCATATTCAGTTATAGTCATAGCGCCACCTGCTGGCAACAGGAAGTGACATGTTTAACACTGTTATGGACTCCTAATAACATATAAAAAAGTGCCAGCAAGTGCTAAACATGCTAACAACATACTAGAAGCATGCTAAAACATGCTAGCAAACTCTTAGCTAAGTGCTAAAGCATGCTATTATTGCAATTAAATAGGAATTTGCTGTAACTCAGGCATGGAATGTCCAATCTGCCCCAAACTTCACACTTTTGATAAGCGTTCTGTCCTGAACATATCTACATGAGAATATTCAGTTATAGTAATAGCGCCACCTGCTGGCAACAGGAAGTGACGTTTAACACTGTTCTTGACTCCTAATAACATATAAAAAAATGCCAGTAGGTGCTAAACATCCTACCAACATACTATAGACATGCTAAAACATACTAGCAAACACTTAGCTAAGTGCTAAAGAATGATATTACTGCAATTAAATATGAATTTGCTGTAACTCAGGCATGGAATGTCCAATCTGCCCCAAACTTCACACTTTTGATAAGCGTTCTGTCCTGAACACATGACCATGCTTATATTCAGTTACAGTCATAGCGCCACCTGCTGGCAACAGGAAGTGACATGTTTAACACTGTTATGGACTCCTAATAACATATAAAAAAGTGCCAGCAAGTGTTAAACATGCTAACAACATACTAGAAACATGCTAAAACATGCTAGCAAACTCTTAGCCAAGTGCTAAAGCATGCTATTATTGCAATTAAATAGGAATTTGCTGTAACTCAGGCATGGAATGTCCAATCTGCCCCAAACTTCACACTTTTGATAAGAGTCATGGCCTGAACACATCTACATGAGAATGTTCAATTATAGTAATAGCGCCACCAACTGGCAACAGGAAGTGACATGTTTAACACGTTGATGCCGTTCTAGCAACATGTTAAAAATGCCATTGAGTTCTAAACATGCTAGAAACATGTTAAAACATGCTAACAATGCTTAGCTAAGTGCTAAAGCATGCTAATTCAATGAAACATGACTTTGTTGTTACTCAAGAAGGCAATGTCCAATTTGCACCAAACTTCACACGTTTGATAAGAGTTCTGTCCTGAACACACATCCAAGCTCATATTCAGTTATAGTCATAACGCCACCTACTGGCAACAGAAACTGACATGGTTAACACAGTAATGCAGTACTAACCACATAATTATTGTGTACTAAGCATGCTAGAAACACACTAAACATGCTAGCAACACTTAGCTGAGTCATGAAGCATGCTATTATCACCATTATACAAAACATTTTGTAACTGACTTTGACATACTCTTACTATATATACCTCCTTAAATGTACATTTCCCAACCATGCTCTGTCTTCCTAAAGCCACCGAGTGTTGATGGCACGGGTGCGAGGGCCCTTTCATCGCTGCTTGCAGCTTTAATTATTATTATTAGGGCCCGAGCACCGATGGTGTGAGGACCCTCTTGGAATTGCTCTGTTTATTATTATTATTATTATTATTATTATTATTCTTCTCCGCATTGAACTGCATTTTTGAGGGCCTAAACATGCTCGAAAACTCACGAAACTTTGCACACGCGTCAAAACTGGTGAAAATTTACATCTGATATAGGTTTCAGAATTGGACGGGGCAAAACGGCTCGATAGCGCCACCTATAAAAGTTCAACGGAGTGCGCCTCCCGCAACGTTCCACGTACGTGCACGAAATTCGGTACATACATGTAATGACCTAATACCTACAAAAAAGTCTCTTGGAGCATAGCCCTAAACACAACAGGAAGTCAGCCATTTTGAACTTCCTCTCAGATTTTTGTGCAGTTTTTGCCATTTTCAGGCCTCGTACTTTAACGAACTCCTCCTACAGTTTTAATCTGATCATCTTCAAATTTGGTGAGTGTAATCTTAAGGCCTTTGCGACGTTAAATTGCGAAGATCTTGAGTTTTCGTCAAAGGGCGGGTCCTCGGCGGCCTGACAAATTTCGATGTTTCGCCATGAAACAGGAAGTTGCTGTAACTCAGGCATGGAATGTCCAATCTGCCCCAAACTTCACACTTTTGATAAGCGTTCTGTCCTGAACACATGACCATGCTCATATTCAGTTACAGTCATAGCGCCACCTGCTGGCAACAGGAAGTGACATGTTTAACACTGTTATGGACTCCTAATAACATATAAAAAAGTGCCAGCAAGTGCTAAACATGCTAACAACATACTAGAAGCATGCTAAAACATGCTAGCAAACACTTAGCTAAGTGCTAAAGCATGCTATTATTGCAATTAAATAGGAATTTGCTGTAACTCAGGCATGGAATGTCCAATCTGCCCCAAACTTCACACTTTTGATAAGCGTTCTGTCCTGAACACATCTACATGAGAACATTCAGTTATAGTAATAGCGCCACCTACTGGTAACAGGAAGTGTCATGTTTAACACGTTGATGCCATTCTAGCAACATGTTAAAAATGCCATTTACTTCTAAATATGCTAGAAACATGTTAAAACATGCTAGCAATACTTAGCTAAGTGCTAAAGCATGCTAATTCAATGAAACAGGATGTTGTTGTTACTCAAGAAGGCAATGTCCAATCTGCGACAAACTTCACACTTTTAATAAACGTTCTGTCCTGAACACATGACCATGCTCATATTCAGTTACAGTCATAGTGCCACCTGCTGGCAACAGGAAGTGACATGTTAAACACTGTTGTGGACATATAAAAACATATAAAAAAAGTGCCAGCAAGTGCTAAACATGCTAACAACATACTAGAAACATGCTAAAACATGCTAGCAAACACTTAGCTAAGTGCTAAAGCATGCTATTGCTGCAATTAAATAGGAATTTGCTGTAACACAGGCATGGAATGTCCAATCTGCCCCAAACTTCACACGTTTGATAAGAGTCATGGCCTGAACACATCTACATGAGAATATTCAGTTATAGTAATAGCGCCACCTGCTGTCAACAGGAAGTGACATGTTTAACACTGTTGTGGTCTCCTAATAACATATAAAAAAGAGCCAGCAAGTGCTAAACAGGTTAGCAACATACTAGAAACATGCTAGCAAATACTTAGCTAAGTGCTAAAGCATGCTATCACTGCAATTAAATAGGAATTTGCTGTAACCCAGGCATGGAATGTCCAATCTGC
This sequence comes from Scardinius erythrophthalmus, assembly GCF_964197995.2. NCBI lineage: Eukaryota > Metazoa > Chordata > Actinopteri > Cypriniformes > Leuciscidae > Scardinius > Scardinius erythrophthalmus. The sequence goes on along the minus strand of NC_138238.1, from coordinate 26,259,729 downwards.
CCCAAACTTCACACGTTTGATAAGAATCATGGCCTGAACACATGTCTATGCTCAAATTCAGTTATAGTAATAGCGCCACCTACTGGCAACAGGAAGTGACATGTTTAACACGTTGATGCCGTTCTAGCAACATGTTAAAAATGCCATTGAGTTCTAAACATGCTAGAAACTTGTTAAAACATGCTAGCAATACTTAGCTAAGTGCTAAAGCATGCTAATTCAATGAAACAGGACTTTGTTGTTACTCAAGAAAGCAATGTACAATCTACCCCAAACTTCACACGTTTGATAAGAGTTATCTCTTGAACACATGACCATGCTCATATTTAGTTATAGTCATAGCGCCACCTGCTGGCAACAGGAAGTGACGTTTAACACTGTTCTTGACTCCTAATAACATATAAAAAAATGCCAGTAGGTGCTAAACATCCTACCAACATACTAGAGACATGCTAAAACATACTAGCAAACACTTAGCTAAGTGCTAAAGAATGATATTACTGCAATTAAATATGAATTTGCTGTAACTCAGGCATGGAATGTCCAATCTGCCCCAAACTTCACACTTTTGATAAGCGTTCTGTCCTGAACACATGACCATGCTTATATTCAGTTACAGTCATAGCGCCACCTGCTGGCAACAGGAAGTGACATGTTTAACACTGTTATGGACTCCTAATAACATATAAAAAAGTGCCAGCAAGTGTTAAACATGCTAACAACATACTAGAAACATGCTAAAACATGCTAGCAAACTCTTAGATAAGTGCTAAAGCATGCTATTATTGCAACTAAATAGGAATTTGCTGTAACTCAGGCATGGAATGTCCAATCTGCCCCAAACTTCACACGTTTGATAAGAGTCATGGCCTGAACACATCTACATGAAAATGTTCAGTTATAGTAATAGCGCCACCTACTGGCAACAGGAAGTGACATGTTTAACACGTTGATGCCGTTCTAGCAACATGTTAAAAATGCCATTGAGTTCTAAACATGCTAGAAACATGTTAAAACATGCTAACAATGCTTAGCTAAGTGCTAAAGAATGCTAATTCAATGAAACATGACTTTGTTGTTACTCAAGAAGGCAATGTCCAATTTGCACCAAACTTCACACGTTTGATAAGAGTTCTGTCCTGAACACACATCCATGCTCATATTCAGCTATAGTCATAACGCCACCTACTGGCAACAGAAACTGACATGGTTAACACAGTAATGCAGTACTAACCACATAATTATTGTGTACGAAGCATGCTAGAAACAGACTAAACATGCTAGCAACACTTAGCTGAGTCATGAAGCATGCTATTATCACCATTATACAAAACATTTTGTAACTGACTTTGACATACTCTTACTATACATACCTCCTTAAATGTACATTTCCCAACCATGCTCTGTCTTCCTAAAGCCCCCGAGTGTTGATGGCACGGGTGCGAGGGCCCTTTCATCGCTGCTTGCAGCTTTAATTATTATTATTATTCTTCTTCTCCGCATTGAATTGCATTTTTGAGGGCCTAAACATGCGCGAAAACTCACGAAACTTTGCACACGCGTCAGAACTGGCGAAAATTTACATCTGATATAGGTTTCAGAATTGGACGGGGCAAAACGGCTCGATAGCGCCACCTATAAAAGTTCAACGGAGTACGCCTCCCGCAACGTTCCACGTACGTGCACGAAATTCGGTACATACATGTAATGACCTAATGCCTACAAAAAAGTCTCTTGGAGCATAGCCCTAAACCCAACAGGAAGTCAGCCATTTTGAACTTCCTCCCAGATTTTTGTGCAGTTTTTGACATTTTCAGGCCTCATACTTTAACAAACTCCTCCTACAGTTTTAATCTGATCATCTTCAAATTTGGTGAGTGTAATCTTAAGGCCTTTGCGACGTTAAATTGCGAAGATCTTGAGTTTTCGTCGAAGGGCGGGTCCTCGGCGGCCTGACAAATTTTGATGTTTCGCCATGAAACAGGAAGTTGCTGTAACTCAGGCATGGAATGTCCAATCTGCCCCAAACTTCATACGTTTGATAAGAGTTCTGTCCTGAACACATGACCATGCTCATATTCAGTTATAGTCATAGCGCCACCTGCTGGCAACAGGAAGTGACATGTTTAACACTGTTATGGACTCCTAATAACATATAAAAAAGTGCCAGCAAGTGCTAAACATGCTAACAACATACTAGAAGCATGCTAAAACATGCTAGCAAACTCTTAGCTAAGTGCTAAAGCATGCTATTATTGCAATTAGATAGGAATTTGCTGTAACTCAGGCATGGAATGTCCAATCTGCCCCAAACTTCACACTTTTGATAAGCGTTCTGTCCTGAACATATCTACATGAGAATATTCAGTTATAGTAATAGCGCCACCTACTGGTAACAGGAAGTGTCATGTTTAACACGTTGATGCCATTCTAGCAACATGTTAAAAATGCCATTGACTTCTAAACATGCTAGAAACATGTTAAAACATACTAGCAATACTTAGCTAAGTGCTAAAGCATGCTAATTCAATGAAACAGGATGTTGTTGTTACTCAAGAAGGCAATGTCCAATCTGCGCCAAACTTCACACTTTTAATAAACGTTCTGTCCTGAACACATGACCATGCTCATATTCAGTTATAGTCATAGCGCCACCTGCTGGCAACAGGAAGTGACATGTTTAACACTGTTATGGACTCCTAATAACATATAAAAAAGTGCCAGCAAGTGCTAAACATGCTAACAACATACTAGAAGCATGCTAAAACATGCTAGCAAACTCTTAGCTAAGTGCTAAAGCATGCTATTATTGCAATTAAATAGGAATTTGCTGTAACTCAGGCATGGAATGTCCAATCTGCCCCAAACTTCACACTTTTGATAAGCGTTCTGTCCTGAACATATCTACATGAGAATATTCAGTTATAGTAATAGCGCCACCTACTGGTAACAGGAAGTGTCATGTTTAACACGTTGATGCCATTCTAGCAACATGTTAAAAATGCCATTGACTTCTAAACATGCTAGAAACATGTTAAAACATACTAGCAATACTTAGCTAAGTGCTAAAGCATGCTAATTCAATGAAACAGGACTTTGTTGTTACTCAAGAAGGCAATGTACAATCTACCCCAAACGTCACACGTTTGATAAGAGTTATCTCTTGAACACATGTCCATGCTCATATTTAGTTATAGTCATAGCGCCACCTGCTGGCAACAGGAAGTGACGTTTAACACTGTTCTTGACTCCTAATAACATATAAAAAAATGCCAGTAGGTGCTAAACATCCTACCAACATACTATAGACATGCTAAAACATACTAGCAAACACTTAGCTAAGTGCTAAAGAATGATATTACTGCAATTAAATATGAATTTGCTGTAACTCAGGCATGGAATGTCCAATCTGCCCCAAACTTCACACTTTTGATAAGCGTTCTGTCCTGAACACATGACCATGCTTATATTCAGTTACAGTCATAGCGCCACCTGCTGGCAACAGGAAGTGACATGTTTAACACTGTTATGGACTCCTAATAACATATAAAAAAGTGCCAGCAAGTGTTAAACATGCTAACAACATACTAGAAACATGCTAAAACATGCTAGCAAACTCTTAGCCAAGTGCTAAAGCATGCTATTATTGCAATTAAATAGGAATTTGCTGTAACTCAGGCATGGAATGTCCAATCTGCCCCAAACTTCACACTTTTGATAAGAGTCATGGCCTGAACACATCTACATGAGAATGTTCAATTATAGTAATAGCGCCACCAACTGGCAACAGGAAGTGACATGTTTAACACGTTGATGCCGTTCTAGCAACATGTTAAAAATGCCATTGAGTTCTAAACATGCTAGAAACATGTTAAAACATGCTAACAATGCTTAGCTAAGTGCTAAAGCATGCTAATTCAATGAAACATGACTTTGTTGTTACTCAAGAAGGCAATGTCCAATTTGCACCAAACTTCACACGTTTGATAAGAGTTCTGTCCTGAACACACATCCAAGCTCATATTCAGTTATAGTCATAACGCCACCTACTGGCAACAGAAACTGACATGGTTAACACAGTAATGCAGTACTAACCACATAATTATTGTGTACTAAGCATGCTAGAAACACACTAAACATGCTAGCAACACTTAGCTGAGTCATGAAGCATGCTATTATCACCATTATACAAAACATTTTGTAACTGACTTTGACATACTCTTACTATATATACCTCCTTAAATGTACATTTCCCAACCATGCTCTGTCTTCCTAAAGCCACCGAGTGTTGATGGCACGGGTGCGAGGGCCCTTTCATCGCTGCTTGCAGCTTTAATTAGGGCCCGAGCACCGATGGTGTGAGGACCCTCTTGGAATTGCTCTGTTTATTATTATTATTAGGGCCCGAGCACCGATGGTGTGAGGACCCTCTTGGAATTGCTCTGTTTATTATTATTATTATTATTATTATTATTATTCTTCTTCTCCGCATTGAATTGCATTTTTGAGGGCCTAAACATGCTCGAAAACTCACGAAACTTTGCACACGCGTCAGAACTGGCGAAAATTTACATCTGATATAGGTTTCAGAATTGGACGGGGCAAAACGGCTCGATAGCGCCACCTATAAAAGTTCAACGGAGTGCGCCTCCCGCATCGTTCCACGTACGTGCACGAAATTCGGTACATACATGTAATTACCTAATACCTACAAAAAAGTCTCTTGGAGCGTAGCCCTAAACACAACAGGAAGTCAGCCATTTTGAACTTCCTCTCAGATTTTTGTGCAGTTTTTGCCATTTTCAGGCCTCGTACTTTAACGAACTCCTCCTACAGTTTTAATCTGATCATCTTCAAATTTGGTGAGTGTAATCTTCAGGCCTTTGCGACGTTAAATTGCGAAGATCTTGAGTTTTCGTCGAAGTGCGGGTCCTCGGCGGCCTGACAAATTTCGATGTTTCGCCATGAAACAGGAAGTTGCTGTAACTCAGGCATGGAATGTCCAATCTGCCCCAAACTTCACACTTTTGATAAGAGTTCTGTCCTGAACACATGACCATGCTCATATTCAGTTACAGTCATAGCGCCACCTGCTGGCAACAGGAAGTGACATGTTTAACACTGTTATGGACTCCTAATAACATATAAAAAAGTGCCAGCAAGTGCTAAACATGCTAACAACATACTAGAAGCATGCTAAAACATGCTAGCAAACTCTTAGCTAAGTGCTAAAGCATGCTATTATTGCAATTAAATAGGAATTTGCTGTAACTCAGGCATGGAATGTCCAATCTGCCCCAAACTTCACACTTTTGATAAGCGTTCTGTCCTGAACACATCTACATGAGAATATTCAGTTATAGTAATAGCGCCACCTACTGGTAACAGGAAGTGTCATGTTTAACACGTTGATGCCATTCTAGCAACATGTTAAAAATGCCATTGACTTCTAAACATGCTAGAAACATGTTAAAACATGCTAGCAATACTTAGCTAAGTGCTAAAGCATGCTAATTCAATGAAACAGGATGTTGTTGTTACTCAAGAAGGCAATGTCCAATCTGCACCAAACTTCACACTTTTGATAAGCGTTCTGTCCTGAACACATGACCATGCTTATATTCAGTTACAGTCATAGCGCCACCTGCTGGCAACAGGAAGTGACATGTTTAACACTGTTATGGACTCCTAATAACATATAAAAAAGTGCCAGCAAGTGTTAAACATGCTAACAACATACTACAAACATGCTAAAACATGCTAGCAAACTCTTAGCTAAGTGCTAAAGCATGCTATTATTGCAATTAAATAGGAATTTGCTGTAACTCAGGCATGGAATGTCCAATCTGCCCCAAACTTCACACGTTTGATAAGAATCATGGCCTGAACACATGTCTATGCTCAAATTTAGTTATAGTAATAGCGCCACCTACTGGCACCAGGAAGTGACATGTTTAACACGTTGATGCCGTTCTAGCAACATGTTAAAAATGCCATTGAGTTCTAAACATGCTAGAAACATGTTAAAACATGCTAGCAATACTTAGCTAAATGCTAAAGCATGCTAATTCAATGAAACAGGACTTTGTTGTTACTCAAGAAGGCAATGTACAATCTACCCCAAACTTCACACGTTTGATAAGAGTTATCTCTTGAACACATGTCCATGCTCATATTTAGTTATAGTCATAGCGCCACCTGCTGGCAACAGGAAGTGACGTTTAACACTGTTCTTGACTCCTAATAACATATAAAAAAATGCCAGTAGGTGCTAAACATCCTACCAACATACTAGAGACATGCTGAAACATACTAGCAAACACTTAGCTAAGTGCTAAAGAATGATATTACTGCAATTAAATATGAATTTGCTGTAACTCAGGCATGGAATGTCCAATCTGCCCCAAACTTCACACTTTTGATAAGCGTTCTGTCCTGAACACATGACCATGCTTATATTCAGTTACAGTCATAGCGCCACCTGCTGGCAACAGGAAGTGACATGTTTAACACTGTTATGGACTCCTAATAACATATAAAAAAGTGCCAGCAAGTGTTAAACATGCTAACAACATACTAGAAACATGCTAAAACATGCTAGCAAACTCTTAGCTAAGTGCTAACGCATGCTATTATTGCAATTAAATAGGAATTTGCTGTAACTCAGGCATGGAATGTCCAATCTGCCCCAAACTTCACACTTTTGATAAGAGTCATGGCCTGAACACATCTACATGAGAATGTTCAGTTATAGTAATAGCGCCACCTACTGGCAACAGGAAGTGACATGTTTAACACGTTGATGCCGTTCTAGCAACATGTTAAAAATGCCATTGAGTTCTAAACATGCTAGAAACATGTTAAAACATGCTAACAATGCTTAGGTACGTGCTAAAGAATGCTAATTCAATGAAACATGACTTTGTTGTTACTCAAGAAGGCAATGTCCAATTTGCACCAAACTTCACACGTTTGATAAGAGTTCTGTCCTGAACACACATCCATGCTCATATTCAGTTATAGTCATAACGCAACCTACTGGCAACAGAAACTGACATGGTTAACACAGTAATGCAGTACTAACCACATAATAATTGTGTACTAAGCATGCTAGAAACAGACTAAACATGCTAGCAACACTTAGCTGAGTCATGAAGCATGCTATTATCACCATTATACAAAACATTTTGTAACTGACTTTGACATACTCTTACTATATATACCTCCTTAAATGTACATTTCCCAACCATGCTCTGTCTTCCTAAAGCCACCGAGTGTTGATGGCATGGGTGCGAGGGCCCTTTCATCGCTGCTTGCAGCTTTAATTATTATTATTATTATTATTATTCTCCGCATTGAATTGCATTTTTGAGGGCCTAAACATGCGCGAAAACTCACGAAACTTTGCACACGCGTCAGAACTGGCGAAAATTTACATCTGATATAGGTTTCAGAATTGGACGGGGCAAAACGGCTCGATAGCGCCACCTATAAAAGTTCAACGGAGTGCGCCTCCCGCAACGTTCCACGTACGTGCACGAAATTCGGTACATACATGTAATGACCTAATACCTACAAAAAAGTCTCTTGGAGCATAGCCCTAAACCCAACAGGAAGTCAGCCATTTTGAACTTCCTCCCAGATTTTTGTGCAGTTTTTGACATTTTCAGGCCTCATACTTTAACGAACTCCTCCTACAGTTTTAATCTGATCATCTTCAAATTTGGTGAGTGTAATCTTAAGGCCTTTGCGACGTTAAATTGCGAAGATCTTGAGTTTTCGTCGAAGGGCGGGTCCTCGGCGGCCTGACAAATTTTGATGTTTCGCCATGAAACAGGAAGTTGCTGTAACTCAGGCATGGAATGTCCAATCTGCCCCAAACTTCATACGTTTGATAAGAGTTCTGTCCTGAACACATGACCATGCTCATATTCAGTTATAGTCATAGCGCCACCTGCTGGCAACAGAAAGTGACATGTTTAACACTGTTATGGACTCCTAATAACATATAAAAAAGTGCCAGCAAGTGTTAAACATGCTAACAACATACTAGAAACATGCTAAAACATGCTAGCAAACTCTTAGCCAAGTGCTAAAGCATGCTATTATTGCAATTAAATAGGAATTTGCTGTAACTCAGGCATGGAATGTCCAATCTGCCCCAAACTTCACACTTTTGATAAGAGTCATGGCCTGAACACATCTACATGAGAATGTTCAATTATAGTAATAGCGCCACCAACTGGCAACAGGAAGTGACATGTTTAACACGTTGATGCCGTTCTAGCAACATGTTAAAAATGCCATTGAGTTCTAAACATGCTAGAAACATGTTAAAACATGCTAACAATGCTTAGCTAAGTGCTAAAGCATGCTAATTCAATGAAACATGACTTTGTTGTTACTCAAGAAGGCAATGTCCAATTTGCACCAAACTTCACACGTTTGATAAGAGTTCTGTCCTGAACACACATCCAAGCTCATATTCAGTTATAGTCATAACGCCACCTACTGGCAACAGAAACTGACATGGTTAACACAGTAATGCAGTACTAACCACATAATTATTGTGTACTAAGCATGCTAGAAACACACTAAACATGCTAGCAACACTTAGCTGAGTCATGAAGCATGCTATTATCACCATTATACAAAACATTTTGTAACTGACTTTGACATACTCTTACTATATATACCTCCTTAAATGTACATTTCCCAACCATGCTCTGTCTTCCTAAAGCCACCGAGTGTTGATGGCACGGGTGCGAGGGCCCTTTCATCGCTGCTTGCAGCTTTAATTAGGGCCCGAGCACCGATGGTGTGAGGACCCTCTTGGAATTGCTCTGTTTATTATTATTATTATTATTATTATTATTATTATTCTCCGCATTGAATTGCATTTTTGAGGGCCTAAACATGCGCGAAAACTCACGAAACTTTGCACACGCGTCAGAACTGGCGAAAATTTACATCTGATATAGGTTTCAGAATTGGACGGGGCAAAACGGCTCGATAGCGCCACCTATAAAAGTTCAACGGAGTGCGCCTCCCGCAACGTTCCACGTACGTGCACGAAATTCGGTACATACATGTAATGACCTAATACCTACAAAAAAGTCTCTTGGAGCATAGCCCTAAACCCAACAGGAAGTCAGCCATTTTGAACTTCCTCCCAGATTTTTGTGCAGTTTTTGACATTTTCAGGCCTCATACTTTAACGAACTCCTCCTACAGTTTTAATCTGATCATCTTCAAATTTGGTGAGTGTAATCTTAAGGCCTTTGCGACGTTAAATTGCGAAGATCTTGAGTTTTCGTCGAAGGGCGGGTCCTCGGCGGCCTGACAAATTTTGATGTTTCGCCATGAAACAGGAAGTTGCTGTAACTCAGGCATGGAATGTCCAATCTGCCCCAAACTTCATACGTTTGATAAGAGTTCTGTCCTGAACACATGACCATGCTCATATTCAGTTATAGTCATAGCGCCACCTGCTGGCAACAGAAAGTGACATGTTTAACACTGTTATGGACTCCTAATAACATATAAAAAAGTGCCAGCAAGTGCTAAACATGCTAACAACATACTAGAAGCATGCTAAAACATGCTAGCAAACTCTTAGCTAAGTGCTAAAGCATGCTATTATTGCAATTAAATAGGAATTTGCTGTAACTCAGGCATGGAATGTCCAATCTGCCCCAAACTTCACACTTTTGATAAGCGTTCTGTCCTGAACATATCTACATGAGAATATTCAGTTATAGTAATAGCGCCACCTACTGGTAACAGGAAGTGTCATGTTTAACACGTTGATGCCATTCTAGCAACATGTTAAAAATGCCATTGACTTCTAAACATGCTAGAAACATGTTAAAACATACTAGCAATACTTAGCTAAGTGCTAAAGCATGCTAATTCAATGAAACAGGATGTTGTTGTTACTCAAGAAGGCAATGTCCAATCTGCGCCAAACTTCACACTTTTAATAAACGTTCTGTCCTGAACACATGACCATGCTCATATTCAGTTATAGTCATAGCGCCACCTGCTGGCAACAGGAAGTGACATGTTTAACACTGTTATGGACTCCTAATAACATATAAAAAAGTGCCAGCAAGTGCTAAACATGCTAACAACATACTAGAAGCATGCTAAAACATGCTAGCAAACTCTTAGCTAAGTGCTAAAGCATGCTATTATTGCAATTAAATAGGAATTTGCTGTAACTCAGGCATGGAATGTCCAATCTGCCCCAAACTTCACACTTTTGATAAGCGTTCTGTCCTGAACATATCTACATGAGAATATTCAGTTATAGTAATAGCGCCACCTACTGGTAACAGGAAGTGTCATGTTTAACACGTTGATGCCATTCTAGCAACATGTTAAAAATGCCATTGACTTCTAAACATGCTAGAAACATGTTAAAACATACTAGCAATACTTAGCTAAGTGCTAAAGCATGCTAATTCAATGAAACAGGATGTTGTTGTTACTCAAGAAGGCAATGTCCAATCTGCGCCAAACTTCACACTTTTAATAAACGTTCTGTCCTGAACACATGACCATGCTCATATTCAGTTATAGTCATAGCGCCACCTGCTGGCAACAGGAAGTGACATGTTTAACACTGTTATGGACTCCTAATAACATATAAAAAAGTGCCAGCAAGTGCTAAACATGCTAACAACATACTAGAAGCATGCTAAAACATGCTAGCAAACTCTTAGCTAAGTGCTAAAGCATGCTATTATTGCAATTAAATAGGAATTTGCTGTAACTCAGGCATGGAATGTCCAATCTGCCCCAAACTTCACACTTTTGATAAGCGTTCTGTCCTGAACATATCTACATGAGAATATTCAGTTATAGTAATAGCGCCACCTGCTGGCAACAGGAAGTGACGTTTAACACTGTTCTTGACTCCTAATAACATATAAAAAAATGCCAGTAGGTGCTAAACATCCTACCAACATACTATAGACATGCTAAAACATACTAGCAAACACTTAGCTAAGTGCTAAAGAATGATATTACTGCAATTAAATATGAATTTGCTGTAACTCAGGCATGGAATGTCCAATCTGCCCCAAACTTCACACTTTTGATAAGCGTTCTGTCCTGAACACATGACCATGCTTATATTCAGTTACAGTCATAGCGCCACCTGCTGGCAACAGGAAGTGACATGTTTAACACTGTTATGGACTCCTAATAACATATAAAAGAGTGCCAGCAAGTGTTAAACATGCTAACAACATACTAGAAACATGCTAAAACATGCTAGCAAACTCTTAGCCAAGTGCTAAAGCATGCTATTATTGCAATTAAATAGGAATTTGCTGTAACTCAGGCATGGAATGTCCAATCTGCCCCAAACTTCACACTTTTGATAAGAGTCATGGCCTGAACACATCTACATGAGAATGTTCAATTATAGTAATAGCGCCACCAACTGGCAACAGGAAGTGACATGTTTAACACGTTGATGCCGTTCTAGCAACATGTTAAAAATGCCATTGAGTTCTAAACATGCTAGAAACATGTTAAAACATGCTAACAATGCTTAGCTAAGTGCTAAAGCATGCTAATTCAATGAAACATGACTTTGTTGTTACTCAAGAAGGCAATGTCCAATTTGCACCAAACTTCACACGTTTGATAAGAGTTCTGTCCTGAACACACATCCAAGCTCATATTCAGTTATAGTCATAACGCCACCTACTGGCAACAGAAACTGACATGGTTAACACAGTAATGCAGTACTAACCACATAATTATTGTGTACTAAGCATGCTAGAAACACACTAAACATGCTAGCAACACTTAGCTGAGTCATGAAGCATGCTATTATCACCATTATACAAAACATTTTGTAACTGACTTTGACATACTCTTACTATATATACCTCCTTAAATGTACATTTCCCAACCATGCTCTGTCTTCCTAAAGCCACCGAGTGTTGATGGCACGGGTGCGAGGGCCCTTTCATCGCTGCTTGCAGCTTTAATTATTATTATTCTTCTTCTTCTCCGCATTGAATTGCATTTTTGAGGGCCTAAACATGCTCGAAAACTCACGAAACTTTGCACACGCGTCAGAACTGGCGAAAATTTACATCTGATATAGGTTTCAGAATTGGACGGGGCAAAACGGCTCGATAGCGCCACCTATAAAAGTTCAACGGAGTGCGCCTCCCGCAACGTTCCACGTACGTGCACGAAATTCGGTACATACATGTAATGACCTAATACCTACAAAAAAGTCTCTTGGAGCATAGCCCTAAACACAACAGGAAGTCAGCCATTTTGAACTTCCTCTCAGATTTTTGTGCAGTTTTTGCCATTTTCAGGCCTCGTACTTTAACGAACTCCTCCTACAGTTTTAATCTGATCATCTTCAAATTTGGTGAGTGTAATCTTAAGGCCTTTGCGACGTTAAATTGCGAAGATCTTGAGTTTTCGTCAAAGGGCGGGTCCTCGGCGGCCTGACAAATTTCGATGTTTCGCCATGAAACAGGAAGTTGCTGGAACTCAGGCATGGAATGTCCAATCTGCCCCAAACTTCACACTTTTGATAAGCGTTCTGTCCTGAACACATGACCATGCTCATATTCAGTTACAGTCATAGCGCCACCTGCTGGCAACAGGAAGTGACATGTTTAACACTGTTATGGACTCCTAATAACATATAAAAAAGTGCCAGCAAGTGCTAAACATGCTAACAACATACTAGAAGCATGCTAAAACATGCTAGCAAACTCTTAGCTAAGTGCTAAAGCATGCTATTATTGCAATTAAATAGGAATTTGCTGTAACTCAGGCATGGAATGTCCAATCTGCCCCAAACTTCACACTTTTGATAAGCGTTCTGTCCTGAACACATCTACATGAGAACATTCAGTTATAGTAATAGCGCCACCTACTGGTAACAGGAAGTGTCATGTTTAACACGTTGATGCCATTCTAGCAACATGTTAAAAATGCCATTGACTTCTAAACATGCTAGAAACATTTTAAAACATGCTAGCAATACTTAGCTAAGTGCTAAAGCATGCTAATTCAATGAAACAGGATGTTGTTGTTACTCAAGAAGGCAATGTCCAATCTGCGCCAAACTTCACACTTTTAATAAACGTTCTGTCCTGAACACATGACCATGCTCATATTCAGTTACAGTCATAGTGCCACCTGCTGGCAACAGGAAGTGACATGCTAAACACTGTTGTGGACATAAAAACATATAAAAAAAGTGCCAGCAAGTGCTAAACATGCTAACAACATACTAGAAAAATGCTAAAACATGCTAGCAAACACTTAGCTAAGTGCTAAAGCATGCTATTGCTGCAATTAAATAGGAATTTGCTGTAACACAGGCAAGGAATGTCCAATCTGCCTCAAACTTCACGCGTTTGATAAGAGTCATGGCCTGAACACATCTACATGAGAATATTCAGTTATAGTAATAGCGCAACCTGCTGTCAACAGGAAGTGACATGTTTAACACTGTTGTGGTCTCCTAATAACATATAAAAAAGAGCCAGCAAGTGCTAAACAGGTTAGTAACATACTAGAAACATGCTAGCAAACACTTAGCTAAGTGCTAAAGCATGCTATCACTGCAATTAAATAGGAATTTGCTGTAACCCAGGCATGGAATGTCCAATCTGCCCCAAACATCACACGTTTGATAAGAATCATGGCCTGAACACATGTCTATGCTCAAATTCAGTTATAGTAATAGCGCCACCTACTGGCAACAGGAGGTGACATGTTTAACACGTTGATGCCGTTCTAGCAACATGTTAAAAATGCCATTGAGTTCTAAACATGCTAGAAACATATTAAAACATGCTAGCAATACTTAGCTAAGTGCTAAAGCATGATAATTCAATGAAACAGGACTTTGTTGTTACTCAAGAAGGCAATGTTCAATCTACCCCAAACTTCACACGTTTGATAAGAGTTCTGTCCTGAACACATGACCATGCTCATATTCAGTTATAGCCATAGCGCCACCTGCTGGCAACAGGAAGTGACATGTTTAACACTGTTATGGACTCCTAATAACATATAAAAAAGTGCCAGCAAGTGCTAAACATGCTAACAACATACTAGAAGCATGCTAAAACATGCTAGCAAACTCTTAGCTAAGTGCTAAAGCATGCTATTATTGCAATTAAATAGGAATTTGCTGTAACTCAGGCATGGAATGTCCAATCTGCCCCAAACTTCACACTTTTGATAAGCGTTCTGTCCTGAACATATCTACATGAGAATATTCAGTTATAGTAATAGCGCCACCTACTGGTAACAGGAAGTGTCATGTTTAACACGTTGATGCCATTCTAGCAACATGTTAAAAATGCCATTGACTTCTAAACATGCTAGAAACATGTTAAAACATACTAGCAATACTTAGCTAAGTGCTAAAGCATGCTAATTCAATGAAACAGGATGTTGTTGTTACTCAAGAAGGCAATGTCCAATCTGCCCCAAACTTCATACGTTTGATAAGAGTTCTGTCCTGAACACATGACCATGCTCATATTCAGTTATAGTCATAGCGCCACCTGCTGGCAACAGGAAGTGACATGTTTAACACTGTTATGGACTCCTAATAACATATAAAAAAGTGCCAGCAAGTGCTAAACATGCTAACAACATACTAGAAGCATGCTAAAACATGCTAGCAAACTCTTAGCTAAGTGCTAAAGCATGCTATTATTGCAATTAAATAGGAATTTGCTGTAACTCAGGCATGGAATGTCCAATCTGCCCCAAACTTCACACTTTTGATAAGCATTCTGTCCTGAACATATCTACATGAGAATATTCAGTTATAGTAATAGCGCCACCTACTGGTAACAGGAAGTGTCATGTTTAACACGTTGATGCCATTCTAGCAACATGTTAAAAATGCCATTGACTTCTAAACATGCTAGAAACATGTTAAAACATACTAGCAATACTTAGCTAAGTGCTAAAGCATGCTAATTCAATGAAACAGGACTTTGTTGTTACTCAAGAAGGCAATGTACAATCTACCCCAAACGTCACACGTTTGATAAGAGTTATCTCTTGAACACATGTCCATGCTCATATTTAGTTATAGTCATAGCGCCACCTGCTGGCAACAGGAAGTGACGTTTAACACTGTTCTTGACTCCTAATAACATATAAAAAAATGCCAGTAGGTGCTAAACATCCTACCAACATACTATAGACATGCTAAAACATACTAGCAAACACTTAGCTAAGTGCTAAAGAATGATATTACTGCAATTAAATATGAATTTGCTGTAACTCAGGCATGGAATGTCCAATCTGCCCCAAACTTCACACTTTTGATAAGCGTTCTGTCCTGAACACATGACCATGCTTATATTCAGTTACAGTCATAGCGCCACCTGCTGGCAACAGGAAGTGACATGTTTAACACTGTTATGGACTCCTAATAACATATAAAAAAGTGCCAGCAAGTGTTAAACATGCTAACAACATACTAGAAACATGCTAAAACATGCTAGCAAACTCTTAGCCAAGTGCTAAAGCATGCTATTATTGCAATTAAATAGGAATTTGCTGTAACTCAGGCATGGAATGTCCAATCTGCCCCAAACTTCACACTTTTGATAAGAGTCATGGCCTGAACACATCTACATGAGAATGTTCAATTATAGTAATAGCGCCACCAACTGGCAACAGGAAGTGACATGTTTAACACGTTGATGCCGTTCTAGCAACATGTTAAAAATGCCATTGAGTTCTAAACATGCTAGAAACATGTTAAAACATGCTAACAATGCTTAGCTAAGTGCTAAAGCATGCTAATTCAATGAAACATGACTTTGTTGTTACTCAAGAAGGCAATGTCCAATTTGCACCAAACTTCACACGTTTGATAAGAGTTCTGTCCTGAACACACATCCAAGCTCATATTCAGTTATAGTCATAACGCCACCTACTGGCAACAGAAACTGACATGGTTAACACAGTAATGCAGTACTAACCACATAATTATTGTGTACTAAGCATGCTAGAAACACACTAAACATGCTAGCAACACTTAGCTGAGTCATGAAGCATGCTATTATCACCATTATACAAAACATTTTGTAACTGACTTTGACATACTCTTACTATATATACCTCCTTAAATGTACATTTCCCAACCATGCTCTGTCTTCCTAAAGCCACCGAGTGTTGATGGCACGGGTGCGAGGGCCCTTTCATCGCTGCTTGCAGCTTTAATTATTATTATTATTATTATTATTCTCCGCATTGAATTGCATTTTTGAGGGCCTAAACATGCTCGAAAACTCACGAGAACTTTGCACACGCGTCAGAACTGGCGAAAATTTACATCTGACATAGGTTTCAGAATTGGACGGGGCAAAATGGGTCGATAGCCCAACCTATAAAAGTTCAACGGAGTGCGCCTCCCGCAACATTCCACGTACGTGCACGAAATTCGGTACATACATGTAATGACCTAATACCTACAAAAAAGTCTCTTGGAGCATAGCCCTAAACACAACAGGAAGTCAGCCATTTTGAACTTCCTCTCAGATTTTTGTGCAGTTTTTGCCATTTTCAGGCCTCGTACTTTAACGAACTCCTCCTACAGTTTTAATCTGATCATCTTCAAATTTGGTGAGTGTAATCTTAAGGCCTTTGCGACGTTAAATTGCGAAGATCTTGAGTTTTCGTCGAAGGGCGGGTCCTCGGCGGCCTTACAAATTTCGATGTTTCGCCATGAAACAGGAAGTTGCTGTAACTCAGGCATGGAATGTCCAATCTGCCCCAAACTTCACACGTTTGATAAGAGTTCTGCCCTGAACACATGGCCATGCTCATATTCAGTTATAGTCATAGCGCCACCTGCTGGCAACAGGAAGTGACATGTTTAACACTGTTATGGACTCCTAACAACATATAAAAAAGTGCCAACAAGTGCTAAACATGCTAACAACATACTAGAAGCATGCTAAAACATGCTAGCAAACTCTTAGCTAAGTGCTAAAGCATGCATATTATTGCAATTAAATAGGAATTTGCTGTAACTCAGGCATGGAATGTCCAATCTGCCCCAAACTTCACACTTTTGATAAGCGTTCTGTCCTGAACACATCTACATGAGAATATTCAGTTATAGTAATAGCGCCACCTACTGGCAACAGGAAGTGTCATGTTTAACACGTTGATGCCATTCTAGCAACATGTTAAAAATGCCATTGAGGTCTAAACATGCTAGAAACATGTTAAAACATGCTAGCTAATGTTAAAACATGCTAGCAATACTTAGCTAAGTGGTAAAGCATGCTAATTCAATGAAACAGGATGTTGTTGTTACTCAAGAAGGCAATGTCCAATCTGCGCCAAACTTCACACTTTTAATAAACGTTCTGTCCTGAACACATGACCATGCTCATATTCAGTTACAGTCATAGTGCCACCTGCTGGCAACAGGAAGTGACATGTTAAACACTGTTGTGGACATATAAAAACATATAAAAAAAGTGCCAGCAAGTGCTAAACATGCTAACAACATACTAGAAACATGCTAAAACATGCTAGCAAACTCTTAGCTAAGTGCTAAAGCAGGCTATTGCTGCAATTAAATAGGAATTTGCTGTAACACAGGCATGGAATGTCCAATCTGCCTCAAACTTCACGCGTTTGATAAGAGTCATGGCCTGAACACATCTACATGAGAATATTCAGTTATAGTAATAGCGCCACCTGCTGTCAACAGGAAATGACATGTTTAACACTGTTGTGGTCTCCTAATAACATATAAAAAAGAGCCAGCAAGTGCTAAACAGGTTAGCAACATACTAGAAACATGCTAGCAAACACTTAGCTAAGTGCTAAAGCATGCTACTGCAATTAAATAGGAATTTGCTGTAACTCAGGCATGGAATGTCCAATCTGCCCCAAACTTCAAACGTTTGATAAGAATCATGGCCTGAACACATGTCTATGCTCAAATTCAGTTATAGTTATAGCGCCACCTACTGGCAACAGGAAGTGACATGTTTAACACGTTGATGCCGTTCTAGCAACATGTTAAAAATGCCATTGAGTTCTAAACATGCTAGAAACATGTTAAAACATGCTAGCAATACTTAGCTAAGTGCTAAAGCATGCTAATTCAATGAAACAGGACTTTGTTGTTACTCAAGAAGGCAATGTACAATCTACCCCAAACTTCACACGTTTGATAAGAGTTATCTCTTGAACACATGTCCATGCTCATATTTAGTTATAGTCATAGCGCCACCTGCTGGCAACAGGAAGTGACGTTTAACATTGTTCTTGACTCCTAATAACATATAAAAAAATGCCAGTAGGTGCTAAACATCCTACCAACATACTAGAGACATGCTAAAACATACTAGCAAACACTTAGCTAAGTGCTAAAGAATGATATTACTGTAATTAAATATGAATTTGCTGTAACTCAGGCATGGAATGTCCAATCTGCCCCAAACTTCACACTTTTGATAAGAGTTCTGTCCTGAACACATGACCATGCTTATATTCAGTTACAGTCATAGCGCCACCTGCTGGCAACAGGAAGTGACATGTTTAACACTGTTATGGACTCCTAATAACATATAAAAAAGTGCCAGCAAGTGCTAAACATGCTAACAACATACTAGAAACATGTTAAAACATGCTAGCAAACTCTTAGCTAAGTGCTAAAGCATGCTATTATTGCAATTAAATAGGAATTTGCTGTAACTCAGGCATGGAATGTCCAATCTGCCCCAAACTTCACACTTTTGATAAGAGTCATGGCCTGAACACATCTACATGAGAATGTTCAGTTATAGTAATAGCGCCACCTACTGGCAACAGGAAGTGACATGTTTAACACTGTTATGGACTCCTAATAACATATAAAAAAGTGCCAGCAAGTGCTAAACATGCTAACAACATACTAGAAGCATGCTAAAACATGCTAGCAAACTCTTAGCTAAGTGCTAAAGCATGCTATTATTGCAATTAAATAGGAATTTGCTGTAACTCAGGCATGGAATGTCCAATCTGCCCCAAACTTCACACTTTTGATAAGCGTTCTGTCCTGAACACATCTACATGAGAACATTCAGTTATAGTAATAGCGCCACCTACTGGTAACAGGAAGTGTCATGTTTAACACGTTGATGCCATTCTAGCAACATGTTAAAAATGCCATTGACTTCTAAACATGCTAGAAACATGTTAAAACATGCTAGCAATACTTAGCTAAGTGCTAAAGCATGCTAATTCAATGAAACAGGATGTTGTTGTTACTCAAGAAGGCAATGTCCAATCTGCGCCAAACTTCACACTTTTAATAAACATTCTGTCCTGAACACATGACCATGCTCATATTCAGTTACAGTCATAGTGCCACCTGCTGGCAACAGGAAGTGACATGTTAAAAACTGTTGTGGACATATAAAAACATATATAAAAGTGCCAGCAAGTGCTAAACATGCTAACAACATACTAGAAACATGCTAAAACATGCTAGCAAACACTAAGCTAAGTGCTAAAGCATGCTATTGCTGCAATTAAATAGGAATTTGCTGTAACTCAGGCATGGAATGTCCAATCTGCCCCAAACGTCACACTTTTGATAAGAGTCATGGCCTGAACACATCTACATGAGAATGTTCAGTTATAGTAATAGCGCCACCTGCTGTCAACAGGAAGTGACATGTTTAACAGTGTTGTGGTCTCCTAATAACATATAAAAAACAGCCAGCAAGTGCTAAACAGGTTAGCAACATACTAGAAACATGCTAGCAAACACTTAGCTAAGTGCTAAAGCATGCTATTACTGCAATTAAATAGGAATTTGCTGTAACTCAGGCATGGAATGTCCAATCTGCCCCAAACTTCACACGTTTGATAAGAATCATGGCCTGAATACATGTCTATGCTCAAATTCAGTTATAGTAATAGCGCCACCTACTGGCAACAGGAAGTGACATGTTTAACACGTTGATGCCGTTCTAGCAACATGTTAAAAATGCCATTGAGTTCTAAACATGCTAGAAACATGTTAAAACATGCTAGCAATACTTAGCTAAGTGCTAAAGCATGCTAATTCAATGAAACAGGACTATGTTGTTACTCAAGAAGACAATGTACAATCTACCCCAAACTTCACACGTTTGATAAGAGTTATCTCTTGAACACATGTCCATGCTCATATTTAGTTATAGTCATAACGCAACAGAACCTACTGGCAACAGAAACTGACATGGTTAACACAGTAATGCAGTACTAACCACATAATTATTGTGTACTAAGCATGCTAGAAACAGACTAAACATGCTAGCAACACATAACTGAGTCATGAAGCATGCTATTATCACCATTATACAAAACATTTTGTAACTGACTTTGACATACTCTTACTATATATACCTCCTTAAATGTACATTTCCCAACCATGCTCTGTCTTCCTAAAGCCACCGAGTGTTGATGGCACGGGTGCGAGGGCCCTTTCATCGCTGCTTGCAGCTTTAATTAGGGCCCGAGCACTGATGGTGTGAGGACCCTCTTGGAATTGGTCTGTTTATTAGGGCCCGAGCACCGATGGTGTGAGGACCCTCTTGGAATTGCTCTGTTTATTATTATTATTATTATTCTTCTTCTTCTTCTTCTTCTCCGCATTGAATTGCATTTTTGAGGGCCTAAACATGCTCGAAAACTCACGAAACTTTGCACACGCGTCAGAACTGGCGAAAATTTACATCTGATATAGGTTTCAGAATTGGACGGGGCAAAATGGCTCGATAGCGCCACCTATAAAAGTTCAACGGAGTGCGCCTCCCGCAACGTTCCACGTACGTGCACGAAATTCGGTACATACGTGTAATGACCTAATACCTACAAAAAAGTCTCTTGAAGCATAGCCCTAAACACAACAGGAAGTCAGCCATTTTGAACTTCCTCTCAGATTTTTGTGCAGTTTTTGCCATTTTCAGGCCTCGTACTTTAACGAACTCCTCCTACAGTTTTAATCTGATCATCTTCAAATTTGGTGAGTGTAATCTTAAGGCCTTTGCGACGTTAAATTGCGAAGATCTTGAGTTTTCGTCAAAGGGCGGGTCCTCGGCGGCCTGACAAATTTCGATGTTTCGCCATGAAACAGGAAGTTGCTGTAACTCAGGCATGGAATGTCCAATCTGCCCCAAACTTCACACTTTTGATAAGCATTCTGTCCTGAACACATGACCATGCTCATATTCAGTTACAGTCATAGCGCCACCTGCTGGCAACAGGAAGTGACATGTTTAACACTGTTATGGACTCCTAATAACATATAAAAAAGTGCCAGCAAGTGCTAAACATGCTAACAACATACTAGAAGCATGCTAAAACATGCTAGCAAACTCTTAGCTAAGTGCTAAAGCATGCTATTATTGCAATTAAATAGGAATTTGCTGTAACCCAGGCATGGAATGTCCAATCTGCCCCAAACTTCACACGTTTGATAAGAATCATGGCCTGAACACATGTCTATGCTCAAATTCAGTTATAGTAATAGCGCCACCTACTGGTAACAGGAAGTGTCATGTTTAACACGTTGATGCCATTCTAGCAACATGTTAAAAATGCCATTGAGTTCTAAACATGTTAGAAACATATTAAAACATGCTAGCAATACTTAGCTAAGTGCTAAAGCATGCTAATTCAATGAAACAGGACTTTGTTGTTACTCAAGAAGGCAATGTACAATCTACCCCAAACTTCACACGTTTGATAAGAGTTATCTCTTGAACACATGTCCATGCTCATATTTAGTTATAGTCATAGCGCCACCTGCTGGCAACAGGAAGGGATGTTTAACACTGTTCTTGACTCCTAATAACATATAAAAAAATGCCAGTAGGTGCTAAACATCCTACCAACATACTAGAGACATGCTAAAACATACTAGCAAACACTTAGCTAAGTGCTAAAGAATGATATTACTGCAATTAAATATGAATTTGCTGTAACTCAGGCATGGAATGTCCAATCTGCCCCAAACTTCACACTTTTGATAAGCGTTCTGTCCTGAACACATGACCATGCTTATATTCAGTTACAGACATAGCGCCACCTGCTGGCAACAGGAAGTGACATGTTTAACACTGTTATGGACTCCTAATAACATATAAAAAAGTGCCAGCAAGTTTTAAACATGCTAACAACATATTATAAACATGCTAAAACATGCTAGCAAACTCTTAGCTAAGTGCTAAAGCATGCTATTATTGCAATTAAATAGGAATTTGCTGTAACTCAGGCATGGAATGTCCAATCTGCCCCAAACTTCACACTTTTGATAAGAGTCATGGCCTGAATACATCTACATGAGAATGTTCATTTATAGTAATAGCGCCACCTACTGGCAACAGGAAGTGACATGTTTAACACGTTGATGCCGTTCTAGCAACATGTTAAAAATGCCATTGAGTTCTAAACATGCTAGAAACATGTTAAAACATGCTAACAATGCTTAGCTAAGTGCTAAAGAATGCTAATTCAATGAAACATGACTTTTTTGTTACTCAAGAAGGCAATTTCCAATTTGCACCAAACTTCACACGTTTGATAAGAGTTCTGTCCTGAACACACATCCATGCTCATATTCAGCAATAGTCATAACGCCACCTATTGGCAACAGAAACTGACATGGTTAACACAGTAATGCAGTACTAACCACATAATTATTGTGTACTAAGCATGCTAGAAACAGACTAAACATGCTAGCAACACTTAGCTGAGTCATGAAGCATGCTATTATCACCATTATACAAAACATTTTGTTACTAACTTTGACATACTCTTACTATATATACCTCCTTAAATGTACATTTCCCAACCATGCTCTGTCTTCCTAAAGCCACCGAGTGTTGATGGCACGGGTGCGAGGGCCCTTTCATCGCTGCTTGCAGCTTTAATTATTATTATTATTATTATTATTATTCTTCTTCTTCTCCGCATTGAATTGCATTTTTGAGGGCCTAAACATGCTCGAAAACTCACGAAACTTTGCACACGCGTCAGAACTGGCGAAAATTTACATCTGACATAGGTTTCAGAATTGGACGGGGCAAAATGGCTCGATAGCGCCACCTATAAAAGTTCAACGGAGTGCGCCTCCCGCAACATTCCACGTACGTGCACGAAATTCGGTACATACATGTAATGACCTAATACCTACAAAAAAGTCTCTTGGAGCATAGCCCTAAACACAACAGGAAGTCAGCCATTTTGAACTTCCTCTCAGATTTTTGTGCAGTTTTTGCCATTTTCAGGCCTCGTACTTTAACGAACTCCTCCTACAGTTTTAATCTGATCATCTTCAAATTTGGTGAGTGTAATCTTAAGGCCTTTGCGACGTTAAATTGCGAAGATCTTGAGTTTTCGTCGAAGGGCGGGTCCTCGGCGGCCTTACAAATTTCGATGTTTCGCCATGAAACAGGAAGTTGCTGTAACTCAGGCATGGAATGTCCAATCTGCCCCAAACTTCACACGTTTGATAAGAGTTCTGCCCTGAACACATGGCCATGCTCATATTCAGTTATAGTCATAGCGCCACCTGCTGGCAACAGGAAGTGACATGTTTAACACTGTTATGGACTCCTAACAACATAAAAAAGTGCCAACAAGTGCTAAACATGCTAACAACATACTAGAGACATGCTAAAACATGCTAGCAAACTCTTAGCTAAGTGCTAAAGCATGCATATTATTGCAATTAAATAGGAATTTGCTGTAACTCAGGCATGGAATATCCAATCTGCCCCAAACTTCACACTTTTGATAAGCGTTCTGTCCTGAACACATCTACATGAGAATATTCAGTTATAGTAATAGCGCCACCTACTGGCAACAGGAAGTGTCATGTTTAACACGTTGATGCCATTCTAGCAACATGTTAAAAATGCCATTGAGGTCTAAACATGCTAGAAACATGTTAAAACATGCTAGCTAATGTTAAAACATGCTAGCAATACTTAGCTAAGTGGTAAAGCATGCTAATTCAATGAAACAGGATGTTGTTGTTACTCAAGAAGGCAATGTCCAATCTGCGCCAAACTTCACACTTTTAATAAACGTTCTGTCCTGAACACATGACCATGCTCATATTCAGTTACAGTCATAGTGCCACCTGCTGGCAACAGGAAGTGACATGTTAAACACTGTTGTGGACATATAAAAACATATAAAAAAAGTGCCAGCAAGTGCTAAACATGCTAACAACATACTAGAAACATGCTAAAACATGCTAGCAAACTCTTAGCTAAGTGCTAAAGCAGGCTATTGCTGCAATTAAATAGGAATTTGCTGTAACACAGGCATGGAATGTCCAATCTGCCTCAAACTTCACGCGTTTGATAAGAGTCATGGCCTGAACACATCTACATGAGAATATTCAGTTATAGTAATAGCGCCACCTGCTGTCAACAGGAAATGACATGTTTAACACTGTTGTGGTCTCCTAATAACATATAAAAAAGAGCCAGCAAGTGCTAAACAGGTTAGCAACATACTAGAAACATGCTAGCAAACACTTAGCTAAGTGCTAAAGCATGCTACTGCAATTAAATAGGAATTTGCTGTAACTCAGGCATGGAATGTCCAATCTGCCCCAAACTTCAAACGTTTGATAAGAATCATGGCCTGAACACATGTCTATGCTCAAATTCAGTTATAGTTATAGCGCCACCTACTGGCAACAGGAAGTGACATGTTTAACATGTTGATGCCGTTCTAGCAACATGTTAAAAATGCCATTGAGTTCTAAACATGCTAGAAACATGTTAAAACATGCTAGCAATACTTAGCTAAGTGCTAAAGCATGCTAATTCAATGAAACAGGACTTTGTTGTTACTCAAGAAGGCAATGTACAATCTACCCCAAACTTCACACGTTTGATAAGAGTTATCTCTTGAACACATGTCCATGCTCATATTTAGTTATAGTCATAGCGCCACCTGCTGGCAACAGGAAGTGACGTTTAACATTGTTCTTGACTCCTAATAACATATAAAAAAATGCCAGTAGGTGCTAAACATCCTACCAACATACTAGAGACATGCTAAAACATACTAGCAAACACTTAGCTAAGTGCTAAAGAATGATATTACTGTAATTAAATATGAATTTGCTGTAACTCAGGCATGGAATGTCCAATCTGCCCCAAACTTCACACTTTTGATAAGAGTTCTGTCCTGAACACATGACCATGCTTATATTCAGTTACAGTCATAGCGCCACCTGCTGGCAACAGGAAGTGACATGTTTAACACTGTTATGGACTCCTAATAACATATAAAAAAGTGCCAGCAAGTGCTAAACATGCTAACAACATACTAGAAACATGTTAAAACATGCTAGCAAACTCTTAGCTAAGTGCTAAAGCATGCTATTATTGCAATTAAATAGGAATTTGCTGTAACTCAGGCATGGAATGTCCAATCTGCCCCAAACTTCACACTTTTGATAAGAGTCATGGCCTGAACACATCTACATGAGAATGTTCAGTTATAGTAATAGCGCCACCTACTGGCAACAGGAAGTGACATGTTTAACACTGTTATGGACTCCTAATAACATATAAAAAAGTGCCAGCAAGTGCTAAACATGCTAACAACATACTAGAAGCATGCTAAAACATGCTAGCAAACTCTTAGCTAAGTGCTAAAGCATGCTATTATTGCAATTAAATAGGAATTTGCTGTAACTCAGGCATGGAATGTCCAATCTGCCCCAAACTTCACACTTTTGATAAGCGTTCTGTCCTGAACACATCTACATGAGAACATTCAGTTATAGTAATAGCGCCACCTACTGGTAACAGGAAGTGTCATGTTTAACACGTTGATGCCATTCTAGCAACATGTTAAAAATGCCATTGACTTCTAAACATGCTAGAAACATGTTAAAACATGCTAGCAATACTTAGCTAAGTGCTAAAGCATGCTAATTCAATGAAACAGGATGTTGTTGTTACTCA